>NC_092205.1:81586670-81710847 GCF_043381705.1 Parasteatoda tepidariorum | reverse complement strand
TATATAATTATTTCCATATATATAGTTATAATTTATTAAATTAAATAAATGTAAGATCACACTCATAAACTTAAGGAATTCAAACTAATAAATGCACAACTTGACATATAATGTTTTTTTTTTTTTTAATTCGTGATCGCAACGCTTGAAAACGCCCTCTAGCGGGTAGTATATTTTCAGGCTCTTATTTAGTAAGTTTTCATTTAATTCTATCAGAAACATTGACAAAGTAGGAAGCCATTTTTTTAGCAGCCAATAAGAAGCGAAATTTTCTTAAGGAAGAGCAGAAGAACTTGACAAAAAAGACCCAGATCATTGATAAATCTTTCCGAAACAGAACGCCCCCAACATTTGAAGAAAAATTTCGCAATAATTTTTACCTTTTGATTATCAACAAACTTGCAACCGATAACTATCGATTTCGTGATCGCATACTGTTACAGTCATGTGTATTAGGTAAAATATCTTTCGTTTGCTTCAATTTATTACAAATTAAAGTGAAGTCAACATTGTTTACTTCATTCCAATGATAAATTTGATTTCAGAACGTGCAGAACTGAAATAGTTATAGAATATTCTTCTTTATAAAATAGTATATATTTCTGAATCTATATAACTCGGAAAACAAAAATAAAGAATCATTCGAATTACTTAAAATAGTATCATATTTGTTGATCATTAATAATTTTTTTTATCGTTTTCTAGGTAAGCATTTTTTAATTTTGAATGAATAATTTCAACTAGAATTCAGCTGTTCTGTTTTTAAGTTACATATTGAAATTTGTATCGAAATCTTACAATTGTAAAATTTTGTTGTGCGGTAAGTCATCTGAAAGTAATGAAGGGATTATCTATGTATATATTATTTAAGATTAAAATTTTCAAACAAAGAATCTTTCATTCGGAATTCTCCGGATTTATAAAGCAAGTAAGTGTTATGATTTTTATAGTAAAAAATTTACTTGCAAATTTTTTTTTCTAATTTGATGATTGTTCTCTACAGAATTGTTTTCTACATCTGATTAAGATTAAGAGAAAAAAGAAACAATGGTTTCAACATCTATTCGAGAAATAGAAATTTGTCCATTTTCTGATAATAAACTAAACGATACAAAACTAAATGAAAATCTGAGAAAAAGAAACTAAAAGAAATACATTTTTTGAGTTTCCTAAAAAAGAAAAAATATTTAATTTTCCTCACATCGATAAGGAAAAGAGTAATTTTCTTCATTGTATTCGACAATCTCCGAAATTTTTTTACCACGTCATTTGAGAGTGATGCGTCCAGTGTTTTTCGATTATGGTGTGATGTAAAAAAAATATTTACTAATCTTTAGACAAACTGAAACAAGTAGTTTTATTATATTTTTAGCTTATTGCCAACTCAAGATTAAAGTTGATATCATTTTTCGTCCTTGAAATTCAAGTAATGCTGAAACTATATTCATTTCTCTGTAATGATCCCGTGTAGTTTTTTTTTCTTTCAAATTTGAAACTGTTCGTTTAAAAAGCATTGAAAATGTTATATAAAAATTATTAACTGCTAGTATTTGTTTTTATAAGAATCATAATTTAAATCAGATAAAAGAATTAAAAGAAAACATGAGAATTATTACTTAATAAATCGTTTATTGAAACATATTTATGGGTTATTGCAATGGAAAATACACCAAAAGCAATTTGAAGCATTATTTCAATCATCATTAGCCTATTCTTTATCATTAGCATTTATTAAAAGTTAGAGAATTTTGAGTCATCCGAGAGTCTTCAATTATTATCTCAAACTTGTGTTATCAGTGTTATCATTACAAGCTTTTTTCATTTTTCACCAGCGCATCAACCAGTCTAACAACTGCTAAAATGTTTTCATTTTTTCCAGTTCATTAACTGTCCCAATCATATGAGCATCCTTGCTCTCCTTATTTGCATCATCAGAAGTCATCTTTGACTCCTTATTTCCTTCATTACCTTCAACCACAGACTTGTCATTACAAGTCTTAAACTTTTCAGTTTCGCTTTCAAACACCATTTGTTCCTTAAGAACTTCAGACCAAGCTCTTATTTCAAAGTAATTCTGGTCCGTACTCTCCCCCTTCTTAAAAACTTTTGCACTGAAATTGGAAATATATTTTAGTTATCTTTCAAACACCGTATGAACCACAACATGCGGTAAATAAATTTAGATAATATAACTGGGGTTATTTAAGGAGTAATTTGTGTCTCTTAAAGTAAAACCTTCAAAAAAATTTTATTGTGAAAAGAAACCCTTCATGAAATATTTTATCGTAAATGATGACCAGTCGCAAAAATTTTTGTTATAAATACGAAACCTTCGTGAAACATTTTACCGTTAAAACAAACACTTTATAGTAAGAACGAGACTTTCATGTAAAATTTTATAAATATGAACCCTAAAACTTTTCTTTTAGTAAACGGAGTCAATGATTTCTTTAGTTTGTATTTTCAAAATTAAAAATTTTAGATATATATGGTTTTTGTGCTTTTCTATGAAAATAGGAACTTATTTTCACATATTCAGTAAAACAGGGCAGTGGCAGAATGAACCAGTTTCCTCAGTACTATAACAGATTCATAGCATTAGTATATTTTTTACTAAAGAGATTTTGTTTCTTCAAAATTTTCACCATAAAGGAACTTTTGTAAAGAGTTTGATATATTCTTATGACCTTAAATAATTTAATCGTTTTCACCTTTACAAATACCATCGCCAAAAAATGAATACTACACAAATCTTTTTCTAATGGGCCTTTAGAACTGCTTATTTTTTTAAAATTAAAAAATTTTTGAATTTTTTAACTGATTAGATGATTATAAAGTTGTGTTCAAAATAAACTGTAATACGTTGATAGTATGTAGTAATTGAAAATTTGACAATTATGTAAAAAATGCTCGTGATTTTCAATTAGGACTTATTAAAATATCCCTCTGTAATAAATATTTTAAATCATAACTACTAAATATAAAAGAAAAGCCGAGCAACATTGCGCTCTCTAACATTTAACAATTTAGCCTTGTTGAGCTGACATATAACAGTCGATAGTAAAAGTGCTCAAAATTGGACGCCCATATTCAAGACTTGACAGAGGACATTGTCCTTTAAAGCAATTGAATTGCGGAGAGTAAATTTTACGAATGTTACGAGTGAAAAATATGTTTCTTATAAAATCAACTTAAACATTTTTAATAAAATACAATTAGAAATCTGAATTTTGGAGTGCAATGTTTTGTTTTTTCTTTGATTTAAAACAAAGTCCTTGTAGGAATTTAAAATAAGTTGCTAAATTATTGTAACTATTGCAAATATTTTACCAACAACTGATACTTACAGCTTTTTACGCAAAAATCGCACAACTTTCGCCATTTTTCTAATTATAGCATAAGCAATCGTAAAAAAAGAACCTTACAGATCGCATATAAACTTTAGAAGTGAGAATTTCTCGGTTTAACAATGCTTTGTAATACTGTAACAATTAGAGTGTTCTTTTAATTTATACCATTGTTTGAATGAGACTATTTCAACAATGATATTTTAATGAAATCACTTTGAAACGAACAATGTTACAGTACATTATTTAAATAAACAACCCTGTTTAAAGTTGAACGGATTTAATGCACGTTGAAATCATTAATAAAGAGTTTTTTATACAATTCCGTAGGCGCACACAAAAATTTTGAAAATTTGACTTTTTTTTTTCTTTAACAAACGATGATATAGATTCTAACTCAGATAGTAGAAATATAATATTTGTTTCTATTTAAAGTCGAGATATTTCTTACATGGAAAGTAGCCTTGCAAATCAAGTTAGATTTTTGAATAAAATAGTTTATTTTTTGGATAGTAATATGTAAAAAAAATTGCATATTTTGCTTTGATTGCTGAGACATATTATTAAAAATATTAGTTTGTGCAAAAAAATTTGCAATGAATCACGGAAGTTTTGAAATATGCATAACAACGAATGCAATGGGAAAAATTATCAACTTCCAACCAATTTCCTTTAAGAGGTTAAAAGTCTACTAATGACATTTTATTGTGTTCTAGTAAATCGATATCTAAGTAAGTTTATACGTTGACAATGCTAAATATACATATAGTACCTTAAGGACTATTCCTATTATACGTAATCATATTAGAAGCTAATGGATGAAGGTTCTAAATGACATTTTAGTAAATTCTAGTAAAATATTACAGCATAAAATAAAAATTGAACCTTTAAAGTCATTTCCATTAGACACAGCCATATAAGAAGTTAATGGGAGAAGAATCTTAATGACATTTTAGTGAATTCTAGTAAATCGACATCTAAGTTTATACGCTGACAATAAAAAATAGAGATTAAACCTTGAGAATCATTCCTTTTATGCTCAGCCATATTAGAAGTTAATGGGTAATGGTTCTAAATGACATTTTAGAGAATTTTAGTAAATCGGCTTTCAATTTATATCTTGATAAGAGAAAATAAAGATGGTACTTTTATCATTCCTTATATGTATAATAACATTCAAAGTTAATAGAGAAAAATTCTAAAGAATTCTTATAAATCGGCTTTTAACTTTATACGTTAAAAATAGCTTCCAAGTTTCAAAAGTTATAAATCTTTTACATTCATTTGAAATGTTCTCGTCATGGCATTTGCACTCCTGGCAACTTATTTTATTCGTTGCCAAAAGAGACTTAAAGTTAATCATCAACTCTTTCTCGCCAAATGCTCTTAAAACTTTCTTCTTCGCCAAAAATAGTCAAAATCTATCACTTAGTACCTTCAACCACTGAGATCTTCGAAATTAAGTTACTTCCGGGAGAAAAAAAAATCTTACTTTTTTCAATAATATCACATGTGGAACCTTCTTTCACTAAGCTCTTCCCAAATTTTAAGATACAGATGAAAAGAAATTAGTCCGCTTTCACAATTTCCCAAAGTTAATTTTTCTACAAAAATACAGTTTATACATTGCACAACTATAGCAGCAGGCATTTATTGAACAAGTATACAAAAAAAGAATAGTTTCCTTAAGAAACAGACATTTACAGGTCATATGCTTTGCAATGAGATTATAAGTATAAAAAATGCTAATTTTTAACTAAGCTTTCTACCATTTTAATCAGAAAATTCTACTATAAAATTTAAAAATACAATTTAGTTAATATGGTTACTTATTGCCAATCAAGACTGAAACTTAACAACATAAAATAGTTAAAAATTATACATAAAAGGATGCCAACTTGTGATGATAATTTTCTTAGACGCGGCTTTATTGGGATTGTAATTTCTGAAGTAATTTAAAAATTCGATATAAATTATTTTAATCTATCCTAAATTAATATTTTTGGAGCAATATAATAAACTTCAAATTTAATTACGAAATGAATTTGAATAAGTGTTTATTGATTTTTTGATGAAGTAATGCATTAACAAGGAAAGACTGGGAAAAAAGAGGTACACGTTCTGCTATTACGTCCGAAACAAAAACAGCTGGCCTTCCTGTGTATTTTTTTTTTCGATAGATGCTGAATAAAACATTTTCGGATTCCAATCAAATACTTCTTAATTTCGATGCAACAATCTATTTATAGATCAGAAACAAAAAGAAAATGTCTGCGTTTAGCAATCATAAGAATTAATGAACGAAGCGATTAAGTATAACCACGCTTCCTTGTAAATACATTACAGATTTAAACAAATTTGGCAAATACTGTATTCAGCATAAATTAAACCAAAATAGAGTATCAGCGAACGTTGCCGTCACCTACTCATCAGCACACTACTTGTGAGTGATTCAAGGCAGTTCATTATTACAATCATAATGGCTGTTAAAATGAAGATAAACATTCAATGACAAAAAAAAAAAAGATTTAATTAAAACTTAAAAGCTTTATAAATTGTATCAGCAGAGTAATTATTGGTTCTAGAGATAGGGCAAACTGTGCTGAAGAAAGTAATATTTACTGATAGCACTCAATAATCATTCAATTTTTTAATAATCATCATTTATCAGCTAATTTTTTTTTTAAATAATGTAAACAGTGTTAGCGATATGATTTTATTATTACCATTTATTAGGTCGTGAAATATGAAATTTGTTGAATGTTTTTTTTCTCTTTTTTTTTCATAAAAGTGTCTATTTTTTTATCCCTGAAAATTATATGAAACTATGAGTATGAGCAATATATAAATTCATTTTTTAATTTTGATTTGTTTTTAGCTTGAAATTTAAAAAAATTTAATTTTTAGGAAAAGCCAGCATTCAGTGTTAAATGTTGGTTTTCCAGCAAGCAAGGAAAATTTTGAAAATATGTGTTTTAAAAATATCCTGGTACTGGTGTGTAAAATAAGAAATAAAATGTTTTCAGAGCAAAAAAAAAAATGAATTAGTTTCCAGTCCGTCAATATCGCGGGAACGAGAAATAACGAACGAAATCTCAACCTGCCATTTTCACGGGAGCGAGAAGGAAGGGGTTAAAAAATAAATTTTATCTAGAGCACAAACCAGGTGTATTCACGAAGAGCCTAACTAGGTAACTTTGCTAAGATTACAAATAACATATCACAAATACACGCATTTGATTAGTGCTGATTGGCTGACTTTAATGCTCGCATCTGGTTTAAAATAAACTAACTATCTATAATTATCTTAAAAATATCCTGGTACTGCTATCTGGTGTGTAAAATGAGAAATAAAATGTTTTCCGGGCAAAAAAAAATGAATTAGTTTCCAGTCCGTCAATATCACGGGAGCGAGAAATAAACAAAATCTCAACCCGTCATTTTCACGCGAGCGAGAAGGAAAGGGTTAAAAGCTTATTATTCCACAGGGGCTTAATATTTTACCTCTGTGTTTCTTTTATTTAGAATTCACCACTTAAAAAAACATTTCCAATAACTAGTTTTTAGTTAATGTGCAGAATTGATATTTCTAACTATTTTTCTTCGTTGCTTTCTCTGCTGTTTATTTCATCATTATGACTTCTTTTTTTTTTTGTTCGTGTCTGCAATCTTCAAGTCTTCAGTGAAAATTGCATGCATCATTTTATTTGCTCTTGGTCTATTGCCAGATTGTTTGTCATGGATTCAAAATTAAATGAAATTTCCTGAACGCCCAAAATCGAGTGGGCAGGCTATTAATTGGAAGATTGCAGGTTCAGGTCCTGTCACGGACGCCATTTTTTATGATCACTTTTTAGGCCAGGATAGCCTGGTTGGCAGGGCACTGAGCCCATGTCCAAAAGAGTTCTTTGGTTCTATCCCCGCCGGCCGAAGACTCCCCGTGTAGTAAATGGTGACTGATGCACGTTAAATCTGTCGAGTCGCAAAATCCTCCCTGTTGGCATAACAAATCAATACCTCTGGGAGTACCAATCCAGGAGTTTCCTTGTCTTCTGGATTGGCCAAAATTACAAGGCTACGAAGTTGAACATTAGTAGTCGTAAACCCAAAAGTGGGTCGGCTGTTCAACGACGGATGTAAAATAATATTAAAAAAGAGTCGTGGTCGCTCAGGGGATAGAGGGTTCGTCTTCCAATGAGGTTCGAATCCCAGAGATGGTTGGTAGCTACGAATTCCACACCAGGTGCTGACGTAAAATACGGATCATGGGTTAGAGTTCCCTTACCGTTAGGCTAATTGTGTGAGGTTTTTGTCTTTTTTTCTCTGTGTAACGCTAATACGGGTCAGTTCCCTCGTAAAATCCTCCACTAAGTCAAATTTCTCACAATACTTGATCCAGGAGATCTCTTGTCTTCTGGAATGGGTTCAAAATTACAGGGCTACGGAGTTGAACATCAGTAGTCGTAAGTCCTAAAATTGGGTCGGCTGTTCAAGGATGATTATTAAAAAATAATGATAATAATAATAATAATAATAAAATATTGAAATAGAGTAATAAATAGAAATTATCAAAGATCGCACTTTTAATTTCTCTTAGAAATAATCATAATTACGCGAAAACTTTCTTACAACAATATTGTATGCGTGAATTAGTTACATTTTGTCTTGCTATGCGTCACAAAAACATTAAACAATTAGTATGTCAAGGTCAAAAGAAAATTGTAAATGTGTTACTAATGGCGCTATTACTGTTCTATTTTAACACAGTATAATTACTATTCTATTTTATTTCATTGTGAACTTAACAACTGTAACCAGATTATGCTTCTATAAACTAATGTTTTAAATTGTAGTTTTTAAATTTAAATAAGTGTTAATTGCTAGTACAGCTAATTTTAAGAGTTGAGATAATTTTTAGAGCTAAATATGGAAGAGTAAGTAATTATTTAATTATTTATGCATAATACATGTTACAAACTTTATGTTTTAAATCCTAATTTTTTCAACTTAAATAATTATTAATTTTTAATTATTAGAGATAATTATGAAAGAGTAAGTAATTCTTCATGGATAATGTTTGTAACAAACTAAATGATTTTCACTGTAATTTTTTAAATTTAAATAACTATTTATTTTTAATGTAACTGTTAATTATTAGAGTTATATATGGATAATGTAAAAATTAAATGATTTAAATTACATTTTTTTTAAATTTAAATAACTTTTAAATGCTAGCATAATTGTTTATTATTTAGAGATATAAAATTTCATTTGATTTGTTGTATTATTCAAGTTATCTATGAAAATATGTTTTTTTTTCCTCCTTAACTTTAAGACATGGTTGTATAATTATAACTATAGACTTTTTGTTTTTAATTTTAGTATTACTCCAGTGAAACTGGGTTATTATATAGCAGAACCAATGTTTGATGCTAATGAAACTTTGTGTCCTCTAATTTTCGTGCATGGTTTTGCGCAATCAAAAGAGGTGTGGGGTGATATTCCACAAATCGCAGCTGATGAAACTAAAAGAAAGGTAATTTTTTTTAAATCAGTTTGAACAACATAACCTATGGATCTTGTCTGACAGCTGTAATTCTCTCCACCATCTTAATGATTGGCCTCTTGTGGGCTACAGGATCAGCATCTCTATCCTGCTTAAATTAAAGCTCATTTCACTTAATCATGATGTTCATTTGCAATGGTTACCTTCCCATGTGAATCTCCACGGGAATGAAATGGCTGATATTCTTGCTAAGGAGGGTTGCAGGATTACAACAACTCCCTCTTCTGCACTTACATTTTTGGAGTTATACTCTCTGGAAAAATTAAAAATCTCGGTGGAGTGGAAAACACCCCCAACCCATAATTGGTACAAGGGATTAAAACCGGGTTTGTTCCTTGACCTCCCGTGTGACAGACGTACCCGGACTGTTCTATCAAGGCTTGCTAACTGTCACATCAAGTGCCTCACTTTCAACGAGGGCAGGAAAACCATCGTCACCTGCACCAATTGCCAAATTTATCAGGCTTCTCCTGAGTACCTCTTGGATTGCATGGGACTCTCTAAGGAGGATCTCTTTAGCAATCCTCTCCTAGTCTTCGACTTCCTTTCAGTCAACGAACTCGTCAAAATGGTGGCAACAACATAGCCACCATTTTGAGTCTCTTACATCCGGCAAGTTTTAACCAGATATAAGATGGTGTTATATGTCGTATATAATTCTGGTAGATGTCGAAAATGATTCGCCCTACGCTTTTCGATTTAGATCAGACAAAAAGAATAAACTATTTTCAATATTGACTCTATTTCGAAAAAAAGAGAAATTAAAATTTTTATTTCATTTTATTTTAGTTCGTATTTAACAAAAATGGACAAAATTTCAATAAGAGATAGTAAAAAAAAAATGACTTTTTTTTTTTTAACTTTTAAGAAAACAATTTAAACATTTACTAAGCAAAAGGTTCCAGTTTCAAATTGAGAACTTATCGGAATAAAAGGGTTAAAATTTCGTTTAACGATAAATTTTCTATTTGTAGTGGTAAGGAAACTATTGAAAATTGTAGTCATCAACCTGTATTATCAACCTGAATGCCAGTAAAGATTAAGGAACTCAATACCCATATAGCAAAATAAGGTCCGGCAGTGGACTGATCGTTAAGACACGGTTCCCATCAGATCACTGAAGTCAAGCATCACTGGCTGCGGTCAGTGTGCGGGTGGGTGACCACTTGGATCGGTCTGCGTAGGGACCGAGGGTGTACGGTATTGGTCCTCGTTAAACTGTGTTACCGTAAAGTGTTCGACTTCGCGTGCAGGTCGTTGGGCTACCGAAGCGGGGGTGCCATCCCCTCTGCAGAGGATCAAAATTGTGATGGCATGTCTTCGGATCATCCTCAGGGATGTTTCCCAGACCGTCGCCAATAGCCCATTGTGCAGCTCTAGTGCGACGTAAATGAACTACAACAACAACAGCAAAATAAGGTTTATTTTCACTCAGCAAAAACCTTTCAACGTAAACCTAAAAAGGTTTGCTATGCGGTTTACGTAACCGTGTAAACCTTCTAACCTTAAAACGAGATCGGTGACAATCTGTTCTATTCTACTCACAAAACCCTAATCCAAATCATGGGAAAACAACCATCTATATAAAAACCTTAGGGTTTTCAAGCGTGAAAAAATCCTTTAATAAAGCTAGTCTCAAGGTGAAAATTATCTTACATCTAGGTAATTATATGGTTCGCAAAGTCTTGTATGCTCAGCTAAAATCAACCTTGTCATGAAATTTTAATTGACAATGCAATTTGATCCTATCGCTAGTGTGACGTTAGCTGAAACGTTAGTATGGACTTAAGTGACCATTTTATCTAAGTGACAATACTTTTTAAAAAAGCTAATTAAAAAAAAATTTTTAGTCCTTTTAGGATGAAAGGTTTGAAACTGCAATATTTTCGCTTCATTGGAAAAAGGTTTTTAGTTCAAACATTTTCTTGACAATAAAAATAAAATTCCGACGCTAGGTTGCCGTAAGGTTACATGCTTTCTGGGTAGTTTGTCGGATAGTGATTGGAATTTCGATTGACGATAAATTCTGCTTGTAACTCTTAGAAACCGATAGAAATTTGTAGTACGTATAGAACCCGCTATCCGGAAATCAGAAAACCGGAAAACCAAAAAACCGGAACGAAATTCAATAAATTTTCCCGCCATTTTTTTTAAAAAAGAAAAACAATTTTTTTCCTCATAAGATTTTAGAATTTTCCCTTCTTTTTTGAAAGATGTTTACCTTACCATCATTTAGGAAATAGTCATTAGTGTATTACTTCATCGTTTTTTCTTCTTTTTAAGATTATTTCCAAATATTTTTNTAATCATTAGTGTATTACTTCATCGGTTTTTCTTCTTTTTAAGATTATTTCCAAATATTTGTTTTTAGTTGGCTTCAACAATAAAAAAAAACGGCTTTTTGCAGCGATTCAGAAAATCGGAAAAATCAGTTATCCGGAATAGCGATGGTCCCGATCGTTCCGGATAATCGGTTCCCTACTGTATCACTAAACACAAATCTCCAGATGAGGTTTGAACGTTTAAGTTCGTTCGAAAGTGGTCGGAATTTCGATTGACTGGAAATTTGTTTTGGCCTCGAAATTGTGGCACATTTTTCTTGTATCGGCCGAATAACGACTGAAAATTACATTGTTTACAGACATAGATCTCTAGTAGATATTTAAGCGTTCTAAGTCAAATAATAATCTAAATGTTGAATACAAGATTCTATCCACGATTACAAGGCTCTCTCCGCTTGTCAATATGTAAATTTGCTGTTAACTTATATGGGCAATTTATATGTTTAAACTTACTACTAAATACTAAATATTGAATTATTGTTTTCAGGCATTTGTGATTGATTTAAGAAATATAGGAGATAGTGGGTGGTCAGAAGATCTAAGCCAAGAAGCCATGGCAAAAGACTTATTTCATTTTATGAACTTAAAAAAAATCAACAAGGCAGGATTAATTGCACATAGTCTAGGAGGTGCTGTGTGTCAAAAGTTTGTGATGGAATGGGTAAACTATTTTAACTTTCACAAAGATTCATTCTTGCTTGTTTACTAAAAAATACTATGTCATAAAATTCAGAGTATACTGGCGGTTTTAGAGATTCATAAAAAAAAATTAAAAAAAACCCAGCAAACTAGCATGAAGGAGCATAAATTTTACAGACCAAAATTCTTCTTTTAGTTCAGACATTTTTAGGCAGATGGAAAAAGCAAGAAGTAAATTTATAAATCAAAGATAAACAACTGAACATCATAATTTCTCAAAATCATTCAATAAGTGAAAAAAAAAAATAAAACGTTATGATATTTTTGAAATATTCGCCTCGAATTACAAACTAATGTCATTAACCAGATGATAAAACTTGCACACATCAAAACAACACGTAAGAAATGCCATAATTAAAAAGTTTCTAGCGACATCTGTCGGAAAAATTTCCAACTAGTACTAAGAAAAGTGTATGGTCCGTCATATGCTGCAAGAACTCTTATTTTTTAACCCTAACTGTTTTATTGTTATAAATTTTTGGAAACCATCAGTCCAATTTGGGACTAACGAGATTATGTAATATTATTAAAACATTTCACGTGCGCAACTTTAGCAATAATTTTCTAAAAATCTAATTCTTCAGCTGTTATAGATTCAAATGTAAAGAAATGGCAAGCTAAATTTTATTCTTTTTTTTTTCATCGAGTTATTTTAGTACAGAAAACAGCTTCTGAACTATTTATATTAGTAACTATAATGAAAGAGCTATATTTTCAGAAACAAACGGAAATTGAAAAAATTTTAATATCTCTTCAAAAAAAATAAAAAAATTGCGACTCAGAAGGCTTATAAGAAATTTTACTTCTCCAAAAAAGGAGAATTCTCCTTTCCCAAGGCGAGCACCAATTGTAGCATAAAATCTTGATTTCAAATCGAACTTTTTATGAATAAAGTTTGATGCACAACATAAAATTTTTCAGCCGCAAGTATATATAAAAAATAAAAAAATTAAAAAAAACATGTTCGAGCCGCTATTTGTCAAAAATCCTGGTGACGCATACGTTATCTTTCGTCGGTTCAAAACCAATAGACAACATAACTTTTTGTTGTAGTTGTATATATTCCAATGAATTCAAATTCTATTCAAATTATTCTTCATTTTTTGTTGAATTTTTTGTAAATGTTTTTCACTTTTTATAAAGTTTTTAAATTAATATTTTTATATTATACTCTTACATTATATTTGTATATTACATATTTATTTAATATATATAATTCTCTTACGTGGCTCCCAAATTTTGGCTGTATTTCTTTTCCACTGGTGGCAACAGTTTTCATTTTTAAAGAAGTACTTTGTACAACTAAATAAGATTCTTTTCACAACACTTAAATATTTACTTTATTTTCTTCATATATACAGAGAACAGTCGGCAAAGAATTCTGTTAGGTTAAAAAACATTTCGCTAAAAAAAGAACGAATTCTAAAAGAAATAAAAATAAACAACTTAAAAAATAAAAATGCTGTTGCCAGCCATAGAATTTTTTGAAAGTTAACTTAGCAACATAAATCAAAATGACATAGAAGCGCAACTAGATCAAAATTATGATACCTGAGCGCTTGACGTAACAAATCCTTCAATTCTAAAAGTGTTGTATCGCCAAATGCCCAAATTAACAATTGTGTTCTTAAAGAAATTCTATAAAAAGTTTTAAATAAACAACCTACTTCTACAACTGCTTCTTGAAGAACTTGGCTCATTGATTAAAAATATTGTTTTAATTTTACAGTACTAACTTTACTTCTACTTTCATTATTGCTATGACCCTCTTTCATTACATTTTACAACTTCATGCTAAATTTGAGGACTTTAAGTTGTTTTGTGGTTGAATACTGACATTTAGAAATGTGTACATAAAAAAAATAATATTTAGAGGTTAAGAGTTGCCTCAGAAAAATTTGAATTGTTGACATTGAACTTAACAATGGAAACAATCGTTTTTGTGAAAAATTGAATTGTATTGTTGACATCAAAACTAAAAATATTGTGTTTCAACTTAACAATACTACCTTAATTTATACTTTAGAATTGCCTCGGAGAAATTTGAATTGTTAGCAATGACTTAAACAAAAAGTTTTATTTTAACTGACAAATACTATATTATAATTTTAACTTTTTCTATGACTATACTCATTTTCTTACTCTTTTCTTTGTTTTTTATACATTTTATATTTTTGTGATAAAATAAAAAACTTATAGTTGTTCTGCTTCTGAACACTGATGAAAACACAAAATGATGGGCTTCATCAACAATCAAAAATGTATACATTTATTTTACAAATTCCATATTATTAAGGTGGCGCCCTTCAGAGAATTAAAAATACAAAATTATCTTCATCAAAGCCGATGCTTTACATCCGACGTTCAGTGGCAGACTACTATTTCATATTGTTTTACAGCACATGGCTTTAGCTCTCTGGTGGCAAAGACTTTAAAACAAAACATACAACAGTTACTTTTCTCAACAACTGAAATTTAGAATAGTGTGATTAAGAAAAATATGCGAACTGTTTGCAATTTCAAATTAATATTGATATGTACATGTTTAGAATTTTCTACAGTGAAAAGTTTTCGGAACTTCAGTATTCAAAAAATTATACAAAAGCTAGACGTTAAGAACGTATCCAATGAGAGAGCAAAGCGAGCATTAGATTGCGAAGCAATCCGAAATGAACTGCGAAAGCAGTTTCGGGTGTTGGCGAGCTCCAGCGAGCAGGGGGCGAAGCCTCCTAGAATTATATATTTCTATTAAGTTTTTAATTTAAAAAAGTAAAAAACTGCAATTGCTATTAATCACAATAAAAAATACTATTTGCTTGGTTTATACAGAGTAATTTTAAACATCTGTAAATTCATCACCAGAACTATTTTAACAATTGTCTCTAAAGTCTCTTACCTAACAATCTCCAGGGCAGCTATAGTTGTTTATTATTGATTAATTCTATTATAAAAGAGATTTTATCCTTTCAATCATAATTTTTATTAAAATTTCATACAATGTTTTGGTAAGTTAAAATTGAAGGGAATTTAAAATCTAATATCCATACAATTCTTACGAAAAAAATATGAACAACACTATCCAGTCAATTATAATTTCAACTTTTAGAGAAAAATACCTATTACATTTAATGGAATATCCCAAATGCAACTAAATAACTTTTTCAATATTATGTTTTATTTTAATAAAAAATTTAAAATCTGTTTTTTTTTCTTTTTTCTTTTTAGCCAGATAGAGTTGAATTCTTAATTGTAGAAGATCTATTTCAAAGCAAAAACGCCTCATTGACTTATGTGGCTGAGATGGGTTTATCTTTCTATCGACACTGGGTTGAAGCTGTTCGAAGTATACCACCATACATGAATAAAACTGATGCAATAAAATACGCAGTGGATCACCTTTATTATCAGCTTCCACCTGAAAAGCTTGTAAAATATTTTATTTTCCCCTATACTATATTTATTCCTAATAATATACGCTTTAATTTTTTTTGTTTCACTAGAATAAGCATTTGTGATCTTAATCTATTGTTTAATTGAGACACACCTAATATATTGATTTAAACTTTTGCTTTTATTACCTAAGCTTGCATGATTTTAATCAAGTGCTTAATTGAATTATTTGTTGTTGTTGACGTATGCCTGTTTAGGCAGAGGGGGTGCGATTGTTCTTGTTTCCCAGTGGCGCCATCTATGGCCAAGAATTCGACTTGTTTATAGAGCGGACCCATTCATTCATCTATTCACTCATCCACAGATCGTAATTTTGACCTGAATCAGAGAACGATCGATCTCCAATCCAGTACCCCCAGAGGTATTGATTTGTTATGGGAACATGGAGGACTTTTGCGACTCGACAGATTTAATGTGCATCAGTCTCTTTACTACACGGGGAGTCTTCGGCCGACGGGGTTTGAACCCACGAACTCTCGGACATGGGCCCAGCGCCCTACCTATCAGGCTATCCCGGCCCTTGTTTAATTGAATAGCACTCAATATATTGCTTTAATTTTTTTACTTTACTTGAATCAGCCATTATTATCTTAATATACTGTTTACTTGAGTAAACTTAAATCAGTCAGTATGATCTTAATCTACTGTTTAATTGAGTTACACTTATAAACCTTTTATTTTAACTTGAATTGGCATGTATGATTTTATTATGTTGTTTACTTGAGTAACACCTAATATCTCACCATTTTATTTTACTTAAATAAGGATTCTAATCTTAATATAATGTTCAATTGAGTAACACATAATATATTGCTATAAACTTTTTATTTTACTTAAATAATCATTTATGATCTTAATCTAATGTTTAATTGAGTAACACCCAATATATTTCTTTAAACTTCTTTCAGTTTGAATAAGCATGTATAATACTAACTAAAACTTTAATTGAGTGAACTTGAATCAGCCTGTATGATCTTAATCTAGATTTTAATTGAGTAACACTTAAAATATTGCTTTAAACCTTTTATTTTACTTGAATCAGCCTGTATGATCTTAATCTACTATTTACTTTCGTAACAACCTAATATGTATATCGATTTTAACTTTTTATTTTACTTAAATAAGTATTTATGTTCTCAATCTACTGTTTAATTGAGTAAACTTCAATCAGCCTATCTGCCTCTTATTACGCATCGCCCATTACGGGTATGTAGTTCCATTATTGCATATTATTATGTAAATATTTTTTGATTTTGTCTTACGCTATTTATCCGCCTTACTTTTGTATAGGTTTTTTTTAAAAAAATTTATTTTGTTTTTTTAGCCTTCGTCATTCATGTTTATGATTACCGTTTTTTCGCACTTATCTTCACTGTTTATGCTTATTATACTATACACCGATTTTTCCTTCTGGATATCTATTTATACGACACCTCAGGTTTGGTCTTATTGATCTTTATGATTGTACTCGAGTACATGTTGAGTTTCATCTCGATTACTCATTTGATTTCGCCACTTATACTTCGATCTATATCTCCGACGAATCGGTACCGTCTTCGGCGGCAGACTCCGAGATCTTGCAATCATCGTGAATCGTAAATATCGCTCTAAAACTTTTATTTTACTTTAATAAGCATTCATCATCTTTATCTACAGTTCAATTTGATAACAACTAATATATTGCTTTAAACTTTTCATTTTATTTGAATAAGCATGTAATATATTCGTGTAAAATTATTTTATATTTTATAGAAACCAAGCAATATTTATATTTATTACTTAATATCCATACAATTTACATACAAACCCAGAAATTTCAGTGCATCCAAAATGCCACTTGTCATTTTCCATTCACTGCATAAAATAGCAATTTATAAAAATTTATTAAATTTGCATAATATAATCTGTTCTCTCGTACACTATCTGCATAAACCTATTGTACAAAAACTAATTTGGTTAAATCTTCAATATATGTAGTAAAGTATAAAAAATAAGAGGTTTCCTCTAAAGTTTAGTTATTTTTTTCATTGGTTCATTTAAAGTTTAGTTATTGCAATATGAAGTATATACAGTATGTGGTATATGAAGTATGTGGACAAAACCGTTTTACCTGGAAACTATTTGATTTAGAAGAAAAATGTGATTATTGGACCGACCGTTCCCCGTCAGGCGCAGGAAGCAATGAGGCCTATATACGAAGACCTGCTAAAGGGCAATTTGCATTAAAGATGTATTAGCGCGAACAGTCAAAACAATAATGAATTACTAGATTCGCTTATTTGGGCATTTTCTCTAAGAATCCATCTATTTCAGTAAAAATATGGTTGAAATTGGCAACGATGGTGATCTTCAACGAGGATTTTAGACGAATTGCCATCATCATGGATGTCACGAGTATATAACAAAGATAGCCAGTCTTTGACGCTGGAGGTAGCAATACGCGCCAACGAAATGTATGATAGCGAGAAAGGCGTGCTGTATAATCCCATGCATTATTGCCGATTAATGGGAAGTTTCAAAAATCCAGAGAGAAACGTAATAAAAACTATAAACGCAAAAATCATGCTTCTTTCATTGGACCTTTGCTTTGCAGAAAAACTACTCGATCGAATTTAATGGCACTTTGGAAATTTTTAAAGGATTGATGTGGTTTAAACCAACAAAAATCAAAACTTTTCCGAAATTTCGATTTTTTTTTTTTTTTTTTGAATTTTAAAATAGTAAATTCCCCCCAAAAAATAATAAATTTTTGCCATCTTTTTTTTAAAATGGAAAAAAAGGGAAAAAACTTATGTAGGTAAAAAAAAAAGTTTTTTTTCTTCAGATTTTTGTGGTTTTAACCATAGTTACACTAATAAATAATCGTTAATTTTTGGTCTCGTCCGTGCCAGATTATACAGTATGGAAATCGAGCTACGCTCGTCCATCAGAGCACAGCGCAGCGTATACTGCCATCTTCGCATCATTTTTGTATATTAATTTATAATTATTTCGTGCTAGAAAAAAATTGAAATGTAGCTGAAAAGGGCGAAATAAAACCATAAAATCATTATATAACTTATCTTTTATAAGTACATAACTATCTTTTATAATTATCATTACATAACTTAAGAAGTTAAAAATGAGGCCTCTAGACCAGAAAAACCCCTTTAACTAATTATTACCACGAGAGTTTTGAATATCTGTTATTACCTCATTATTCTTGGTCAAATACAATAATTTATAATAAATATTTATTTTTCAGAATTTAATCAGTGGTAGAGAGAAATTATGCCAAATTGATTATAATTTGAAACAGATGGATGATGGGACCTATGATTTAAAAGATAATGTTGATCTATTTTTCAATATACGTAGAGAACTCTTGGAATTGCCACCAGTAACTGGTATTTACGACGGACCAATATATTTCATAATTTCGCCCAACTCTTGGTGTAAAGTGTAAGTATTGTACTCCCTGTTTCTCTATTGCCTTTAAATTAATTCCTAATGGGTTGATAATTACACAGATTTATTCTCGTTTTCTTAAATTAAAGAAAACTACTCAAATAACCAGACCAACAAAAGGAAATATTTTAAGAAGATGTATACATGACAATGGTTACTACTACAACTACTTTAAAAAGCGTAGATGTCTTTTTTCTACAAGAATCTTTTGACAGTTAACAATGCCATCTAGTGGTGGTTCAACAAGTATATTTCCACACCCAGTGGCGGAATTGCGGCGGCACGATGACATTTTCGCAGAACGTTACAGAGTTTTTGCAGAAAGATTTTTCATTTGGGGAAGGGAAATTTTTGGTTCTCCTTTCTGCATAAGTTTTCGAAAAAAGTTTTTTTTTCTTTTCCTGCAGAATTTTTGTTTGAAATATGTCTTTTTTGCGCATCAGAGATTAAAGAAATAATCGTGATTTTTCTATTCTCATTTGGGATTCAAAAAAGAAAGTCCGTAATGACTGGCTTCAGCTAGAATTTCAAATTGATAATACAAAATAAAGAAATTCAGAAATCGCTAAAATTTAAAATATTATTTGCCTTAGAAATGAAGATCTTTCTTTCACTTTTTTTCCCTTTAAGAAACACCATGTTTGACACACATATTTGAGTATCTCTTTTTCTAAAGAGTCCTATTCGCGTGATTCGTCGTCGATCTTTATTTTGGAGTTACTGCACGAATTTTACGATTATGTACAAATTTGAATTTATTATCGTTTAATTTGTTTACGAATCTCAATTTTTGTAATGATTTACAAAATTCGAAGCAGGAAATAATTAGTGCATTTTCCGCTTACAAAATACGAGAAAGCGCATATAATATTAGAATTTCAAAGAAATATCACTTTTAAAATTAAAATTTTTTATACATTTTTAGTTTATACTTTCGTCTGTAAACACAACGTTTCTGTTACTTTAAATTAGTAATTGTTATGATTAAAAGTATCGGGAAGAAAAATATTAATGCTAGGGAAGTTTGTCACAGATAGCCCGAAAAAATTCTGCCACGTCCCCTTGGGAGTACGTGAGTTCAAAAAATAACCATTTACAAATCTAAAATAAATTGTTAACAATAATAGTGAAGATCGACAAAATTATGCATAAATAAAGTTCATGCTGTATAATTTTTATAATTATATTTCTAATCTTATACAATAATAATTTAAAAAAGAAAATAACAAAATTCATAAATCCAAATCCACAAAAAAAAAATCTCTAAAACTTTAAAAAAATCGACTGTTTTCGATCGAAAAGTTTAAAATTTACTCAATGAGGCTTTTAAAGAAGAAAAAAAAAAGTAAAAGTACTTGCTTTAAAAATGAATGATGAATTCAAACCCTCATAAAACGATGTTTTATGAGGGTTTTGTAACAGAACAAATAGATATGGTAAAGTATAATTGATAAAAGTCGTGTTAAAATTACTTTCTTTTCCTTCTTTCGTCCGTTCTTCCTTCCTTCCTTTCTTTCTTTCCTTTCTTCTTTCTTTCTTTCTTTATTATTAATTTTAAAAAGTTTTCTGTGACAGATACTTGATACTTTTCGGAAATCTTTCTGCAAAATACCATCAGAGGAACTCAAAATTAATTTTAAAAACAGCATTTTTCATTCAGTAATGAAATAAATTGGAAAATTAAATCGCCTTTAATCAATTAATTAAAGCTGAAATAAACCATGAATAATACAAAACATAATTAGGGATAAAAGAAAAAAATTAAAAATAAAGTTACTTGCATCTATTGCCCTAAGTCAGTGGTCGGCAAACTTTTTAGCCAAAGAGTCAAATATGAACATTACAACAAGTTTTAAAACAAATTGGGAGCCAAATCTGCTTGTTTAGTAAACTTTTATTACACTAAATAAGTAGTACACTAAATAAAACTAAATTTCATACTTAATAAATATTTATTAATGCGAACAATGTGCTTGCATCTCCATGGAAAGTTTGAGTAAGTCAGATCTGTATGCTGTTGTTTTTAATTTTAGGTATGATTCCAAGTCGACGCCCGGTGGCTGAGCGGTAGCGCTTCGCGCTGTCGTGCCACAGGTCCCTGGTTCGATCCTGGAGCCGGGCAGGGTTGACTCAGCCTTTCATCTAATCAGTGGCTCGATAAATGAGTACCAAGCATGCTTGGGAACTAAACACTGGGGGTTCCGCGTCGACTGACCACCTGACCGGAACATCTGCTCCTGCACCCCAGAGCCCAAGGTCAAGAAAACTGAGATGGGCACAGTAGGCATTGGCCCTCTATGGGCTGTCGCGCCACTGAGTTTAGTTTAAGTTCATGATTCCAAGTTCTCATCAATAAGAGGACTTCTCAGTTTACTCTTGATAATGTACATGCTTGAAAAAGATTGTTCGCATATATATGTAGAACCGAAAAGGGAAAGAACAGCAAACACGAGCTTTTTCAGCTGATCGTAAGAGTCAGGAATACTATTCCAAGCGTTGAATATGATCATGTCTTCCTTCTCCAGGTCATTCAAAGCAGACCACTTGTGTTGTGATGCCAATTTGTACCCCCACTCCTTTAGAAAAAGTATGTGCGCATGCTTGTGGTACCTTTGCATCACACTGGTGTACGCCGAAAACATACGAACAATCTCAGCCTGTAGCTTGTGCATGGTTTGTGTTTACGTTTACGAAAACTAATAAACTTTAACTCGATGTTCGTTACGTATTTTTACTACAATATAAAATTTTAATTACCTATCTATCTTTTAACTTAAACAAAAAATTATACATGTTCTCGATTTATAGAAGAATTTTAATTTATCAAAATAAGATGTAATTATTTTTCTCACCAAGTTTTTTTTAAAATGAAACTATTATTGCGCCTTCCGTGGATATTTGTGCCAGAGCCGCACTTAAGGAGCCAAAGAGCCACATGCGGCTCCGGAGCCGCACTTTGCCGACCACTGCCCTAAGTGAACTGCATCTGTTCGCTTCTGAGTTTCGTTTTCACGCAGCTGAATTTCAGCTCCAAAATGAACTATTCTAGTTCTGAACTTTAAATTGTTCGAAGACATGCATCTGTTAGCTTTCCTGAAAAGTTCTTCATTTATTGTCTAAGTGTTAACTATCATAAGAATGCAGGAATTATAGGCAGGAAATGAAAAGCAATATTTTGTAGTTATTTTAATAATGGGGGGGGGGAGTTGACAATTTTATGATCCTCTTAGCCATGAAATTGAAAAATCAGAATTGCTGCATGTCTTTTGTAAAACACATACGTTGTTTTTTCAGTTGCAAAACAATGAAGTTCTGAGAAATGAAAATCAAGAAACATAAAAATTGTGATTTTTCGCAAATAAAGTTAGAGCAAATAAAGCTACTGCCAAATAAAGTTAGTTACCATGGTGCCTGTCAGCAACTAGTATCATGCAATTTCTGATAAAAGGCAGTAGAAGCTTAGTAAAAAAAAAATTCCGGTTCTCGATTTTTTTCCCCTATCCTATTTTGTCTGACTCACCTTTATACTTATGCAAATAATAATAATAATAATAATAATATTGAGTTAATCAATTTTAAACAACGATTATAGATATTATTTATTAAAAGTTTTCGATGAAGCATTCATATTCATTTCCCCTTTTATTTTAGGTATGAGCATACAGATGAAATTCTCGAAACATTCCCTAAGGCTCAATTTTTCTACATTGAAGGAACAACACACAATATTCACATTGATGCTCCTGAAAAATTTATGAATATTATGTTGGAATGTATTTTAAAACATCAGTGTATAGATTAATGTACTAATGGTAAACTTAATAAAAATAAATACACTTAATAAAAAGATTGATTTCATCCATTTATTTGCTAATGAAGTGAAAATATCGTTTTTAAGTATTTATCTATAAATATTTGTTGCATAGAATTAAGTATAGGAGTTTTGTATTGGTAGTAGCATGAAGCTGATTTCTTCTGCGCATAAAACTGAAAAATTTGTAGAAATAGGTATAAGTAGTAAATGCCGGTATGCAGTTTCGAAAAACCTTATCTAATAATTATATTTATTGACCTTTGCTGTTGTGTTTTGTTTATACGATGAACAAAGGTTTGAAAGTTAATTGAATATTGACTTGCAGTTGCGAGAAAATCTCCGATACGCAGTTTAACACCGAAATTAGATAAAACTAGTAGGAAAATATTTCTCCCTATGACAATCCAGAAACAAAGCGTTTTCTACATGTTTTTCATCATTTCATTATTGCGCTTTGTCGGTATTTTTTTCAAGACGATGGCGGAATGTCAATACGACTGCAACTGATAAAATAGTTTTAAATAATGGTTTAACAATTTATTCTTTGGAATAAAAGTGCGAATTTTGCATGCAAAACTTGCAATCATCAAAATTATAAATCAAAAATTACTTCTAGTTTGCAGGTGACATAGTTGTGAATGAAATAGGAATTAAAAATAAATAAATAAATCTCACCCTTAAACAGGGTTGGGAGCAACGAGAAAAAGTATTATACTTCTAGGTAATGTATTGCTTTATAAAATAAATTACAACAAAAATCTTCTTTTTAATCATTAATCAACCTCGATTTTAATATAAAATGCTGAAAGGATTGTATTTTCTTTTTTTCGCACTCGGCATGGAGTAGAAAATTAAATTATACATTTTGTTGAAATAAAAATAAATCAAAACGTAAAATATTTTGTTGAAATAAAACATTTTTTATTGAGCATAGTTAATTTTCCAAGTAAAGAGGTTACAAAAAACTCTTATTGGTTTCAGGCCAAACATAATCATTGTCTGGTCTTGCCCAAATATTCGTATCTAAAACGACTGACACATTAATCACTCAACGGTAAAATGGGTGTTTTAAATGGTACTTTTATGTTCCCCAGACCGTCTCCAATAGCCCATTGTGCAGCTCTAGTGCGACGTAAATGAACTACAACAACAATGGTGCTTTTGCGACTATATATTCATAAATACATAACTAGTTGCGGAATTATTCTGCTAATTTCTTAATTCTTATTTAAATATTTTTCATTGTCTTTATTTAAATCCATCTAATATTTCTGAGTTTCATGAAAATATTCATGATATTGAACGACTGGAATCGTTGAACAACTGGACTCGTTGTTTTGAACCTTAAGTATGGTAAAAGAACCGCAACCAGCTGCAAAGGGGATGGCTCCCCTACACTGGAAACACGATAATTTGTTTTCGAAGTCGAGCACTTTACGAGAGAACGCTTTAACGAGAAACGATCCATTCGCAGGCTGATCAAAAAGGTGACTCGCCAACTCACTGACCACAGTCAGTGATACTTACTCAGTGATACTGAATTCAGTGATCGAGAACCATTCTGTTTAACTTCCGGGCCTATAACTTATTTTTGAATATGCACATGCTTTGCAGTGAAGAGCCCTTATCTCTAAATATGAAAAAAATCGCGTATTTAATTTCGGAGATACGAACGATAACCTGATTTTCATGGGCAATTGTATTTCACCCATAAGATTCTCGCTCGCTTATCCGAAAACGCATATTTTTCCCCTTCTACCGGTTTATGAGCTAGTTGAAGTCCCAACTACGCTACAGAAACGATCAGCCAGAAGCTGACTAGATCAATTGAACTCTTATAGAAAATAAACAAAAATACAATTCAAAATTTTCGTTTCTCGTTGTTTGTGAATTATTATAATTTCTATGCGAAATATTTCTGTTCCATCTTGAATTTTTGATATGACAGGAATTTCTTAAGAATATGGTTTCGATGCAAAATAAGTGTAGGAATAAAAATTTTTTAATTTGTTTCTATGCTGTGTTTTCATCATTTTAATGGTTATAATACTTAATTTTGTATTACATTACAGTATTTTATCTTCATTAGTTTTTTTTATCTAACGTTAAAATTCACGAGGGGGGATTATCGTAACACAAAAATCTCATTTAAAGTAAAATTTTAAATTGCGATTACATTATGTTAAGCTTTTTCGTATCCTAGCGCTATGTTAAGTATTAATATATTAATAATGCCATTGATGGTGCACTTAAAAGCGTTGCTTTAACGTACTATAGAATATTAATGAAATATATAGTTTTACTGGAAGGTTTTTTTGGCTCAGTCACTTTTTACTTCCTCCGTTAGGAATAGAAGTATATAATCTGTTTACTAATGTTTATATGCTTTAGTAATCTTAGCGTTTTACCATTAAACAGTAACTGTCTATGGAAACTATTTTAACAGGTTACCATTTATGGAATAAATTTTTGTATTAGAGTGACTTAAGGAAAATACGGAAATCTTATCAATGTCACTTTTGCGCCTGTTACTAAAATAGGAATCTATCTGTAGATTAAATTTTTTTTTCGTAACCTTACATATAAATCATTAAATTCTATGTTTGTTTTTAGAAACTATTTGAAATTATTAATTAATTTATTAATATGGAAATGTGGTTCTTACTATGTTTTTAGAAATTTTTTTTTAATGAAAACAAGTTTTTGAAAGTACATGTGCTTTTAATTTTTTTTAAATGTATAAAAAGAGTTTCAAGCTTAGAAGACACAAAAATTTACATTGATTGAAAAGATATTGTAGTAAGATTTCTATAGTTTACTACAGAAATATGTGCTTTTGCTTTTACTGTTTCCGAAAACGTTTAGTAAAAAATTATAAGAACAGCACCTGAAATGAAATTTTTGATTGAAACAAGTCTCTAAAACTATGTATCAGGAATTGAGTTTTAAAAGCTAAAATTTACATTGATTGTAAAGAAATAGTAATAAGATTTCTAATTGGGCTTGTTGTTTTGTTTTTACTGTTTCTAAAAATACCTAGTCAAAATTGTAAGAACAGATTTTGAAAACAAATATTTTATGAAAACAAGCCTTAAAAAAAATCTTATGTTTAGAGAACACAATATTTACATTGATTTTAAAGAATACTTATAAAATTTCTAATTCATTTGCTAATATGGATACATAGTTTTGTTTTTAAAAAACATTTAGTAGAAATTGGAAGAAAAGCTTCTATAAATAAATTTTGAATGAAAAATATTTAAAAGTATATATACGGAATTATGAGTTTAGAAAAAATAAAAACTTGCATTGAATGTAAAGGCATCCTTTTTTCCTTGATACTTTCTAGGTGGAAAGAAACTTGCCTGCCGTTTGTTTTTAGTAACCATTAAAGATATAAGATTATTGATAATAATTTCTTTACTTTAAAATTTTCTTATTTTATAGAACTTTCCATAAGACTAAAAATCAAGTCTTGCATTTATATAAGAAATTTGGCATGGAGCTTCAGAAATTAAATCAGGAATCTCATACCATTGACTTTGAATCATCTAGTGATGAATCTCATGACAAAGTAAAGAAAAAATCTTATTGTTTTAAAAATTGTTTTTGCTCTCATTTTGTAATTTATGCCTGTTATAAAAAATTTATATTTTATTTAGTATAACTTTATTTTAAATTAATTCAAATTTAAAAAGAATTTTGCACCTGAATAATATTTAAAGTTATGCATTTTAATATCTTTTAGTCTTATACTCTTTCTGAGATTCAATAATCATAGAAAGATAAACCTTAGTAATATCTTGTCTGATGTCTTGTGTTAAAACCAATTTCTTTCTTTTCTTTAGAGTAAGAAAAACAACTTTTTCTTAATGCATCAATAAGGTGGTACAACAGTTTTGTTAAAATGATCACATTCATTTCTCTGCAATTTTTTTTTCTCGTATGAATGTATACAATGCCTGCCATTTATTAAAGTTGCATTTGTTCTGGGAGAATTTGATTTTACAAAGCAGTTGATTTTTCAAACAGGCATATGTACATAGATGAAAAAAAAAAAAAAGGTTTCCAAGTTACTCTATACGTATTTGCAAATAGCTATCATAAATTATTATATTTACAAAGGGATCCAAAATTATATAGCTGATATACCAGAACATGTAAAAATTAGGATTGGGCATATAAATATTTAATCTGTAATGCCTGAAAATATCATATAAGCAATCTTTTCAAATTTTTAATGAAAATAAATTTTCTAAGTAGTTAGTATTAGTATATTGTATTAATAACTCTAACCTCTGCTTCAAATTTTTGTAGAAATTCAATTATGTTGTCAAAACAGGCAAGTTTTTTTTTTGTATGGAAAATTGGTTTATTCCTATTTAATGTCCATGTTTTCTTTTGCTGTTGTGACTTTCTGATAAACGATGAGAATTATGCAATAAGTTTTTTTTTAAATAAATAGTTATATTCATATGAGCAAATAAATATGTTTGCATCAATATACATCCAAAAGAGATACTTGAGTATGTAAAACGTTTATTAGGACACGTATTTTGTAAACTGACACAACTTGTTGGAGATGTAAAAATTTTAAGATTTTTTAAAAATGTATATTTGTTTTAACTATTTTTATTTATATTTGACATTTTGATTAAACATGCGATGGAATTTTTCAATTTGGTAAAGGGTCTTATAAATATTACTCAAAGGAATGGTAGCCTGAACCTTAAGATATAGCTGAAACATAATTGAACATGAGCAAGAACTGGTTTTTAAAATAGTCCAAAAATATATTTCTTTGTTAGTTTTAATAAAATAATTAACAAAATTGATTTATTTTAACCATACAGTTTATCCCCTTGAACATGTAAGGCATTCAATCTATTTAGTTTATTTATCTTTGACTTCCTTTTAAACCACACTGTGGCTGTTTTATTTTTTTCTCAACTGTGAGGATTAATAAGTGGGTGGTAATTACCTATCAATATTGAATGATGATGAACATCTCAGATTTTTTCTTTATTGCATATCTTTCATTTAGATTCTTGTACATTCCTTCTCATTTCATTTTTTTTTTTATTTCTTATGTTTAATTCTTCAATTCCTCTAAGAAATTAAATTCATATTTGTAGCTTTATTCTTTCCTTCATTGTGTGATTGACAGGAATTTGTTATCTATGAGTTATATATCTTTGAAAACTTGAGAAAACAAAAACTCTGAATGCTTAGACAATAAAAAAGCATAAATATTTTAAATCTTAAACACATGAACTCTAATATCTTGATTTTATTAAGGAACAGTAATGATATAGTTAAAGGATGGTTTTAATATGTTTTGATATTGTATTGATTCTGTTGCAACGGATTTAATTTTAAAAAGCTATGTTTATTTTTGATCACCCCTTCATTATTATGTGAATTGTGCAATTTATCATTCGTATTATTATTATTATTTTTAAATTTTATAGTTACACAATCACAGATTTATCTACTATTAGTATTAATGATAATATTATAATGATATGATTATTGAAATGTATGATTTTATCTGATTTATGTATCTATATACTTATTTCAGTCATATTGAATTGTAAGTGTATCATCAATATAAAATAATGTACCCAAGTAATTTTAAGTTTATCCTGAATTTTAATTTTTAGATGCTGAAAAAGCCATCTAATGTTACTTTTGCTCCTGAAACATCATTCATAAATAGGATATCATCACGAGGTAAAAATTGATTGTATTTATCATTGTTCATCATAATTTTCATAGATTTTATCTCCTTTTTTTAAAATTTCTTTGGATATCAATCTGTTTTACTTTTAATGCATGATGACTTCTCATGTGTGTTGATTAAAATGTTTAAATGACTTAAAATTTGATTTGATGATAAGTATAAACCTGTACTTCATTTTTCATATATATTTTAAACAAAATGTGAAATATATTATATAAAATTAAAATATATTATAAAATATATATTTAAAACCACAAAGAGGATTTTTTTTTTTTTTGTACAAATGTTTCAAATTTTTGAATTTTTTTTATCTTCTGTTTTCAAAAATGTGAAATGCAGATATACTTTTAGGGTTATAAATTTTTCAATAAGTTTTAAGTAATTGATTATGTAAATTTTAATAATGTATTATTAAAGTTGCATAATTGTGACTTGTAATAGTTGCATAATTTTTGTCTTGTAATAACTTATTTATTTCCTATATTGCGTTTGCATTCTTATGGTGTTTGCAACTGTCATTTTATTTATTTTCATTCCTAATTTTTTTTATTTCTTAGCAAACCTTAACACGCAGAATAATTACTTATTTTTGATGTATAAATTTTGCTAATTGAAACAGCAAATTAAAAAAAATATATCTTTATTTTATACCTCAAGCATTTTATACTACATTTTTTAAAATTCACTTATAAAAAGAATATTTAAAATACTCATATTTNGCGTTGATTAAAATTTTTAAATGACTTAAAATTTGATTTGATGATAGGTATAAACCTGTACTTCATTTTTCATATATATTTTAAAACAAAATGTGAAATATATTATATAAAATTAAAATATATTATAAAATATATATTTAAAACCACAAAGAGGATTTTTTTATTTTTTTTTTTATACAAATGTTTCAGATTTTTGAATTTCTTTTATCTTCTGTTTTCAAAAATGTGTGAAATGCAGATATACTTTTAGGGTTATAAATTTTTCAATAAGTTTTAAGTAATTGATTATGTAAATTTTAATAATGTATTATTAAAGTTGCATAATTGTGACTTGTAATAGTTGCATAATTTTTGTCTTGTAATAACTTATTTATTTCCTATATTGCGTTTGCATTCTTATGGTGTTTGCAACTGTCATTTTATTTATTTTCATTCCTAATTTTTTTTATTTCTTAGCAAACCTTAACACGCAGAATAATTACTTATTTTTGATGTATAAATTTTGCTAATTGAAACAGCAAATTAAAAAAAATATATCTTTATTTTATACCTCAAGCATTTTATACTACATTTTTTAAAATTCACTTATAAAAAGAATATTTAAAATACTCATATTTCTTTTTAATTTTAGACTCTGATGATGACATCGAAGATATGACCGAAAATGATATAAAAACTGAAATTTGTAGTGTATTGCCTAGTAATACAATTGGTCGTAAAAAATATAAAACTTTAAATAAAACAAAGACTGCAAAAGCTTCAACATTTCCTCGAAAATCTGATACAAATGAACAGCATGATGTTGATAAGCCTCGGCCACGCTCATTTGTTACAAAGAAGCCAAGTTTTCTCTCATCTCTAAATCTTCCATCTTTACAAATATCACAGTCATTTGATGGAGTAAGTTTATACTTACACATAGAAAACTACACTAGTTGATTTTGGATAGGGCACATTGTATTTACTATTCAAAACTGTCCAAAGATGTATTTAAATTTTCTCAAAATATTACTTACAATAAAATAAGCACACTTAAATGTACTTATTGTAGTATAAAATTAAGCTTGCTTATAACTAGCTTGATTTAAATCATAGATTTCATTAATTTTTTAAATTTTACAAGTTAATTATGAAAGTTTTAACTCTTTATAGATTTAGTGTAAGTTATATATGTGAAGCTTTGTCCTTGAAGTTCATTATAGTTTGAATAATTAACACTAAAGTATATGTTTCTTTCTATTTTAAGGATGTAGAATTGGTATTTTTTTTTACTTTTCTTTTACATATTATAGTTTTGGCCATTTTCATAACTGTTAGCTTTTTTCACATAAAATTTTTCACTATTTAGTTTTTAGAAAGTTTAAAATAATAGGGTTTGAACCAATTATTGTTGATTCAATTGGTTTCATTGAATATCTTTTAGCTTTCCTAAATGAAATCTCTACAAAATTTAGTTTCAAACAGAGGAATTTTGAACCACTTACTAAATGTAAACTTTTTTTTTTAAATAATATATATTTTTTTAAAGCTGTCAAATTAGTAATTTTTTTATTTTTCATATTATAGTTTTTGCCATTTTCACAACAGCATTTTTCACATGAAATTTAGTTTTAAACAGTTAAAAATGAGGGGTTTGAACCAACTATTATTGATTTAATTGGTTTTATTAAATACATTTTAAAGACATGGATAAATATTTGATAATAGTTTAATTAAATAAGTTGTTAACTTTGTCATATGAAAATTCGTCATTGCTGATTTCTGAATATTTTCGTATTGCTTAAATTAAATAAATGAAACTTCTACAAAATTTTTCTGAAAATAAGAGTTTTGGACTACTCACTGAATTATGAATACTGACTTAGTTTTTTGAACTGCTGAAGGTAGTTTTTGACTAGTATTGGTAGTTTTTGACAATACAGTCTCAGACTAATAAGCATTTTGGACATAATGCTAGAATCCATGGGAAATTTTTTTTTTCCCAGTGAATTTTTGCATCGATCAGAAACTTGTCACCTGTTTTAAAGCTTCTAAAATTTATTAAAACTATTTATTTTCATATAAGAAAATAATTTTTAGAAAAATAAATTACATTATAAAAGTTATAAGATATCCCATATTATCTTAGGTAATATTTCCTGAAAAAGGGTTCACAACACAATTTGGTAATTCATGTAAGTTTTTTGCTGAAAATGATACATAATGATAAAAGATATCAGATACATTGAAAACAAGAAATTAAAAACTGTGTTGTGAAAGTATTGCTTTTGGTTAATTTAATACTTTCACATTGTAGAATATTGTTGCCCTGTGTTTACCTCAGTTAAATGTTTTTATAATTTTTTTTATTTGTACCAATATGACACATGAAACAATATACATATTTATTCCTCGAAAACCAAATATTCCATCATTACAAATATCTCCAATACTATGTGAAGTAAGTTTGTCTTTTCTTATGGAAAGCTTCTGATATGAATTCAATTTTTTTTCCATTTTGAAATTAANCTTTGGTAATATTTCCTGAAAAAGGGTCCACAACTTAATTTAGTAATTCATGTAAGTTTTTTGTTGAAAATGATACATAATGATAAATGATATCAAATACATTGAAACTGTGTTGTGAAAGTATTGCTTTCAGCTATTTGATACTTTCACATTGTAGAATATTGTTGCCCTGTGTTTACCTCAGTTAAATGTTTTTACAATTTTTTTTATTTCTACCAATATGACATATGAAACAATATACATATTTATTCCTCGAAAACCAAATATTCCATCATTACAAATATCTCCAATACTATGTGAAGTAAGTTTGTCTTTTCTTATGGAAAGCTTCTGATATGAATTCAATTTTTTTTCCATTTTGAAATTAAATAGTTAATTAGTTTAAAAAATCAATTATGTCAGAAAAAGTCGCGAGACATTGATCATCATCTTTGGTAGTATTTTCCATAAAAGGATGCCGTGCATAGCTTGATAATGCATTTAAGGATTTTACTGGAAATAATTCAAAACAATGATATAGTATTACTTGCAGTGCCAATAAATAAAAAAATTTAGTCATGAAACGGATTGCAGTTGTTTAACATTGTAGAATATTGTTGACATATAAATATTTTGTAATTCAAGGTATATGTACTAATGTGAGTTCTGAGAAAAAATTGCATATTCACTTCTTGAAATAAATTAAAAACATCAAGAAAACTAGAATATTTACTTTTGCGCAACAGATGAAATATTTTCTAAATATATTTTTAACTATATTTTTTACTATGTTACGTAAACATATACAAAAACGCAGCTCAGAAAACAAGCCTTACATTAAAAATCATTTTTCAAATTTTGACTGTATATTTTAATGACATTAGTGAGTGTAACAATAATAATTATCATATGTGTATTTATTTTGTTGAAAAATTATTTAATTTGCTTATTTTAAATGTTTTTATTTTAACTAAAATGTGAGATGCCACACTTTTTGTTATCTCTCTACCTTGTCACAATTACACAACCCCCCCTCCCCAAGCGTGATGTCATTTATGAACCATAACTAATTTATTCATATACTTGAATTCTGTTGTTTTTCTTTCTAAAATTGCTATTAAGAAATTAATATAAAACTATGAAAATAAAAAATATTATGAATTAGCACTTTAGGTATGGAGAGCTACTGGTAATAATATTGGTACCACATTTTCCAACTACTCAGAATAGTGTTTTTAATGAGGGAAAAAAATCACAATTTCCACATCGATGTTTTTAACTGCTGTGTGGTTATCTAATGTAAACTCAAAAACTTTTAAATTACCTATCTTGAACTCTATGATAGATAAACTAATACAAAACTAATACTGAAGAATAGTTTGATACAAAAGTAACACCTTTAGATAAATTGTTGCTTATTACTACTTTGCACCAAGCCGTTTATATTTATTTTGAAATTTCGTTTACATTTCTTAAGTTCAATTTTCGTTTATATAGTTAACAGTTTTTAACATTTATATCTTAAGTTTTAATCTTGGTAAAAAGCTTTATTTATATAATGCTCTTTACTTGCACTTATCTATTCTTGACCAATGCCTTGTGAAAAACCAACATAAATTTATGAATAAAAAATATTATGAATTGGTGTATTATATATTTATTATAAAATTTTACTTACATTTATTAAGCTTATTTTTTCTTCCTTTGCTGGAAAGCTTTGAAGAATCTGGTCTCAGGTTCTGGGTTATAGTTGATTGGTTACTATATTGATACCTGCTTGCTTTAATATATTTTTTACTTCTTGATCCCAGTTTCTCACAAAAACAGTACTTGTGATAAAATCAACATAAAATTTTGAGCATAAAAAATATTAGTGCTTTAGATAGTATGTAAAAGGAAATTTTATTAATAATTGTTCAATTTAAATTTTATTATTTAGGTTGACAGTTTTGAAGAATTTGGTGCTGATCTTAATGATGAAGAAAAGAAAAAAGAATTACAAAACATAAGAAATTTTCCTATTCGAATGAGTGAGAAAAAGAAATACAGGTATTTTTATTGAGTTCATATTTCTAAACTTTTCAGTAACATCAATTATTATCATTTTTAATTTTTCTAAAATTTTGTGTAATTGAAAATGATTTTGCCAAAAATGATTTTAATTCAAAGCATTTCATATTAATTTAAGAACTTAAAAATGGAACTAATATAAAAGAGATTAAATAAATAGGAAATTTTATTTATTTGTTTTAGAGATAGTTTTTGTGTGAGGATGATAAGTCTTAAATTCCACCTCTTTCATTGTTATTAAGCAAAAGACATTTCTATTTGCAGAACTCTTATCAGTAGCTTTTTTTTATTTGCTGCTTCCGTATTATCTTATCTTTGCACTGTCTCTTTCACTTTCGATTTATTAATGTTCTCATATCTCAATTGCTTAGTAACCTGCCTTTTATTATTTAGTAATGCTCTTTAATCTGATGAGTTCTAGATATTGTCAGGTGTTTAAATTTATAAAGTTATCTTCACTGATAACTATTGTCTGAAGCCTTTTTAAATATTCATCAGTTTTTTAAAAACCTTGGATATGTGAATAACTTTCATCAGGATCCTGATGAATATAAGGAAAATATTCATCCATTTTCTTAAAATAATCTATACAGATAAATATTGAGTAAAGATGTTCACCGTATTCATCAGTTTCTAAAAAGTACCTGTGGCATAATGGATAGAAGGCATGTTAATAACATTCATCAGAATCGTGATGAATATGGGGAAAACATTCATCCGTTTTCTTTGAGAGGAAATTCAAGACACCCTCCAAATTCATCCTATCAAAATACAGTTGAGCTTCAAGAATTTGAAGGGAAAGGTAACAGTTATGTTGCAAAAATGCAAAGCAGAGATAGAACAGAAAGATTTGTGGAATTGAGGGCTGCAGATCTCCCTGAGCATTCAATTGGTTTAAATGAGCAAGCTAAAAAAGCTTCTCAGCATGATGAAGTTGTTTCTCATCCCAAAAGGCATCAATCCCATCTGAGTTCTGAATATCAAAATGAATATTCATTCAGCAAAAGAAGTTCTTCCAAGAAAGATCCAAAACTGTATTCGCAAGGTGTTGCTAAAGATGTTATTCAAACTGATTTGCATCGAGAAACACCATACATTAATAAAAATAAGAAACTGCAGCCATATACAAATAGTCATAATTATATGGAATCTAATATTTCTGTAAGTAAGCTTTCAAAAAACAAACCAAAATATATTGAATCTGATTCATTTAACTATGAAATTAATATAGAAGGTAAACAAGCAGCTAATCTGGCTAATGTTGATTATCATAAACAGCAGGATTTTTCTCGGAGTGGTATTAAAGTATCAAAAAATTATGAAGGTAATGAACAAAAAATTTCAAAAGTTAGAGAAATTAAGCCATATTATGCTGATGATGGAAATAGTGCCAGACAAGTGAATTATCAAGAACAAAGCTTAAATAGAAGGTTTATTCAACCTAATAATAATGAGCATTTTGATGACTATGAGGACTCAAAATATAATGATAGAATGAGTGCAAGACAAGTGAGTTATGAAGAACAAAGCGTAAATAGAAGATTTATTCAACCTAATAAAAATGAACCTATTAAAGAACATTTTCATGACTATCAAGACTCAAAATATGATGATAGAATTAATGCAAGACAAGTGAGTTACGAAGAACAAAATCTAAATAGGAAGCATGACTATCAAGACTCAAAATATGATGATAGAATTAATGCAAGACAAGTGAGTTATGAAGAACAAAATTTAAATAGGAAACATGACTATCGAGACTCAAAATATGATGATAGAATTAATAAAAGACAAGTGAGTTATGAAGAACAAAATTTAAATAGTAGATTAGTTCAGCCTGATAGAAATAAACAAGTTGGTGAGCATTTTTCTGACAATCAAAAGTCAAATTATGATGATAGGAATAGTGCAACACAAGTGAATTATAAAGTGCAAGATTTAAATATGAGGTTTGTTCGACCTGTCAATAATCAACAAGTTGGTGGGTATTCACCTGATTATCATGACACAAAATATGATAGTAAAAATATTGCAGGGCAAGGCAATTATCAAGAGCAAAGCGTAAACAAGAGGTTTATCCAATATTCTGATAAAAGAGAACATTTTCTTGATTATCAAGGTTCTAAACGTGATTCTCACAATAAAAAGTTTTCTGAAACATATGATTCAGAAGATAAACAAAGCACAAAGCTCTCACCTAACACAACAGAAAATTATGAAAGGGAACCCTTTGACCAATTCTCTGAGGAAACAAAATATAGCAAAGTTTTTGTCGATAGATTAGAATCAGGATCTTCTAGAAACAAAATAATATATGCTGGAAATGTATCAAAAGAAACTGGTGCTAGATCAAAAGTAAAAACAATCAATAAGCAAGAGGATAATTGTGTACCTGAAAGAGATGAAAATTTTAGACACCATAGTCACCACCAAATTGTTTTGAACGATGAACAGAGATCTATTCGTATGAGACCTGATAAACATTTTAGAGAATATCATTCAGGTGATGAATCTGTTCCACAATACCATACTGATGAATCACAAAACAATCTAAGTGTTAGAATTTCTCCCAGGAAGCGTTTTAATGATGAATCAAACAAAATTGAGAGTGATAGTATTTCTGAAAACGACACCTATTTAAAGTATGGGGATAGTCGTCAAAAGAAAGACAAAGTTATGACAATAAATGATGCTCGTATATTTTCAGACACTTTGAGACTTAAAGGAAAGAAAAGAAATTTGATTCCTTCTTTTATGGAAGTGGAAGTTTTAAATGACAAACGAAGTTGCTGGTCAAAAAAGTGCTTTAGCACTTCACGTCATTCACATGTGGTCAGTTGCTATGAAAATCAAGAGGCTCTGGATAAAAAGTTTGAAATTTTGCCATTTTTATTTCTTCAATTTTACTATTTTTTTTTCATTTCTTAAATGCCTTTAGTATTTTTTTAACTAGACTTGTAACAGTATAAATAGGTAGGATTATATTTCAATGCTAGCTACTTCTTGACTTTGTATGTTCTGTATCTATTAGCAAGTAATTTATATTGAGTGAATCCTCATTGCATGATAAACAATATAAAATAGGTTTTTTTTCCTTCACAATATGGATATTTTAGAAATTTCTACAGTTAAAAAGTGTTTTGAAATATTCTAGATAAACTCATTAGCACCAATCGGAAATATCTAAATTGTAATACAACAGAAAAAATCAAAACTGTCCAAACTTATTTTTTTATTATAAACTTTTATAAAATGTTAAAAATTAGATTAATTTTTTTTTTTAAATATCATATACTATTTCCATTTTTTTTCAATGAGGAATGAGTATTTGACAGTTAATATTAATTAAAGCAATCAATGTAAACTGTTTGTATTGGCATTTAGTGCTGTTAGTTTTACTTTTATAAAAATTTTTAGTCACTTATGATGATTAAAACAAGAGCCATAGATTTTATATACAATCATCTTGCTTAAAATAGCTAAAGATCTATTATGGTAATAAAATTTAATGCAAGCATAATATCTACCATGAATTAATTATTCATAATTTCCAGACGTTTAAGTTACGGAAATACAAAATAGAAAGAACCTATAATTGATTCTAATCCTATGCTCCTAACATTTTTACTTACTCTGGGAAAATTGCTTCTTATCTACAAGTTGGCATATTTGTTTACAAAGACAACAAAAAAATTCTTTATATCACTCAGGGTTCCTTGATATATATCAATGGATATATATCATGATATATATCAAGATATATATCCGATATTTATTTTGAAATAAATATCATGATATTTTCGATATTTTCAGCAAAATTTCTAAAATATCCCCCACGTTATTTCAAGATTTCTTTTAATCACTCCACAAACTCATGCTACCATTCACACTATCTTTACTTCCTACAAAAATCTTGTTTTAGATTGCACCTGCTNAGTAAAATAAAAATGTCCTGTATTTTGGTGATTGCAAAAGATTTTGTTTCAGAGAACCTTTTTTATTTAAAAAGAAATGTATGTTTTATTTTATAAAAATTATAAATTTATTAATTACAATTAACATTAGGAATTTAGAATGTATATAAAATGAATTATTTTACGTTTTAAATTTGTATATAATGTCTGAAAAACAATTCCTAACAATAAAGTTAATTTATATTGAAGATACTAAATATAAAACAAAAATTTGAATATATATCAAAATATCGGATATATATCAAAATATCTGATATTTTTGATATTTTCGAAAATATCATGATATTTACGATTCCTGGTATCACTATATACTTTTTTTGAAAATATGATCAGTTAAAGTTGTATTAGAATTTTAAATGTTACATCAGTGTATTTCTTGAATTCTAAGTAATTATGAATATTTTAATATTTTTAGGAATGCTATTTTGGATACAATACCCATTCATGATCGACAGGATAAATCTGTATGGTTGCAAGTAAATATCTTATTTTAAATATTTATATCTTATAGCACATAACTCTTATGATGAACTTTACAATTATTGATTAGGTAAAATGTTTGCAAAAACATCTTTTAACAAGTTTTCTCTATTGTGGCATTATAATTGTAACTTAAATAATAATAATCAAAATATTTTTATCTGTTTACTTTTTTGCAATCAAAAGACGTTGCATTCTTTTTTAATGCATTGCGTTTTATAATTTCTTTTTTAGTAGAACTTTAATCTATAACATCTTTTTTTTTTTTTTTTAACTTACATTAATGAATAATTTAAAAAAAAAAAAGGGGGTTTAGTGGTCACATTAGAAGAAAAGAAACATATTAGGTGTTTTTTATAAACCAAAGTTTATCTAAGTTGTGAATACAACTTCATGTGTAAGATATTGTCACTTTAGTTGATCTTTTTATAAGTTTCACTCTCTACTCTCCAAAAAAAATTTTATTACTATAATATTTCAGCTCTCAGTTACTGAATATTGTAACTCTGAAATTGAAATTTCCTTCATGAAATAGCTTAGATTTCATGTTTTAACTTAGATTTACAAAATGTTTATTTTGGGTGTAATTTGTTAAATACATTTAATGCATGATTTTCACAAATTTTAAATTTTGTTTTAATGCAGAAACTTGAAATTGGTCAAAAAGTTCCACTGTACTTAAATGCCTTTATTTTTTTAACCTTTTTTAATCAATGAATTTCATAAAGTATTTGATAAATACAATAAATTCTTCTGAAATTTTTGATCTAAAATGAATATCTATAATTTAAATATACTGTAGAATCTTGATTGTCCAAAGCAAATGGAACCAAGCTTACTTCGAATAATCAAAACATTATTTTTTTAATTTATTTTCATAAATAAATTCTGAAAATTAAGATTTTTTATAATTTAGATGTTATAATTTAGATGTTTAAATTTTTTAGATGTTTATTTAATAAATGTAAAATGGGTATTTAGATATTTTGTTTTAAAATTTACTTTGTTCGTGTTTATGATTAACAACTTACTTTGCTTAATTGATTCTGCTATATTTCAGTATTTCTCTTTATTTTGAGTCTCAGAAATGATGCTGCAACATGTTTATAGAGCCAAAATTTCTGCCTATCTTTTTAAAAAAAATTTTATCCGTGCTTACAAGTATTTTTTTAAAATTATACTTGTGTTTTCATTTAAATTTATAGGATTTATGTTTATGCATTTTTATTTTTTAGGTTGTCTTGTTTTTTTAATTATTTTTTTATTGATATTCTCTTTCAAACTAATATTCTCTTTTGGTTTTTGATGTTTTTAATGTTTGTCTTACAGTATAAGTTTTTATTTTTTTGTTTGTTTTTCCATAATAAATTGAAATTGAAACAATCTTATTTTCTTTTAAAATATGAAAAATATTTATTTTATTAATATTTTTTATTTTTATTTTTTAGGTTAATGACATGTGGGCAAGTGTTCAGCAATCTACAACAAAGTTTGAATTATGGCATGCAACATTAAAACGCATTGAAGGTAAATTTGTGAAAATCATGTTCTTGAATGAAATTTGGTTATAATTAAATTTTCAGTAATTTAGTTTTACTGTGTAATAATATCTTCCTCTTAGTATACTATTAAGCATGCAGGAATGTTAAATATCAAAATTTTATCGTAATTGCAAGTTTTAATATTTGATTTACTTTAAGTGAATTACTTTAATATTCAAAATATTAAGCATAAGAACTTTATTTATTATTGTCATAATTGCATAAAAGTACAAATGTTGAAAATCATAGTAATCTATTCAATCTATCAAAATACTAATCTAATATATCATGAAAAAAAATTTCATTATTAGAGCTGCACAACCATTTTGCATAGATAGTTATGAGAACTTCAATGTTGGTTGTCAATAATATCATAATATAAATGTAAAAATGCTAGACTTATTGGGATTGTTTTTGTGAGTGAAATAGATGACTTACACTTATATAGCTAATTTCTTACTTCGGACAGTAATAAAAATAAATGAATAAAAGTATTTAATTAAAAAAATGTTATAAGATATACTTACAAGATTACAAAGCAAATTATTAAGAAAAATGTGTAGGTATATAAAGAAAATTAAAATTTGTATCTATCCCAAAAGTTAAATTTACCTGTTGTTCTGAAAACAAAATTTGTTAGTATAGTTACTATCAGATTAATGTCATAGATGTCGAATTTCTAATTTTTTTTATTTATCTTTTTTTTATCCTGCAAAGTTGCGGAAAATTACATTTTCTGCCAGCAATGAAACCATTGCCACAAACAAATCTTTTAAAAGAAAGTGGTTCATTATCGGTTATTTGGGAAAGTTATGAACTAAATCAGTCATTCTTGTTACGGAGCATGGTTAAAGATTAAAAAAGATTTTTTTTCTTTAAAATTTTATTAATATTTAACTTAGTTTCCAGGCCAAGTTAGAAGATTTCTGGGGCAATTTATATCCCGTGGGCAATAGGTTATATATCTATATTATTAAAATAATATTGTAGTCTTAAAAACATTCTTTATAGTAGTAATTAATCTTAAAATAAAATAAAAAATCTTATTTGAAATTAATTACAATCTTTTTAAGTTTTTAAATCGTTTAGTCTTTCTAAAAATTAAAAAAAGATTCAAAATTTAAATCTTATAGTCTATAACCTAAATCGGTTTAGAAAATTAAAGTACCAGTATATAAAGAGTAATAATTTAAATTAAATTTCATAAACAAAACCATAACGACTGATCTTCTATATATGATTTACTAGCTGTAGATTGATTTAAATGTGGTATGAATTAAATCATAAAATTTGGACTTATATTTTAATCAGTATTACTTCATAATTTTCTAGGAACCATAATTTGAATGTAGTTGTAGTTTACATATGTATTTTGATATCTTTGAAGCACTCTGAAAAATTATAAATTTTGGTCTGAGCTGCATTTTTTAACCTGTATTTTTTAACAAATTAGTTCATTTAATTATATAAATTAGCTATGACCTAAATTAATTCATGAAATCAAATACAGTGTTGCAAAAAAAAACCCTTTTTTTTTCTAAAAAAAAATAGACAAAAAATTTTATTTCTTATTTTAATAGTTAACTTCTTATTTTATTATATATATTTAGTTTAGTTAAGTGTTAAAAACAAAATTTTCTGACCAATTCCAACTTTGTTTTAGCCAGCATATAAAAATGAGGTAAATGTAAGTATATTTGTATTAAAAAAAATTATTTTTATGTTTATTTCAGTTTGCATTTTTTCAAAAGATTTAATTTTTTTTTCTCTTTAAACTGGACTAAACAGTTGATTACCTTTTTTAGGTTTACATGGAACTGGAGTTGTCTCCTATTTTGTGTTTTTGAGGTGGCTTATTTTCTTGAACCTCATTCTCTTCATTACTTTCTTGATTTTCATCACTTTGCCTCATTCAATATTTTCAAGAGTTCCTCTCAAGAAAATTAATTATGCTCCTAATAACACCTTCTTCTTAGAAAAATATAATCAATATCCTGATCCAAGAAGCACTCCAAAACCATTAGTTAGTATTTTAATTTATTATAGCTTGTTTTATTTTAAGTTTTAAACCAATCTTCTCATTTTAAAAAATGCTAATTTTAAACTACTATAATTATTATATATTAGAGTTATAACTACTGTAATATATATAGATATTAGAAATTGGTTAAATTTTAATTTATCAAAAAGTGAAAATAAATAAATTAAATTTGTGAAAATGCCAGCAGTAATATAGATTCTGTAAAATGTTGTTCTATGCCAATCTCTATAATATATATAAAGAAATAATAAAAAATACCGACTTCATACAATAATGACAGTTATTATTTTTAAATTAAAGAACTACTCTAATCATAATATATTATGAAACTATAAATCATTAGTTATCCCTTTTTAAAAAAGTTTATTGTTTTTATCCACTTTTTTTCCTTCAAAGTCGATAAAGTCATATATTATTAGGTTTATGACTGTATAACTAAATATTGAATAATTATCCTTATTAATTAGAAATGTTACTAGTTTTTATTGTGATATTGTTAAAAGCTTAATTAAAGAAGAGATAAACTGACATTTTAGGGAATTTGCAAAAATCTGTTTTAAAATGTGTATAATTATAAAGAATCTGTTTAGGAAACATTTTATTATTGAAAACTATCATATTTAAGAACTTGTTAGAATAAATTAGTGTTTTATACTATTTCCAAATATAGCTATATTCGTAAATCTGTTCCTCCTTTAAGCTTTTACAACTTACTTTGTCATTTTAAAGCAAATATTTTTTTTTATGTTCCAAATTATTTTGTTTTATGTGTATGTATTTAACAGATTTTCCAGTTTTCTTTTTTTACATGATTTTTTTTTTGTAGATATGTAGATTTGCCTTATAAAAGATAGTTTATCTATAAATTTAATTCTGTTGTGAGTTTACCTATCAGACTGAAGATTAATTAATTCTTAATAGTATTTAATAAAATAAAGAAGTGTGTCGGTATTTGGCTAGAGATACATAAATGTAAGGAATATTAAATACTATTTCTGTATGTTATGACTTGCCTCTCAATCTGAAATCAACTAATTCGTGTTACATTAAATAAAATATACATGTGTGTTTGGATTTGTCAAGAGAATATAAATATAAGCAATCAAATACTATTTTTATATATTCTGAATTTGCCAATCAGGCTTGAAATCAATTAACTCACTGCATTAAATAAAGTATTCAAATGTGTTTCCTATTCGCCAAGAAAAATATAAATGTAAGCAATTCAATACTATTTGTGAACTTGTCTGTCAAATTGGAAATCTATTAATTCTTTGTAGCTTTAAATAAAATGTACAAGTGTATTTGTTATTTGTCAACTTAAATGTAAGCAATTTGATACTGTTTCTTTTGGTTTTGAATTGGTTTTGACTTGAAATTTAGTTAACTCTTTGTTTCATTAAATAAAATATGTAGGTTTGTTTGCTATTTGTCAAGAAAAATAACAATGTAAGCAATTAACTGTTTCTATATGTTGTGAATTTGCCCATCCTGCTTGAAATCAAATGACTCTTTGTAACTTTAAATAAAATATACAATTGTGTTTGCTACTTCTTAAGAAAAAAAGTATTTATAAGCAAATAAACTAAGTTTCTAATACTTTTTGTCCTGACGCATCTTTTAATCTGGATACTTTTATAAGTCAAGTTATAATATTGTTTCGTTTTAGAAAAGAACTGATCGTCTACCTTTCGACTTTAAAAATAAAGAGTTGATATCTGACTTAGGCTCACTTTTGAATCGTTATTTGACTAATGATACTATTGAAAATATAAACTATGACCAGAGAAACTACACTGATGAACAAAGGCGTAAATTATCGGAAATGTGTGAAAGTCGATACAAGAAGGAAGAGCTATCTAAGTCAATTGATGTACTTAGTGGAGCACAAGATTTACTTCAAGGAACTGTAAGTACAGTTTTGTTTATTTTTATCTCTAAATACAAATACATTAAGTACAGTTTTTTGATAAACTAATAAAATTTGTTTTAAAATACTGTAAAAGTTTGTTATGTGACAATTAACAATAGCATGAGAAATTTATATTATCATGATCTTATTTTTATAGGCAAATGCACAAATTTAATCTTAAAATTGCCATAAAAATTCCTAAATGTTGAAATTGACAGATTTATGCTATTTTCTATTATTTTGATAAATGACTTTGATTAAAAACACATCTAGAATTGACTGTTTTGGTTAGATTGTTTAGACTGAACTAAGAGCTTTTGAAAGAAAGAAACGAAATGAAGTGCATTAGCTTTTAACGTCATCAAAAGAATAAAAATTTTCATAAATTTTTTTTCAATTTTACCTTATTTAAACAACATAAAAATGTATCGTTGGACTAAGCTCTTCTTTTTTTTTTTTTTTTTTTTTTTTTTTTTTTTTTTTTTTTTTTNTTTTTTTTTTTTTTTTTTTTAAGCACTGGAATAGGCCTAAAAAACCCCCACATATACAGAGAAAAAAGGGTAGTTGTTAAATTTTGTGATACTGACTTAAGAACAGCTTTATTAATTATTTTGTCCAGGAAATAATATTTTTAGTCTATGTAATAATAGAAAAAATTCCTTTTTCTTCCTTCCTTTAAAAAAAAGAAAAAAAAATGTCACGTCTTTCTCTTTTACATCAATAAAATTTGGTGAGCTTTCAGTTGTAAAGAAAAATATGATAATTTTTACCAAGGTCATCAATAATATTATTAACTGATTAAACCACCTCTTTAGTTATTATGAACTCAGGAAATTTGTGATTTTTTGAAAATATTGGAATTGTTTGAAATGCTTTAGTTGAGGCCTAAAGTGAAATTCTGGAGTTTTCCCATCCTCTGAAATGAGCTTAACCTAGCATACAATGAGCTAGAAATTTCTCTGTGCAGCTAAAATCTTTTTAAAAGATTCCAATATTTTTACTTGTTTTTAAAAGAATTCTTATTTCTGATATTTGAGCATAATTTTTGTTTTGAGAATTCTTGAGAATACTGAATTAAACTTTGCATATGTAACCTTAAGTCACTTAAGTTATGTTTGCTTTTTATTTTGTAATAAATAGATAAAATTGTAAACAGAATATGAGAACACAAAATATCTCTTAAATTTGCAAAAATAAAGTAAAGTATTGGAAATTTAAAAATGAAAAATAATGACTCAACATTGCATTAAAAGTTATATAAGTATAGAGTATAAAATTAAAGAGTTAATAATGTGACATCAGACTTGCAATATTTTAATTGAAATATTATGCCCAGTATCATGCTCTAAGTAAAAAAAAAAGTTTATTGCTCTATGAACTGTAACACTACTGATTGCTTATTCTTTTCTAACTACTATGTCCCCACTTATGAGTTTTTTATGAGTTTAGCAAAGTTTTCTTTAATTATCTTGTTTATTAAATATATTGTAGCATTTTAATTATTATTTTTTTACACTTAGGGTTGGCTTCAATCTACCATTCTTTTTCTGGGCTATTATACACCTACTCAAATCTTGTTCTTTGGTTATCCTTATAATATGCCTGTTGCATTTCTTTGTGTATTTTTTGTTTCATCCATCATGTGTATATTGATGATGGTTCAGTAGTGAGTAAATTTCTATTCCTCTCCAAATTAAATTTATTTTATTTTATTGAATTTCCAGAGAATACATTTTTTAATTTGGACAACAATTCTTTAACACATTTAGGATTATTGTTTAAATTTATCTTCCATAAAATGATATTTTGATTTCCTCTGCATTAACTAATTCAAATTTATTAAACATAGTTATAAATCAAACAAGTTCTAACATATTTGTGACAACTCTTGAAAAAACTCTCTGTGTTAAAGATTATCACAATTGTAGATTTTTGTTAAAAGCTATTTTATTTGAGTTATTTTCCATTAAAGTACATTTATTAATTTTCTGAATTTAAAATTGTATGTGTTAAATATAGAGCCGTGATGGCTCAGGGGTCCAGGGTCTCTACTGTCATTGTGAAGAACTGGGATTTGATCCCTGGTGGCCACTGTAAGCCCACCCAGCTCTAGATTGCTAGGTACCAGCTTGTCTGGGCAGTAAATATGGCCTACATTGTCTTCATCATATCATTGATCACGAAATTGTGGAGCTTTTACTTCCATGACCCTCCCCTGGCTCTCAATGAGCTATTGTTGGAATACTTTATTAAGTGCTAAAAAGTTAAAGGTATTACTGTGTCAGAGACTTTTCTAGTGCTAGCAATTTAAATTTTAGATTTTTAAAAATTTCAAATATCTGAAAAATTTAAAGAAAAAATTAATAATGAATCAAACAAATTTTTAAAAATTGCTATATATTTCATTTGTCACAGTGAAAAAATTAAATAATAAAAATACACAGTAAAAATAAATAGCCTAAAATAGGCTAGAAAATCTTCTAATCAATTAAATATTGCTTCATTTAGTTGGATCATTAGTTAAAGGATTGTTTAGTTTATTAATTAGGGACATTGCTACTAATTATTAATATTGAACTATTTTTTACTTTAAGTTAAACAGAAAATTAACTTAAACTAATTCATTTTTGTATAAATAAATGTGTTTCTGAACAAGAGTTAACGAATTAAATGTAAAAAAAGTAAAATTAAAATCTGAAAAAAAAGATAGTAATTTTTAAAAAAAAATATTTACATTGAATAATTCGCAATCACTCAGTTAAAGTGATGAAGCAGTCATTGTGAAGGATTGGGATTTGGTTCTCATCGACGATTTAGTGACCACCAAACTTCAAATTGATGATTTTTATTAAATACTCAATATAAACAGCTTGTGCGTAATGTCCTACTTAGTCCTATAATGCTGAATCCAGTCCCACTATCATACCATTGGTTACAAAATTGTGGAGCCTTAACCTGCACAACCAACCTGGCCTACAACAGTCTGCTGTGGGAGTGCATAGATTGTTATTGAATTTTTTCTTATTTAGTTAAAGAAATTTAAAGATTTTGATATTTATTTCAGTTTTATTTCTTTTTTAGTTCTTCCCATGGTGTTCAAGAAACTGTTTTAGCTAGAAAGAGTAATTATTTAGCCTATTCAAATATATTATTTTGCTCCTGGGATTACTGTATTGAGAATAAAAAGAGCAGTATAATCAGGCATAGAAGCATTTTGCATGAAATAAAGGTAGTTAGTTTTGCTTTTTTTGGATTGATAAACAATGAAAGACTGATAGGCTCACGCAAATAATATTTTCCTTATGATTTATATTGCAGAGTACACTAGCGGAAGAAAGAAGGCGCAGAGAAGTAAAAGGGTGGTCAAAGTCACAAAAGTTTAAAGTTCATACTTCACGTTTTTTTCTGAATGCTTTTGTTCTTGCTGCCTTATGTGGGAGTTACTACTTAATTTATAAAGTTGTAAATTTTCAATTAAGAGTAGGTATTATTTAGATTTTTTATTAAAAAAAATCTTTAATTTTTTAGTTTATAAAATATACACTGTTATTGTTTTAGAAATATTTAATAGAAATAAATGATATACAGAACAAGCCAAAATAATATTGTTGCTGTTTTCTTTTGTTTAATGAAACCTTCTGCACATGCATCAGATCTACTTTATTTAACATCATCAAAATTGTGGTAAGAGAAGATGCAAAAAAAGTTCATATTTGTACTTTTTTTTCCATGTCTGATTTAGCACTCTTATAAATCTCTATAGCATCTTTTGGTGAAGTAGAATTTGACCAGAATGGCAGAAAAGACATTGAATAGGAACTAAATATAAACCCTTGAGGAATATGACAAATCTGAGAAGTTTTCAAGTGTTATTCATAATGGCTTTTAAAACAATTTTCCTGGATATCAAAATGTTCAATATTGAGAAACCACTTTAATATTCAGTTATTTTAATAGTGTGCTATTTTTTATAAAATATAATGCTTTCATGAAAAAATTTCACCGTGCATTATTTCAGAGGAATACAATTATAAAAGAACATAACTTGTCTGTTAAAACAAAAATCGATGAATGTACAATGGACCCAAAAAAATTTTTAAGTTCTCACAAGATGAAAAATTACTTTAAATATTGTTTAGTGAATAATGTAGAGCACATCTCTGTTCTTACTGCAATTTAAATAAATCCAAACTTTATATTAATAGTGTGAAGTTTATTTTTAATTTCACTCTTCCTTTTTTTTAGGAAATGCAAAGTCATCGTTTGCAGGATTCTGGTGTTCAAACTTTACTTGTGCAGTATCTTACTCCTGTGTGTATTACTAGTCTCAACATATTTGTTCCTATAATATTTAATGCTATAGTGAAGTTTGAATCATACAATACTCAAACTCAGATAAATATAGCTCTAATCAGGTAAAATAACTTTATATATACATAGTATTTCTGAATATAAGCCTTTTCCTGAGAGTGAGAGCTATCTGAATTCTTAAGTTAGGATTTGTAAATTTTTTTTTTGAGAAAAAAGGAGCAGTCGATACCGGTGTCGCATCTGCGTCAAAGGGATAAATACTATTAAATCTCTGATCAAATGTCTATTTCTACTTTTCTGTATGTATTTAAGCATATCTATGGTAATCTATTATCATTCTGCAGTCTCAAATTTCTAATTAAAGCAAATAATAACAAAAATCAGCAAATTTCTATAAATGTCACTCCTCCATTATCTTATAAATAACTTGATAGGAACTGGTTTGCCCTTCGGAAAAGCATGGAGATCAGAGAACCATTATCAACTTAAAAATCATTGAATGGTTAAGCAATGCTATGTGATGCATAAACAATATTATAATACGTATGAAATAGGTTTTGAATTAAATTTTCTTTTTATTTGTTAATTTATCATCCAGAAATTACTTGGTTGATAAAATTTTGCATGACGTGAAAAGTTAATATAAAAATCAATATGAAGGAGAAGGTCGTAATCTTTCGGTGGCTTGAAAAACCATATTGAAGAGTTAAATGTGTATGATGCATAATCAATATAGTTTAAGATTAAGAGTTAAATGTGTATGATGTATAATCAATACAGTTTAAGATTAAGACTTAATTGTGTATGGTGCAGAATCAATATAGTTTAAGATTTTAAATCTTTATCAAATTGAACTTGACACGGAGTTCAGATTCTAAAATAAATTGAACATTTCATGTACCTTTAAAAGAAACATATTTTTTTGTACACTACTTAATCAAGATATTACTTTAACATTACATATTGTATCTCTTAAATTTTTGTGTTAATTTTATAGATTGTGCCCATTAAATTCAGTTTAATGTATGTAAATTATTTATGTTTTAGGATTGTTTTCTTGCGTTTATCATCGGTTTTCGTTCTTGTTGGTTTACTTTTCCAACAAATAGTTTGTGAGCCTAAAGATGATTGTAAAGTTGGAACATTGGCCTCCTGCCAGTCACCTATAGTAAGAACATACAATTTACTTCTCAATTAATTTTTAACTTTTTAGAAAAGCTCAAATCTGGAAAAAAAAAAGTTATTGAGCATTTTTTTAAAAAATAATATTTGTATTTATATTTCAGTGTTGGGAAACATATGTTGGCCAGCAGCTTTATAAACTTGCTGTGACTGATTTCATTGTCTACATAATGTTGTTTCTTGCTTATGATTTACCTCGGGAGTAAGTGATAATTTCCTATATTCATTCCAGCATTGATTTCTTAGTTCTTTTTCGACTAAATTAAACTTTGAAAACCATACAAAGTATATTTTTGTTATATTTATAAATATTATTAATTATTTTATTAACTTTTGATAAAGGTTGGCTAAAAAGTGTCCAAGAATAAACATTGATTCTGTTAGACATTGGAAAATATGGGTCCTGCCAGATTTCTAAACTCCTTTTTTATATTTATTTTACCAATAGTGGGTCACTACTTAAAATTATACAAATATTTATGATTAGGAAATCAAATGCAGTCATTAATTGATTCAGTATTAACTATTCATGTTATTTCAAAGTATTCTAAAATAATTTTGTCCACCATTATAAATTTATTAAATTTACGAAATTTTTAATCGATGCTGATTATAGTTACTTTACTTATTTCCTCTTTAAAAATTTTAGTTATTTAGTAAATGTATCTTATATTTTAGCCTTTTAGTTAGAAGTTGCCCAAACAAAGCGACACAAATGGTTGGTAGGCAAGTATTTGATCTCCCAAATCAAGTATTGTCTCTAGTCTACTCTCAAACTCTGTGCTGGTGAGTCTGCATTATGTTTGTTTGTAGCAAATAATATATTTTTTTACTCTTAATTGTAGAATCACTATGCAGGCATCAAAATATGACTATTTAGAAAATTGGATTTTGGTGTAATTTCATTGGAATTAAACTAATTATTAATTTAAATAAATTTAAAGACAGTTTCTATTTTTAACATATTTGGTTACGGATTCTAATTTAATAAATTTGTTTTCAAAGGATTTTTCTAATTATTAATTTAAATAATTTTAAAGACAGTTTCTATTTTTAAAATATTTTGTTACAGATTCTAATTTAGTAACTTAGTTTTAAAAGGCTTTTTTCTACAATTGCTCTTAAAATTTTTTGTAATTAAATGTTTAACCCCTTCCTTCTCGCTCCTGTGAAAATGACAGAGTGAGATTCCGCTCGCTATTTCTCACTCCCGTGATATTGGCGGACTGGAGTGCTCAGTAGTAATGCTCCAATAAGAATATAACTAATTCATTTCTTTTGCCCGGAAAACATTTTATTTCTCATTTTACACACCTGATGGCAGTACCAGGTTATTTTTAAGGTAATTGTAGATTAGTTTATTTTAAACTAGTTGCAGCACTAATCAAATATAATACAATTACAAAAGCCACAAAAATAGGCACTTTTATGACCGTTTTCTTGAAAATTAACCGATCGTTAAGGGGTTAATGTCAAAATTCATTGATAATTTATAATATTATTTACATACAACTGATTCTGGCTCTTTGTTATTAAATTCTGCATTCTAATTTTAACTCAATTATTTATGCTTGAACCCATATTGACTACTGTTTTATTTATATGGCGTCTTATTCAACATTTTAACTGTTGGGTTAGCTGCAATTGCAAACTTAAACATCATTATTTAAAAATAATGTGTGCTTTTTTTTTTTTTTTTTGGAAAACCTCACATCTAATTTTGTTTTATGTATTTTTAGGTTAGGTATGGTCTATTCACCTTTAATACCATTAATAACTGTGATTAAATTCATCATATTATTTTACATTAAAAGAGTAAGTTTATGCTATAGCATTAAATACTGTTTAAAAAATCTAAAATGAGTCAATTTGTATGAATAAGTGTAATTATTATTTGTGTTATTTCTCCTTAATTAGGTTTTGGTGTTGAAGTTTTGTACACCTCCTCCCATACCATACAAGGCATCACGCAGTAATGCTATGTTCATCATGATCTTGCTACTATCATTTTTTTCTGTACTAATTATTCATGGTTATTCATTATCAAGGTAAAAATCACACTTTTTTCTTTCTTTTTTTTATCTTTATCTACTGTGAAATTCAGTTACAAAATTAGTGAAAAAGTTTTCAACTATTTAACAAATAGTACAATAATAAGAATTCTATTAAGATATTCTTTTTTGGTTTCATTGTTAATGTCACACAAGAGTTATTGGCAATGGCCAGGTTTTTTTGATATTCATTCAGCTTTGAATATTAGAAGCAATACTGTCACATGTACAGGGGTCTGTTTAGAAGAAATTTGGGTCCGTTAACAGATCCTTCACGAAATATCTTTTCATATAAATGGACCCTTCATGAAATATTTTAGCTTAAAAACGGACTCATCACAAATTTGTTTATTTTCATTATTGCTTTGTTAATCGAATAAACCCTTCCCAGAGGGCAAAACAAGAAAGATGGATGTAAACGAATTAAGTTTTGTCTTCCACAGACACTTCTTCCATTATTCGTCCTAAATTAATATTCTGCGTTCAGCAGTATAAGCTAAGTACCAAATATTTGTATGTTGCATCTCTAATTTAGAAGCAGCAATAGCTGTTTATTTTTGAAAATTTAATTTTTTTCAATTATAATTTTGCAGTGCTGAGCATAATCTTGTTATCTATTTACAATTTAAAAACTCCTTGAAAAAGTTTTCTGCATTAATCAGACCCTATTTGTACACATTCATAAAAGCAGGACACTGGTTGAAAGAATGTGACTTAACGTTTATTTTACATTCACAAATTACGAGTAATTTTTTCAAAATTTTACAAAAACAGGACCTTTTACAAAATGTCTGGACAGACCCCTGATGTACTTACTATACTACAAAAATTTATATCACTGAAATTGGTGATAGTATAATGATCTCTTAACCATGCTTCCCAACTGTGTGTAGACTTTTCCAACTTTGAAACTGCCAGGAACGTGACCGAAAGGTTAATTCTGAGCCACTTAGAATAGTATAGACATTGAAAATATGATCTGGTATCTAGTCTTAAGGCAAAGATGTTATCTACTATATTATCTAAATTGTATAATCAAAGAATAAAACTGATTTACACAAATTCTGAAAAAGACGAAATAAATAAATAACATTTAAATCATAAATCCAAATGAAAAAGCGCTAAAAGCAACTGAAACCAATTTTTTTTATTTTAGTTTAAAAAATCAGAAATACGAAGAATATTTCAAGATATGTGTGTTTCTTACATATCTTAAGATATTCTTCGTATTTCTGACTTTTTAAATGATCTAAACTGTTTTTCTCCCGATTCTCCTGCTATCCCGAGAAATGATAAACTGTTAATAAAAACAAAAATTCGATGTCAACAAGCAAATTTTTACCGAGAAGGAGCTCTTGATGCTTCTTGGAAGAACATGTGTCCCCAGGAAACTTCGTAGGGCTATCAGGGTTTCCAGTTTCAGGTTTTTACAGGCATATTTATGACTTTTTACAAGCATATTTATCCCATATTGGACTTGTTGACGCTCCTGACTGCATTTTGTGTGTAGAATTTGTAGTCTTGAATAGCGGGCATCTCTGGGACTGTTATGCCTTCCAAGAAGCCTGCATTTCTTCATATTTTATGAGTTCTCCACACCTGGAGATGCTTGTTTTTTTTTTGTATTGGACTGCAAATATGAGAACATAATTAAAAAAATATTAACTATGTGCCCTAGTGATAAAGGCAGAAGAGTATACTAAAAGAATTATAAATTCTATAATTTTTTCTCATATTTATAAAATATTGTGTGAAATTTGTATGGAAATTTATTGTAAAAATATCCAGATTAAAAGTAATAATTAGTAAAAATGTTAAAATTAAGTGGAAGAAATTATAAATACTTTCTAAGTTTTCATTTCATCTGTTATTATATTTCCTTTTTGTTTAGAAATAACTCCCTAAATTTTAAAACTTATTTTGAATGTAATGTTGTAATTTAGACACAATGCATAATATTTGGCAGCAGTGCACATTTAAAAGAAAAATTAATGGAAAGGAAAAAAGAACTATTATCTCACACCTACATTGCAAGAAGCAATCAAAATAAAGATTTATAAGTTTTGTAAAACTATAAAAACTGTGTTACTTCTCAAATTGCAACCAATAGTAATACTTAAGTAATAGCAATGATGAAATCTTTTTTTTATTTTCCGCATTGTTATTAAAAAAAAGCAAAACTATTGTTAGAATAAATTGCACATAGTATTATTAAAATCTCTATTCGACTTAAAATTCTCCAATTCTTCAAAACATGTAATTACAAATCAATTTTATGCCTTTTTCACTTTGCATTAAATTTTTTGCAATCAAGTCAAAATTTATAAATAGATGTTTAGAATTGAATTGTAAAATTATTTAAAATGCTATAAATTGATACAATAAGATTGATGAGGATTTGAAACCAATGCTTTCAGAACTTTATTCTTTTGATTCAAGACTTGCTATACCATTGATATTTTAAAAATGATTTTGGTAGAAAATTTTTATAGTTGCCAGTGCTATGCAAAATTAAAAAAAAAAAAGTTAACGTTGAAAGTGTTAGTTTAAGATTTTTCTTCAGATCATTATTTGCTGTTATGTTGTTTCCTATTAATTTCTCATGAATACTGTGCTATTTATTTTTCCCAGTCTTGACCCATCACCTGCCTGCAGCCCTTTTAGATATTATTCTGCAATGGTGGATGCTATTCCTATCACATTATACTCTGAATCATCCTCTCTAGCTTCCATAGTCAATTTAATTTTTAGTGGAATAGTACTTTTTCCAGCAATTATATTGCTATGGTAAGTATGTGTAATTAACTATTTTGTTTGTTATAAAAATAAGCTGAACCCTGTATGAGGTCCATTACTTCATTAATTTTTAAATGACAATGGAAAGCCTTTTTGATATCTATGATTTGTGCAGCCATCTACTATTAACTTCAGAAAGTGCAATAAGAAATTTTTCTTAGAAATTTTGGTAACTCTAATTTACAGTAAAGGTTCGTGTGAGGTCAAGAAAGATAGGCCAACACTGAGGAGCTATATTTTCTAGTACATTCGTGTCAAATTGAGTTTATTTGTTGGGGCTCTTCTAATATTATGTAAGCACATAACAGGGAGAGGAGATTTATGATTTGCTTATTTTTGCTAATAAGGATTAAGTAGGGATATTAAGATAATAAAATCGTGTTATTTTCAAAAGTTTTGAACATAATATTTGAAATAAAAGTTAAGTTTGGGGAGAGAAAGAGTTGAAATATATTTATTTCTTTGAACAGTTTCAGAGGGGAAGAGTTTTGACTAAAAGTAGAAAACACAAAATATTCCTATATAATATTCTACTGAAACTTCTGTAAAATGAATTTAAATATAAATTTTGTTCTATATAGAGTTACATCATTTATTTGAATTTAATCTTAAATTAAATTACTACTGTCTGAGTTAAAACCAAAAACAAGTGGGAGAGTGAGAGGAAGGTTTATTGAATTTCTTGCATGATCATGGAAGAGGTTTGTGATTTGCTTATTTTAGCTCACAAGGGAGAGGGGTGTCTAAAATCTCCAAAAAATGTTTACATAATGTTTGAATAGCCTTGTAATCATAAACAGAGAATTCAACGATACACATATTTATAAGTTGAAATTTATGACCAACAATTGGAAAAATTATGAAAATGCCTCTAACTAGCCATTAAAAAGATTGGTCTTAAAAACCTAATTAATTTTAGATAGAAAACAAATGAATTTCTTCATTATCTTCACCTCAAAAATATTTTGATACAGCATTGCTGGAGAAAAAATAGTCAGTAAAAATATCTTTCAGATATTCTATGATGCCTCAACCTGGAATAATTCATACTAGTTAGTTTTCATTTAATATTTAAAGTTGTTGAAAATAAATTAGCTAAAAATAGTAATTGACCATTTCTGAGAAATTGATAGAAGAGATAAAATTATCAGAATTTTGCAAATGATGAGAAATTTGGTTTTAAAGTTTGGGTTACATTTATTGCATTAAAATTTTAGTGTTTTGTATTTTTAGCTTATGTAAGTAATGTAAAGCACAATCAAACTAATGCCTTTTTAAATTTGTTCACAGTATTGCAGTTTATTATTATTGGACAATTGTCATCGCTCACAGGAAGATGATAAAAATACTAAAATCTCAAATAGTATTAGAAGGTCGTGATAAGCAGTTTCTTCTGAATAGACTGACTCATGCTGCTAAAGGACACCTTGATTGAAAAAAAAAAACACAAAATTTTTTGTATTAGCACAGTGATTTAATCTCATTTATTATAGCTTTACATTGCTGATTTACGATCACTTTTTTTTGTAAGTGCAATATAATTTATTTAAAAATGAAAGAAAGTGAAAACAATGTCACTAAATATGAGCTTTATGGTTTTAATGTTTTTATCTATGTTTGTGATGTAATGCTTAATTAACTTAAAAGTACAATTTTTTTTATATAGAAATAATATATAATTTATATATAATTAATGAATTTATGTTTAAAAAAATTAAAGATTTAATGACTAAGTATTTATGAAATCAAGTGATTTGATAATTTTAAGATACATGGCTTACATACCATCTAATATTAATTTAGATTTATTGTTAAAAGAAATCCTGATGAAATGTAAATTTATAAATCATTAGTTTTAAAGATTTGCTTCTGTGATTATGCAGGTTAATGCTAGTTCAATGAAGAAGCTAATTTCGCAAGAATATCTCATAATTAAATGGTTTTTCTATGAATAGAACTTTTTTTAAAAATAATGCTTAGCATACTGGTTTTTTTCCCTTTGAATTAATGCTTAAAATCCTATTTTGGATGAATTACAGGCTTTTTATAAAAAAATATTTTTCCTAACTAAAGTTTAGAGGACATGTTAACTGCATCTCACGATTGATACAACACTGAGATGCAATTAACATGTGTAATTCATACAAAGTAGGTAATTAATGCTTAAAATCCTATTTTGTATGAATTACAGGATTTTTATTAAAAAATAATTTTTCTAACTAAAGTTTTGACATGTTAATTGCATCTCAGGTTTTTACTACATAAAACTAGACTTAAATGTTTTGTGAATGTTTCTTTTCCTCGTGTAGGCAATCTAATTGATTTGATTACATTATTTCCTGGTGTATAAATCAACAACCTATTTTTGAATACGAGATACTAAATTTATAAATTTTAAAAGAAAATTAAGTTCACAAAATGTTCTCAATTTAAAAATATTTTACAATAGTCACTTTAGATATGATACATTTGTCCTCTACTCAGATGCTATGATGATATGCTATCCCTCAAATAAAACTAACCTTTATGTGTAAAGAATACGTGATGAGGGAAAATGAAAAATTAATTATATGTAATGCATAAGTAGTTTTTGAAAGGATTATGCTAATACAGAGTTATTTATATCTATGTCATTGCTTATAATTCATTGACATTGTATAAGTCGACCCCCTGATTTTCGTAAAATTTTGGGAATTTGAAAAGTTGACTTACAGTAATGGCTTTGCAAGCATATTTAGTTTTAGTTCCTATTTTATTTAATTTAGCATTTCATAATTATTGTGTTATCGTATAAAATTAGCATACATCATAATATTCTGTAAAATGTTCAGTAGCATTTATAGGTTTTAAGCTTTTATGCCACTTAATTTAGTAAGTGTTTAAAATTGGTTGTGATTATAAAGACTACACTTCCAATGACCTGTTATTATTTTATGATAATAAAACAAAATTTTCTTCTGACTTTTGGATAGAGCTTATAAATGTTATAAATCAGAAGCCTTTTAAACTTCATAAAAACTATATTGAATTTAAGTCTCTTAAGAAATATTTCCACATTATAGAAGAAAAAAAATTCTATGTCAATGAGCTGGCTGCAACGGCTATTTTCCTTCGGGGTAATCTGCTATATTCCCCAATATAATATAGCCTTTGTGTGAAAGTTTCATATTAAATTGTTTGACAATTCTTTATATTAAATTGTTAAGACTTTTCAACAAAAAGTCATATTAAAGTGTAAGACACCTCTTTGTGCTTTAGGCGAAAAAAGAAGATAATATTTATTTGATTGGAAATGAAATTCTGAAGAATAACTTCAAAAAAAATTTTTTTTAAAAATATATCCTTGGTATTTATAAAGTTTAAGTTAAAACAGAGTCTGAAGAAGTTCAAAATACATATAACTTTTCAATCTATATTATAACTTTTGCTGTTTACTTTGTTTTATTAAATATATGGGAATTGGTAAAACTCAAAATTTTTTACATTTATACTCTTAAGTTATTTACTTATGATAACATAGTTTGTTTTCAACAATCAATGTAATAGCTAGTAACAAGGGTTTTTAGTTTCAAACCTATTTTACTGGTATAACCTTCAACTACTAAATAAAAAGAACTCAAATTGCAGTTCCTCCTTGTCATTTTTTTGTTCATAAAGTAAAATAATCTGCATTATATTTTATTTCATGAGGATAAAGAAATGAAAATTATAAAATTTTGAAAAGATTTCTTTGAATTTAATTGCAAATAAATAAATTTATCTATCCTTGACAAAATAAAAATTGATCTTCAAATTGAAAACTTTCTATGTAATTTATAGAAACTACATAAAATTCTCATTATTTGGCACCCCTTTAGAATCATAAGCTTTATCAAAAATTTAGTACAATAAAATTTAAGCAGCATGTTATGAGTATTGCCACATGAAAAACTTAATGTTCGAATTCTATACCTTATAATTTATATCAAAAACTATTATGTACAATTTGTTTATAATTTTGGTAATTCAGAATTATAATTAAAATGAGCTATGATAAGGCAAATTAAAACTATCTTTATTATAGCTTACCTATTAAATAATTTAATGGAAACTGTTTGTTATTTATTTAGAAGCATAGTATCTTTTGTTTATGTGAGAGAAATCAGTTCCTAAAGATGTTTTAGATATATTACAGACTATTTCTTGTCTTCAGTTAATAATTATCCTATTTTATACAGATGAATATACATTGAAGAATACTTTTAAGTGAACAGTGTATTTATAATTAAATAAATAAAAGAATTTAACATTTTGATGTGTGTGTGTTTTTCTTTATAACTAAAATGTAAAGATTGGCAATCATTAATATACTACATGAATACCCATAGAAGTGGAAGAAAGTGAGCAATCAATATATCAATACGGAACAAACATCACGAAAACCTGCACGAAACTTAAGGACATACATCAACACAATTAATAAAGCTAAAATAATTTCCTTTTTTAAATTTACTATTATATTTAATCCCTTCAGAACAGATTAAGCAAAACACCTTTTAAGTAGTTCATCTCATCAAAATAAATATTTTTTTAAATTCCAATTTGTACATATTATCAAAATTAATTAAGCCTGATTGGAATCAAAAGTATATGGCCTTAATGAAATAAGTACCGTTTTCCTTTAATTTTGCTTTCTAAGACATGGCTATTTTTAAAAAATATTAAATTGCCAACTAATAATAAATATAATCAAGTATCATAGACGACTTATGGCGATATTAAGTTTCTCCCATACGAATTAGTACTATTTTTCATTAATTTTTTTCTTTTCAATACATAACTCTAATTTTAATTACTGTTGGTTTTAAATTATTTAGTTTTATACATTAACGTTAAAAAGCACAATTATAAACAATTAGAACACATGGTTATAAATAACATTATAAATGCTATTTTGGTGATGTAATTAGCCAATGCTATCATCTTTATGCTGATCATCGACTTTCTCAAACATAATGAATAAAAATTTTTAAAAATATGTGCTAAGAACTCGAGCTATAATCCAGCAAATATCATTGATGTAATCTTTAAAATGTTCGAAAGAAAATTCTTTGCAGTCTCATTTTTATCAATGGTTCAATGGTAAGTTCAAGGCCAATGAAAAAATTCGTTTTTATACAGCTCTACCGAACGAACTGATTGAAAATTTCGAATACACTTTAGAATTGGGGGCTAAATTTGCCGCTGTCAGGGCGATAAAATAAACTATTCTGGAATTATGAGAGAGAGAAAGAGACATACTTTTCATTCAGCCTTAGGATGATTTTAATAAGAGAGAAATAGAAAAAGAAGTAAAATTGATAAAATAAGGGGGGGAAAAGCTTACCAAAGTTTCGATTATTTTTTTCCTTATAAAATTTGAAATCTATCATTTTATCATGAAATTATTGATAAATTAAATGTCTGTCTTAATCAATAAATTAAAAGTGTCAAATTAGAGAAGAAAAAAAAATATATGCATTTGAATAAAAACGATCACGATTGCTAGTGAATTTTATTAAGTTAGTCCTCCCAAAAGAAGTCGACCATTTCAGAGAATCTGGAATCACTGCTCGAAAGTTGCATGCTGGAAATTCATATTATACCAGCTAAAATTAAAGGATATCATTCTAGAAAGTCAAGATTCGAAGCTTCATTTGTGGTAACTGAAAAAGTTTTTCTAAATGGTAGGACTTAATTTACGTCACACTAGAGCTGCACTTTGGCGACGGTCTGGGAAACCCTGAGGGTGATTCGAAGACATGCCATCACAATTTGAAGTCACCTTCTCAATTTAGTCATAGCTCTGAAGGCGTGCACATCTAAATAAAAATAATTTACACTTCATTAATGACGGTTTTGTTTTCTTCAGTAGATGTTATATAGTTGATGGCCTTCTGTATGCGATGTATCTTTGCTTTTCATGCTAATGATTGCTCACTCGCTTTTTATAACAATGGAGGAAAAGATGAAATCATATTTATGAATTCAAATTTTTCTGGAAATTGCTAGTTATTAGAATTGTTGTAGAGAATCCAACAGCACTATAACAGGCTTATAGTATAATATTTTAACAGTACCATAGTAATAGAACTTTCCAAGAGTTAGGAATTTTTTTCAACTAGTTATTTTCGTAGCCTCTAATCAAATTTTTTAAATATTCAATTAATAATTCATTATTTATTTAATATTTCCGCTATTCTTAAATTTTTTTTAAATGGAAATACATGAAACAAAAGAAATCCCAAAACAATGCTTTTTCTAATAGCAATATAATGAATGAATTATGAAAAAGACATGTATTTGTGAACAATTTCAAATCGAATAAAAATAAACAAATTCAACAGAAGTATGTTTCTTTACGAATATTTTCTTCCTCTTTAGTTCTAATTTTAATGGAAACTATATTTCAGCATATTCATTTTCAATTTATACAAGCACTATAATCAAATTATGAACTAGACTAGATGCCGCTCCAAACCTGTAAATTCAACTTTCTGACATAAAATCCTATTTTAAAACTAATATTGATAAAATGAAATGATAAAAAAATTTCATTCTTCATTTATTCACTAAATAATATCAAATGAATTAATAAAATTTAGATCATTACATATTTTCAAAATAACTCATCTTTCGCTAATTAATGTATACACGATTGCTGATGAAATTGCTCAGGGTTTCGCCAAAAGAAAGCTGTTGCTCTCAGGGTTTCGCCAAAAGAAAGCTGTTGCTCTCAGGGTTTCGTCAAAAGAAAGCCGATCTTAGGATTCCACAGCAAAAAAATAAAAGGGATTGTGTTAACTGATATTGAAATATGAATCAAGATACACAATTTCGTGCAAAAAAGCACCATGACTTGCGATTTTTCTACCCATAAACCAAAAGCGCAACAAGCGAATATGACTTGTTGTAGTTAATGAAGAATAATAGCCATGTTAAAAAAACATCTCCAGAAGACTTAACTTCTCTAAAAGAGGGAATACCTTCAGTTCATTTTTTTTAACAGGGTGCACAGCCAAATTATTCAACAAAGAATAAGTACTCAAAAAATATTTTTCAGAACTTTAAAATAATATCATAACTAAGCAGGGTTGGAAAGTTTTGAAAATTGACAGTTTTATCTTGTTTTAACTGACATGTCAAAAAACAAAAAACCCTTCTGGCATTTTTTTCGACAATTGTCAAAAATCATGAAATTTTGAATCGCGTAAAACGAATGGCGTTTTCATACGCTACGGCTGGCAATACGCGGAAATAGATGGAGCTTGAATTAATTGTAAAAATGTTGAATAGAACAAAGTGAACTGTGTCTTTTTGGATAGTTTGCAGCGAAAATCAACATAGTAAAGGAAAATTATCATTTTGAAAAAGGGAAAATTAAGCAATTTTTAAAAACACCAAATGAAAAAAGCACCTTTAACGAAAATAAGCACCTTTAAGCGCTTTTTACTATAAGTATGTAGAATTAATATAACAATAATTTTGTTACTTAAAAAGAATAGACCCAATAGATGTAGATACATTTTATTTATTATTAGATTGAGTATCTTCGTAATCTTTTTATAAGACAATATCTCAAGAAACATAAAAGATATCCTTTATGAAGAATCAAAGGATACCCTAATACATTAAAAATGAATAATATATACAATGAAGTAACAAATAAAATGTATAGTACATTTATGATTCAAAATAACACATTTGTACAAAACAATTGATGGCATGCAAAAAGCTCTATCCGAGGTATGTTTTACTAGATGGCCAGCCTTTTGTACACAAACAGGAAATTTAAGACTACAAAAAAGCTGCTTTGTAAACTGAAGTTTCTCATAATTTTCTGATGAATAAAAATATGCCAACACTAAAAGGAGAAAATGTAAAAAGTAACAGCTTAATAAATGTTTTAAAACTTATTAATTGGATAAGACATTTGATAAGCTATTAAATTTTATTGTAACCTAAATACGTAGTTTAAGAAAAGCCTATTGTGCATTTAAACTTATTGTGTTTAAAGCAAAGATATTTTTTATCATTATTTTGTTAAAACTGATTCAAACAGAGATTTTTGAATGACTGTTTAAATCAAAATATTCATACAAAATTGGTTAAAATTTTTCAACAACCACAGAGTTGTTAGTATATTTTGGAGAGTGATTAAAAGGTTTTGTTTGGATGTTTAATATAGTTTACATTCTTTACAAGAGTATTTATATACTATTAGCAAAAGGTGGCACTATCCAGTTAACACATAGTCACATAATACATTTTTTTGTGATTTTAAATTTACTGGATTTTACAGACATATAATTTATAAAAAAATATAAATGCAAATACACTTTTATATGCTATAAAATATACATCATGTTAGCATGAAAGATATTGCATTTTTTTTTCTTCTTCAAAAGCTTTGATTAAAAAGCATTTAAACATAATCTAAAATATTATGAGACAGTTCTTATCATACAATGAACACAGATAACCACTTCTAAAATTTCTTATTTACAGTTAGTGGTTATTTTAGGAATCACCAAAATATTGAGAGATTCACATGACATTTTTAATGCTAATAAAGAGCAATAAAAATTAAATAAAATTCTTAACACTATTTATTTGCACTAATTAAATGGAATAATAGAAAAATACAAGGTCCCCATTTAGACAATAGAAACACTACAGATTGAGAAAATTTTTGTTGGTAATACTTAAAAAATGACTCATTTCTTTGCATTGAAGATATTTTTCTTTATCAAGATTTTATTTCATGACATCATTTAAAAGTTATAATAATTTACATCATTATCTTATATATGTACAGCAATAATTTCTTCTTTTCATCTGCAAGTACCCATATAAATATTTTATTGTAAGTAAGCAGTTTATGAAAATATCCATAAAGGCAATCAATTTGAGAATCTACAAATACTTTTTTTTTGAAATTATAACTTAAAAGAAGTTCATGGATCAATAAATTACATTTGTCTGCAACTATTTTTATGTTTCTATAAAAGGATCGTAATAATTGTAAGGAACATAGTATTTGCGGACTTAAAATACATTTAACTCATTTAAGAAAAAACCAAGCTGTTTTAATATTTTTTATTAAAATAATTGTTAGTATCAATTAAACTTCTATTTTTATAAGTTTTAAAAAACATAAAAAGAATTTAAAAACTAAACACTGGCTCCAAATGAAGAGAAGGTATACTTCATGCTGCATAGAAATAAAGCGAAATAATGTGGAAAAAATTGAGATATTGGCATAAAAACGGACCTATTATACAGGGTGCATAGCCAAATTTTTTAACAAAAAATAAGCACCTTTAAAGCAAAAAATATTTTTAACACTTTTTTTAAAAAAGAAAATCATAATTAGGATATGCATACTAAAAAAAAATTATGTAAAAACATTATTAAAAATTTTTACATGATCAGGATAAAATAACTAATTTCTGACAACGAACTCTTTTCTTGATTTTATACCATAAAAAAAAAACAATTTTAACAGAATTTTAAATATTGAACCATACTTTATATTTTTTAAATTATTAATTACCTTATTTTATTGTGTAAAAAAGAATAATTTAAATTCAAAATTATAATTAGTCAAACCATAATTTAAAAAATATATATTACAAAATATTAATACTTTTGATTATACTGAATTCATAAAGATATGTAAAGAATTGAGCAAACTAAGAAAACTTAAAGAGTTCATATTATTAATGTAAATTAGGGAATAGCCCTTATTAAATTATTATTTAAAATTTGTTACTTAGTTCAGTATTTCTTCAATTAAATGATTAAAAAATTTCTAATAGTTTTGGAATGTAAATACAATAAGTATTGAAGCTTAACTTTTTTGTCAGAAATGAATTATTTTATGGTCCTACATTCATAATATTTAACAAATTTGAGATAAATGTAATTTTTTGGAATGACAAGTCTGAATTCACATAAGACTTTTTACTGCATTTGCTAAATGTTAAAACAGTAAAAAGCCCCTCATTTAAAATTTTCTTTTGAAAATCTTGCCCTTATTATTGAGTTTTTTTCATAAAATATTTAAAGAGTACTGGCAGTTATGAATGTAATATATTGTATTATATTTGTCACAGCCAGTTTTTATTTTTTAAATTAATGAAAGTAAGTAAAAATTACAGTAATTGTAAATAACACCATAAGTTATTCGAAAAAAATATAACTGCTTGAATTTTTTTTTAAACTGAATTATTTGCATGTAAAGTCAGCAAATATTACATTCGAATCGATTTAATTGTGCTAAAATTAATTAACGTGTGATGGTATGTAAAAACAGTTATAATTTTGATCATCATTTCATATTTTTATAGCCTTTTACTTGCACATAATGGTACCCCTGTCATACCATTTTAATTTTTTTTATTTAATTAAACACTCCAAATTTAGAGTCATTTTTCATTGCTCAGACAATGTTGTAGAGCAGTGGTCAGCAGCCTAAAACTTGTGGGTCACCTAGGTACTAAAATTAAGGTATAGTGGTATATAGCATAATGCTTTTATTTACAGACTTCTAAAATAATGTATAATCTAAAATAGAAGTGATGTGTGGCTCACCAGCGAAAATGTTTGTGAAAAAAAAAGACCCACTTGAGAGAAATGTTCCTGACCACTGTTAAAAGTCTTAAGGGGATGCCCTATACAACTAAAAAATATAAACTAAAAAAATATATTTAGTAACAATTCTTAAGCAGAATTGTTTAAAAATAATAATAATAAAAGCGATAAAAGAATAAGTATTGTAATTCACAGTTTAAGTATTTGAAATCGAGTGTCTAATCAACTTAGTTGATTATACTAAAATTGATAATATACATGCAGGATGATATCTCTTCTTTTTAAATGACAATGTAGAAAAGTGATGATTTATTTTCAAATAACACACTTTTTAAAACTTACATCTTAAAATATTTACAAAAGAAATTGAAAATCATCTAAAACAGGATAAAGAGAGAAAAAAAGCTTCTATACAGGTAACAAAAAAACGTGGAGTGTGCACCAATAAAATCCTTTGTCTCTAAAATCACGCATAAGCAGCATATTTTCTTCTGGGTCATGTTTTTTCTTTCTTTTTAAGAGGTCGTCGGCTCACATATTTGTTTACCATTTCAGCAACGTTTGTTTTGTGATCCAAGATTTTTATTGCCTGCTGCTTTGATTCAGTGATTTGCTCTTGAACAATTTTACTCCGCTGCAAATTTCCCTAAAGAAAGAAAAAGAAAAAAGAGCAAATTTTAATTAGGAAGAAATTTTTTATTTATGAATCGAGAACAAAAAGTCAATTTTAAAGCAAAATGCAGAAAACTTTTTTTAAAGTGATTCTTACTTTAATCAAATCATTCAGTTTATTTATGATTCTATTTTCTTCTGAACTGAATAAATTCCGGTTCTTCATAACTGGTGGATCGCTTTCGACGAAGTCTAACAGATCAGATAGCCGAGAATAGACCGTCTCTTCAATTTCAATCTAAAATGTCAAAAAGAAAACAGCACGTTTCAAAATTTAAAGCATATACATCTAAATATTAATAGATGAAACACGAATCATAGACTCCTATCTATTTAACCATGGCATCTTTCAAAAAAACAAGCTTGTTAGGAGAAAGAATAATTTAATTTTGTTTTATTAATCATGCAAATTTAATTATATTCGTTTTAAGCTGCATTCATTTATTAAAACTATAATTTAATTTTCTAAAGAAAAGAAAAATTACTATGCAGTAAAAGATTGATATAATGGGCACGGCACATTACACGGCTATTACGTTAGGTTTCCAGGTCATTGTCAAAATACAATTATTAAAGAAACAAAAACTGTGTTTATAATGAGTTAAAAACTGCAACTAAATTAAATTATTCTTTATTAAAATTATTATGCAGTAAAAGCTTGATATGAGCATGGCACATTACACAGCTATTACAATAGGTTTCTAGGTCACTGTCAAAATACTATTAGTAAAGATACAAAAATTGTGCTTATAATGAGTTAAAAACTACTAGGCTTCTGTGATTGCTGCTAAATTTCTTTTGAGGAAAACACATTCTTCTGCTGTTTGAGTAAGCAATATTATAAGAAAATGAGGTAAATGGGGACCATTATAATTTATATCTGAAATCAATACAGAAAAATGAAAACTTTCTTTTCCGAAGTAACATAATTTCACCTAATTATCATCTTACAATTTTAACATTTTATGTTTATAATGCAAGCATGTATGAGTGACTAGCTCTGTTAATTTCCTTCCAAAAAAAAAAAAAAAAAAATTCTTTTGCTATTTACAGAAATCATGCAGCAGCATAATTCTAAATAATGTACATAATAAAAATAAGCTCGATATAAGAATAACTAATTATATCTGTTATTGTGAATTGTAATTATAACAGACTATTATATTCTGAATGTTCCTTTTTTTTCTGGTTTAAAAAATCTTCTAAAAATCTTTTTGAATTATAACAGGTCAGTGAATTATACATGCATTTTTTGAACAAAGATGTTACAAATAGGGATTAACAAATAGTGATTTGGCCGAATACCGAATATACTGCAACTGAATATATATATTTATATATTAAAATAAGTACAAATAGCTTTGCACGTAAATAAGTTTAGTCATTATTGAAAAATAATCAAAACTTAGCTATGTTATTGGAGTGAGTATATTGGTATGTTATTGGTATTATAAAACTATAATAGAAATATTTAACATAGTAAAGATACTTAGATATTAAGACAAGTAGAAATATTTAAGGCAAGTAAAAAAACTGAGTAACGGCTATTAAAAAAAAAAAAAAAAAAAAAAAAAAAAAAAAAAAAAAAAAAAAAAAAANAAAAAAAACTAAAGTGGAAAAGTTGAAAAAAAGAAAAAGGGAAATAGAAAACAAAACTTTAAAGCTAACAACAATATCTTCCCGCAAAAAATTATCCATAAAACGCTTTTCAAAATGCAGTGCTAGCATAAAAAAGATATACAAAATTTAAAAAAAATTCAATCTTAATATATGAAAGAAAATTTTAAAGATTAACATCTCAGTTTTCCAATTACTTTTTTTTTAAAAAGGGAAAAATAAACTCTAATAGTTTCCTTTTTTTTAATTGCCACCTTATAATAAGAAAGCTTATAAAAACACCGATTACAGATGTTTTTAAAAAATAAAAAGCTAGATAGAAACTAAAAAAAAAATCGTTCATAATGTTTAAATAAAAAATTTAAATGTTAAAAATCTCAATTTAACTTTTTTACGTTGCCGTATTTTCAGAAAAAAAAGATCGTAAAAGAATAATCTTTATTAGAAACACACTTTAAAAAAAGCAGTGTCATAAATAAAAATGCAGATAAAAAGAAAAGTTAACAAAAAAAGCAAAAGTGAAACAGAAAAAGAATTGCTCTAGTTCTGAAATGTAACATTGAGAATCACATTTTTACTTGCGCAGGAAAAAACTGACAGTAAAAGAATTAAATTTATAAGAAATGCTTGATTAAAATGTTGCGCTAAAAAAAAAAGAGAAAAATGAAATAAACAAAATTTTTCAATTCTCTTTAAAAACAATCAGCAGTACGCAACTTATGCTTACGTATAAAATAATCTAGCTTCAATTCTTTAAGTTTCGCTTTTTCATTTGTCTTCCAGAACATAAATTAACAAGTTTTAGAACTTAACAAATATATGTAAAAACTATTTCTAAAAATGTAAAGTAAAAAATACAATTTTAGATTATTTTTTATTAAATTTGTTCAAATTCTTCCTAAGAAACTTTTGTCTGAAAATACTTTTCCAAAAAATATTTGGCTGAACATTTGGCACAAGGGCTCGAATACCGAATATTCGTTACATCCTTAGTTACCAAAGGCAATCACAAATTTAAAAATGATCATTTATAGCTATAAATAAATAATGTGGTTAAAGTCTAATCGTAACAATTCAACTTACAATGTCCTCCATTTGTGCTGATAAATGATAAACTTTCCAGCCATTAACTTGCTGGAGAATTCCCTTTTGATTTGCAAGTTCATTCACAGTAGGCTTTTTTTCTTCTAAAAGGTTAACAAATTTCAATATATTAGCAAATAAGCAATCAATAATCCTTAATTACATAAAGAGATGTAACATAAGTAAATTTTCATTTTATATTAGGTTTATTTTTCTAAATCGAAAATATGCTAAAATAAATGTAGTAATTAGTACCTGGTTATATTTTGGTCGTTATCAGTAGTGCAGTTATAGTAATTTAGATTAAAGAACAAAAGCAATGAATATAAAATGATTTAGATATTCTTAAATTTGCACCACAAGATAATAGTTTGATTATTTTTAGATATATACTGTTACAAATAGTGATATGGCCGAATACCGTTTACTTGGGGGGGGGGAGGAAAAAAAAAGAAGACCAAAATAGCAACACATTTTTTCTTTCTTTTTCATTATTAAATATTTTTTTTTTAAAGAAATAAGTTTAGTCATGTCATTATTAAAAAATAATCAAAACTTAATTGTATTATTGGTATGAGATAAAGGGAAAAAAAACTTTAATAGCTTGGGATAATAAAGATAATTAGATTGTAAGATACTTAAATATTTAAGAAAAACAGCTATTAGGGAAAAAAATTAAAGTTGTAAAGTTAAAAAAAGAAATGGAAAAGAAGGTATCCTTTTAATTCTTAAAACAAAACTTTAATGCTAAAAATAATATTTTCTGGAAAAAAAAAATTATCTATATAATATTAAAAGAGATAATTTCCATCAAAAATACTTTTAAAAATGCAGCGGTATCATAAAATAATCTATACAAAATAAAGATTATATACAAAAGAAAATAAATAAATAAAAATAGATCTTAAATTTTGAAGCTTAAAGTGAAGACTCTCTTAATTGTGGCATCATAATAAAAACATAAGTTTTTTTTAAGAAAAAATAAATAAATAGAAACAAAAATAAAAATAGTTCGCAACTTTTAAACGATAGATTTAACACTATAAAATCTTATTTTAACTTTTTCACAATTCTGTAATTTTAGAAAAAAGTGACCATGAAAGAATAATGTTGATTAGAAACACTCTTTAAAAATTTTTGTCATAATAAAAACACCTGATAAAAAAAAATCATCATCAAAATTTTTTTTTTAGTTCTGAAATATGACTTTAACGTTGAGAATCACAATATTCTATGCTACTAGTTACCTGTTTTACCGCACAAGGAAAAGTAACAATAAGAAAATTAAGCGTATTAGAAACTTTCTGTTAACATACTTCATTTTAGTTAAAACAGAAAAAAAATGAAACAAAACAAAAATTCACAATTTTCAAAAGTTTTGAAAAAAATCATGAAATTGACTGGCCTGAATAAAGGTAGGAGGTATAAATTATCAAGGTAGGAGGCATAAATTATCAGCTTGGGAAAAATAGATACATTTTCAAACTTGCAACAAAACCAGACTTGTCTACTTGCAAAATAAATCAGCTAACAAGTGGAACGATCTCTCATGCAACAGTCTGACGCACTTAGAGGTCAAATTTAAATGCGGTTCTTCGAAAATAACAGAGAACGCAGAAACTGTTAAAGCATCATTAAGAAAAGAGGCTGAAGTGGGCAAAAGAGATTAAGACATGTGATGCTAGGTGAAAAAATTTTGTTTTCAGATAAAAAGAGGTTCAATTTGGATGATCCAGATGATGATAATTACTACTGACATGATTTATGAACAGAACTTGATTTCTTGGATAGTTAGATGGTGGTAGTTTGGTATATAATCTGAGGAGCTTTTGCGAATGATGGTAAATGCTACCTGTTGCGAATTTCTGGAAAAAAAAAGGACTCCAGTTATCAACAACTACTTTACAAACACCTTACACCTTTTGGTCCACATCTTACTTTCCAGGAGGGTCGGATTATAAATTTCAGGAAGAAAATGCGCCCTGCCATACGTCACAATCAACTAAAAATTGGTTTCAGAAGGAAAAAATCAAGGTCTTAAGCTGGCAAACCATAGCCTTGATTCTAATCCTACAGAAAACTTGTGGGGCTACTTGCCAGGACAAGCATATGTAAATAATCTCCCATAATTCAGTATACGACTGGGAAGAAGCTATCTGGAGGAATGACACAAAATTTATAAAACTTAGCTCGGAAATTCGATTGGCCGATAAAAAACCTAGCATTTGAAGTAATCCAGAAAAATGGTGGATCAACATCCTTTTAATTTTGTAAAAAAAATCATTTTAACATGTGGTTTTATAATTTTTGTAACAGACATTTTAGATGGAAAATTTTGATCTTGTTGGCAGAATATTCATATCTAAATATATCTCTGAAAAATTATGTGCATGCATCTTTGTTTTTCATTCATCTTCATTAATTTAATTTTGGAAAATCTATATTACTGATATTAAAAGTCACAAAAACTACAGTGGTCTTATAATTTTGTCACACACTGCATATTTACATATACACATTTTACAAACTAGTACCTCTGGGTTTCACATCAGAATATCGGACAAAATGATTATGCCTAGGTTTCCAAGTCTGCCGATATGTATTCAAGAGTGACATGGAGGGCCTTTTGTAATAAGTCAAATTTTTGTTTTTGTCTTCATCTGGAAAAAAAAAGGAACACATTATAATTAATATGGCATTCTATAACAAATATAAATTATATGTAAATTAGTCAAGTAAAAAAGCAAATATTATGTGTATTTAGAATCAGTACAACCCAAATTGAGCAATAATAATGACATATAAGTGAATTAGGAAAATACGAATAGAACAAATGAATAATAAATGAGTAAGAATAGTAAAATATTTTTCTAAATCCAGTTAAAGATAAAAAAACATAAATTTTGCGAAAATTTTTTTAAAATTCTAGTAGTAAGAAAATATTTAACACTACTGCAATAAAAAATCCCAGTAGTCTAAAAGTTTTTTTTTCTTAAAAAAAATAAATAAATAAATAAATAAAACAATGGCGATTAACATGCGAAAACAGTGCATTGTTTCAGTACAACTCCAGAAATATATTTCTGTATCGTTTTTAAAAAATTATTTGTGATGTTGGGGATTGCCATATATTGGTATTTGTTAAATACTGTCTCCAGGAAAAGGAATAAAATCGTTTAAGTAAAAATTTGATTTATTAAAGTAAGCATTAGTATAATAGGAATGGGCATATTGAAATCATAAAGAAAAGAAAATCCCCCAATGAGACCAATACAAAACACTCTCCCAAATCGAAAGTTTATGTTAGCATCAACGAATATTTTACGGTGTGGCTGGGAGGCCCACAAGGGCACCCCTAGTTGCCACAAATTTGAAATTGAAAGTAAATGCATTTGTACCTAACGGACACAGGAGAAGCATGGATAGGAGATCCAAAATTGGCGAGTTATCAAAATATAGCATAGTCAAAATGAAGCCAATCAATATTGGGTTTGAAAATACTTTGGCGATCACAAGCCGGCAACAAAACTGTGGGAATTATAATAACCATGTAACTGAAACATATTTTAGGTAAGAAATTAATAATTAAGAGTGTAAATAGACTTTTGTTCTTGATTAGATGTGGCAGTGAATTAATGAGTCTACATTAGTATTGAAATAAAATTTTAGCCGTTACATTGATTGATAAGAAAAGAATAAAGTATTTTATGTTTGCTTTTATAAAGATTAACTCATTGATTTAATTTAAATATAATTCAATTAATATGATAAGTAAAAATTAGTTTAAGTAATTAAAGATATTTTAAAAGGTAGGAAATAAATATGTAATGCCAATTGTGGCATCACATTATTCATTATTATTCCTAAATATAAACAAGATTACTGATAATTTATACTACTAATAAAATTTGAGAAACACAAAAAAAAGTGTTTTTTCAATGAGATAATCAGTATATATATACAGTCAGACCTCGATATAAGGTCACCCTAAGGGACATCGCAAAAGTGACCTTATAAGCGGGGTGACCTTTTAACCGATTCATTAGCAGTTCGTTACTAAGCACGTAAATAGTCCACATTATGACTTTTTAAAAATGGTAATACAAACGAAAACGATAGGCCATCAATTAAATATTTAAGTTAATAAATTTTAACAGAATTAGTAAAGAATTAAAGAAAGTTAGATTTTTTAAAAAAAATTTAATTTAAAATAAAGCTGTTCACAAATTTCCTCAATGTGTACATACATACATTACATCTTACTTTATTTAAAATAATCATTTATGTAAGTCTGTCTCGTTTTTGGTTTCATTTTTAGAACAATGTTTTCTAGATTTTGTAACTTCTCAAAATGTTTCTCAGCTCTCTCGTGGTTTGTAAAAAAATTTCGTATGATATTTATTGCATTGAAGGCTTCCACTTGGGTTACAGCTACAGTCTTAGGATCACTGTCAAGAACTTGTGAAACAATTTCAGAAATTGTAGCTTGCTCGTTGGCAGCAACATTTTCTTAGAACTCGAGAGGGGTAATTGCCTTGTAAGGTAAATAGGTTTTTGTTAGAAAAGAGCTTCCCTCGCCTCGGATAAAAATGACCTTATAAGCGATAACGATTTTTAAAACTTGACCATATATCCGATAATCTGTANTAAATATGTAATGCCAATTGTGGCATCACATTATTCATAATTATTTTTAAAAAGAAACATGATTACTGATAATTTATATTACTAATAAAATTTGAGAAACACAAAAAAACAATTTTTTTCAATGAGATAATCAGTATATATATGTAAAACAAACTAGTTAAGAGAATGTTTACAAATTCAGTTAAGAGATAGTGTTTAGCAATTACAAGACCATATATATATAAAAAAAAGACTTTCTGTAGAAATAAAAGAAATCCATAAATGCAAATGAATAAGGTTGTTAACGACCTACCCATTTCTTCTTTAACTTTTACTTTAAGATCAAAATTATTTTCATCTCCTTCTGATGAATGAGTTTCTATTAGCTCATTAGTAGACCTATAAGGATAAAATAATATATAATAAGTACATTGAAAAAAAAACAACAACAATCAAATGATATGATTACAAATATGCTTACAATAGTTGTTTTCTAGGTTTTTTACGTGGTGATGCTTCAACAAGTTGCCTGGAATCCTTAAGAATAGGGTCAATGCAATGTAAAGGACCTGAAAATAGCATTATTAAATATTTTAAAAAACTGATCTGACTGAAAATGCACTGAAAAAGATAAAATACATCAAAAAGTAAAAATAATAATCTGCATTCAAACCATGCACACTTTTGTAATCAAATATATTAGAATACCAGTTTGATATCTTTGTTTTATAATAATCTACAAAATGAATAAAGTTTGACACATCTAAGATTTTGAGAGAAAGAATTGAATACACAAAAAACAATGATTTTCTGTATTTTTATATATGAACAAACCACTGAGCAAATTATTTCATAAATCACTGAATCCAGGCTCTTTACTCACCCCAAATAATGGAAATGTTTTATTTGAAATAATAAATCCGTTAACAAAGAGGGTGAGACAAAAAAGATTTTTACCCAAAACAGAACTAGAAAATGTGGCATTTATTTTACCAAAAAGATAATGCCACTTAATAAGCTCTAACTATACAATTCTATAAGCGGTAAAAATGTACCAAAACGAAATCTCATAGGAAAAATGCTTGGTAGGAAAAAGAGGTAAAAAATAATTAAGAAATTTTAAAAATCACTTTCAAATAACAATTTATATTTAAAAAGAGGTTATATCTATATTTTACGTCATTAAATTTCTATTTCTTTAAACTAGCTCTTTTCGTTACTAATGTTTGCATTTATTTATTTTTCAACGTGGAAGCTGAAGTGACAGATATCATTGCATACATAATAAGATTATCTAACATCTGATTTGTATAATAGATAATGCCTTGAATTAATTGCTATCAGTGAATCTACTGTTAATGACCTACAATAAACTTGGTACAGATAATCTCATTTTTGAAAGCAATATAATGATAACTGAATAGCAATAAAATTTAATTTTTAACACATGGCTTTAGCGAGGACTTTGCACACATAACACCATATCAAAATAAAAATCTCATTGTCTAAACTTAAAAATTCAAATTAAATTATAATTGAAATAATTGTCAGACAAAATGTAGCTTTTTTACCCCTTTTTTGTGTGGATAAAAACAACATTTAAGTTTCAAAATTTAAAATATTACTCATTTACTAGGAGTTGCTCTTTATTTATAGGGAATGAAGATAAAAAAAATGCATTAGTTTCAAGAAATCCAGTTTTTTATATTACCTTATTTTACAAGAAAAATATATGAACAAAAAACAAAACTATTTTTATTTTGTAATTAAGGTTTTGGACTTCAAGAGATTTACACTATTAATAGAAAATATCTGCTGATAATTGTTTTAGTTCAGTTATCATTATTATTGACGTAATTTAATAAAGAACACAAATAGAAATCAAATTTCAGGCATCCCAATAGCAAGTTTTAACAAATAAACACTTTTCGATTGATTGTATACATGGGTGAAAGTGATTGGTTAGAAACAGGATTGAAATTTTCTCAACAAGAGGTTTGTAATGATCTTTCATTCATATTTAAGGTTATTTAAAAAAAAAGATATTACAGCCCTTTGAGTGTTTAGGCCCTGGGCAAATTATATTGAAATTACACCATTAATCATTTCAAATTAAATGGGTAAAGCAAGATTTTTGATGCAGTCACATACACTCAAAGGCTAAGAATGTTTAAGATCACTAAAAAATATACTTTCTAAACAGTTTTATTCATTCTTTAACATTGCTGCAACTATTAAATAAGTTTGATAAATCCCTATAATGAGCATGTGAACTAATTATTTTCAATCCAAATATCAGTTGATGAAACAAATCTAAGGTAGAAATCAGCCTTAAAGACTGAAATACTTGCACCCATGACTGTATACAATACACACATACCATTATACACATCTCTATAGAAAATAAGTAATCTTATCATTGTAGAAAACTTTCTTTGGAGGAAAAAAAAAGAGAGGAACTTACACATACATACTCTATTGAAAGCTGGAGTAGTCTGGTTTCTGTGAAAAGTGAGCGTAAACTCAGATGGCACTCCAAGGAGGTCTCACAGAAAGCCAGGCTTTTCAAAATGACGAGGCTGCCGCCTGGAAGGACACTCACTATTTAGTAGTGTCGTGCAGCCATCAAATTTCATTGATTTGTGAAAATAACTGCCACTTTAACTTATTACTAGGGAGATCGAAAATTTAAAAACTTTTAAAACTATTTCCGATTGCTGGGTACTCATAAAAGTATTTAAGACTTTTAAAGATTAAGAATAAATTAAAATTAAGATTCAGTTAAAAAAAAAAAAAGAATGCAAATAAATTAGACTTTCAAAATTTCTGTAGAGAATTCTTCAAAACTTAATGAGTATTGCAATGAATAAAATGTGTATATAAAATCAACACTTGATTCATAGCATAAAATTTTGATTCTATAAATTTAATTTTAGAATGAATAAATATGATTTATAAATAATAGTATAAATTGGTCTAAAATTTATTACACTTGCATAAGTATAAAAAATATATTTGGTTTGTAGAATTCAGCATCTTTGGATAAGGATCATTCTGTATTTAGTAATGGATTTTAAATTCTACATGACTAAACTGCTTCGTGAATAAAAATTTAAAATAGTCGTAGAATCGTAATTTTTCTGTAGGACTCATTAAAGGTTTGGATATTTTACAGCTAATAGTGGTTGAATACAGATTAGGAAGTGTACATTTTAGTATCCAAATATAAATTATGAATATAGAAACGATTCATGTTACTAAGCAATTCAAGGGGGAAAAAGACCAAGCATCTAAGCAATTTTACATTAGATACATTCATTTTTTAAACGTGGGAGCTGATAAATTTTTAATTTTTTTTTTACAAAAGTTTTGCATTTATATAAGTTATATAAGAGAGAATTAATAGCAGAAAGAAACACTTTTACATTTGAAATCCTCAAGACATAAACAAGTATCGAAAATAGGTACCTTCTGGACGAAAGAAGTGCTAATGACTAGAAATGTCTACATATTTTATTAAAAAATCCATTATTTGAAGTAAGGCCAGAACAATACAAGTTTAGGTAAACACAAGCATTTTAATAAAAAACTCTTGCTATCAACTTAAATGACCAAAATTAGAAATTACAGAGAAAAGACTTGGCTTTAAAAATTTCTGAATTTCAGCAATTCGCTTTTTGGATTTTAAGTTCTCAGCTAATACAAAGATCAATAAGTGAAGTTACTTTTGATTTAAGTATAAAAAACCATCAATAAATCCATTCAGTAGATGTTATAAAATAAAGACAGTAAATAAGTTAAACTCAGAACGGAAAGTAACCAAATAAAACCTTTAGTTGAAATTTTTAAACCAGGGAAAATAATTTAATAGTAAAATATAACTTTTTTTTGGTTACAGTTTACATAATATATGTTAATGTAACACTTTTCTTTGAATCTAAAAATTATATATCATTTAACTTTTTGTTCACAGGTCGCACTTATCAAGGCCTAGATAGCAATATCTTAAAACTTGTTTAGAGCCTATTTTCACATTACAATTTAATTTTTTAAACACGTTTTAATAATGATACTAACCGTATTTTTTTCTTTATTTGATTAAGAACCTACTTGGAACTAATATTAAGATTCTTACAAGCAGAAAAAAAATTGTAGGTCAAGGGTTCCTAATCTATTCGTACCGAATAACACATTCTAGAATATTAATTAGGCAACAGGTCATTAATTTTTCAAATATAAATTTGTAGTTGGCATTTAGAAAGATTTCAAATGTTCACTGAGAACAGAAAAACCTGGAGACGTCAAGAAAAAATTGCTTTCCTTTTATTATTTTCTAATATTGATTACAATAACCTCTTGTAGTTGTAAAAGTTCCCCATCATAGTAAAATTTTCAGATAATCGGGATTTAGTAATTATTTGTTTCTTAAAAATGGATAATTCGACACTTTAAAGGAAAAAAAAATACCTTGAAAAAAAAAGGGGACATACCAAAAAATATCTGGAAAAATTAGGGAACTTTATTTTTGGCATTAGGGCACACTTAGTTTGTATTTTTTAACAGTATTTTTTCTAAAAAAAACTTTAAATTTTTTTTATTGTAGTCACATGGCAGGTAACACAAGAAAAACAAAGGTTGTGCTCCAGATTCACCTGTTGTAGGATATAAAATGAGGCTTATTTTTTTAAACATATTAAATCTTTTCAAACAGCTGACTTCTGCAGAGGATCAAAATTGTGATGACATGTCTTTAGATCATCCTCAGGGATGTTTTCAAGACCATTGCCAATAGCCCATTGTGCAGCTCTAGTGGGACGTAAATAAACAGCCTCAAACAGCTGACTAACTTCTAGTGCAAAAAAAAAAGAAAAAAAAAATCATTAACACAAGCAACAAAGTTTGGTTGCAGTATGGACCACAATTTTAACAACCCCTGCTCGTTACACTACTTTTTATATTGATTTCGAACTTAGAACTTTCATTAAATATGTGATATATTATTTTAGGATCACGATTAACTTAAATAAAATAAATATTGATGTTTAAATAAATACTAATTTAATTAAAATTGCATATTTATAAATTTTTTGTCAGACTGATAGATGATCTAAAAAATTTTAAAATACATTTTAATGTGAAAGAATTTTTTAAAATGACAAAAAAACTTACTTTCTGGGAGACCTGGTTCCTTCTTAATAGCAGATGGTGGAATCAAAGCTATTGTTGAATTAATGTTATTAGTAGCTGGACCAGATGCAGAAATAACCTCTTTCGATTTTTCACTTAAAAAAAAATAATAAATAAAATTAATTCATAGAATATTTTGATTGCAACATTAAAATTTAAATTTCACTATAAAAAATGAATATAAATGATAGTTTATATTTACTATGAAATGTTACACCAATGCTTAATTTGTAATTAAGTGAATTTTTTTTTATTATGCCTTAAATCATTTAGCAAAAACCTTAATTATACAAACTATTTCCAGCAAATTTCAAAAGCATGAAAGGGAATTTCAAAAAAGATATGCATGAAAAAATAAATTTTAACAACTCATAATTTTTAAGTGACAAAAACTTTAATATAAATGTTAATTAATATAATCCCTTATAGAATGTTTCAGATTAAAAAAAAAAATACTTAAGTATATTTACTCAAACAAAAAAGATAATCTTTGTTAATCTTTTTATTATCTATAGACATTTTGAATATTTTTTTTTTTATAAAAAAAAAGTTAAGAGCAGCCAGTAGTTCATTTAAATAACCACTTTTGACTCGACATGTGATGAGGTGTTATTTTCAAGTCTAATGAATGATATAAAGATGCCTACTTACATAGTTGGTTTAGGTGAAAGAACAGAGGTGAAGTTAATACTATTGCTCAGATCAGGCCTTGGACTCATAGGCTCAGCATTATTCAAGCTACCAGATAGATTTTTTCTAGCAACAGTGTTCAAACTGTAAAACAATAAGTAAAATTGTATACCATATTACTTGATAAGAATAACAAAGTTTATATATTAAAACATTTAAATCTGGTAAAAAACACAAAAACAAGAAATAAATTATTAAAAAAAATAGAGATGAGAAGCTAATGTTTTATTATAATATAAAAATACCTTTCACTTGTTCGTTTTCTCAAGATGCTTGGCCTAGGAGAAGTATGATTAGTAACAGTTCCTTGAGAGGATAAAGTGTTGAACGATGTAGTAACAACAGATTGAGAATTGTTATTGGAAGAAGTGGAAACAGATACAAGTTCTGAAGTTTTCCCTGTAAAATAAAGTATAATATAAAGAATTTTGTAGGTAAAAATTATTTTGTGTGTAAGTTTTAAAGTTATTAAATAAATACAATAACATCTCTTAAAATAATTTCTATAGCAGCTATTTCTTTTTTTATTAATTTAATAATCATTTATTCATACTTTAAAAAAGATCAAAGGTAGTTAAGATTGAAAATCTTTTACTTAACTTGTTATTCTAAAACAGAGAGCATATAAAAATTTAATCTTTTTACGTTAAAGTGACCAGGATATTTTAATTTTAAAAGATTCTTAACTTAGTGATAAATTTTTATTTAATACAGCCAATAATTAAAATATGTTCAGATGAATTTAAACATACATCTCTCCACAACACAAGTTAGAATATACATTCTGTTGTCAAACCATTCCTTGGTTTGGCATCAGAATGCTGTAAGGATGATGAAAAGTCATTTTTTGGAATTTGTCTTACTTCTAATCAGTTCTTAATTTGCTTTGAAGTATCCCATCTTTCCACTATAGAAAAATTAATTTCAAATTGTGTTTTATGTTATGCATTTAGTGCATTTTTAACATAATTTTTTTATGCATACATGTGCATATATATTTTTTTTATGAATATGGAGTGAAATACTGTAAAATGTCCCAATTGCAAATCTACATTTCTGCAAATTTACACAATATAGCATAAATCATTTTCTGCAGCAATTACAAAGCTAAGTGTAACAATTAAATCATTTTACAAGGAAATGTTTCAATAACACCAACTTCAATGTAATTAATCCTATATAATCAGCATCTATTAAAATATTGCAAAAATAGTTTAAAATTTAACAAATGATCAAATATGTTTTATCTGTATATGAAAAGTTATAGGATGCCACCAAATAATTCATAAAAATAAAGGGTTCTGTACAAAAGAGAATAAATAAAGAGCTATTAAACTAGACAGAAAACCAAGATCATTGCTGTAATTAGCTAAGACTAAATAGTGGGAGAACTAGAATTCACAAAAATTTAAAAAAGCTTTCAGTACTTTTCTATAACAAAAACTAAAGTCAGTAAAAATTATGTTAAGCATCTAAAGATTGGCATATCTGTTTATATTCCATGTTTCAGTTTTTGTTTTTAAGAGGATCCTGACATTTGACACGAATCTCATTAAATGCTTATGGGTAAATTAGAACAATGACTGAGGGTTCACATATAAAATTAATAACAAAACCTGCTGGGAAGAAAAATGTACTAAATTACTCATATGTATTAACATGGGGAGAATAATCTGGAAAAATTAAATTTCAGCATGGATAGTCCTATTGGTATTAAATGAAGTAAACTTTCACATCATTCTTAAAATTCTTTTGTTATATTCTTATATATATTATTATTACGCACAAAGTTAAAATTTCAAAATCTTCCAAACTGAGAGCACTTCAAATTCTGCCATTACTTAATAATCAAAGAAGGTTCATACCTGAAGTGCCGTATGGGGGATGCAAAGCAACATGATGGCGAGAATCAACAGCAACCATAACAGAATTGATTGGCTGCACAGGATTTGTAACCGGTATGGAAGAATGTGATGCATTGCTTGATGTGTGTTGTGCAACTAAAAGAGAACATTTTTTTACTTGTTATAGCAACAAGTTATTTCTAGAAGGCTCAATTTTTTTGAACTTTAGATAGTATTTTGAAAGATTTTTCTTTTGGTCTGCAATAAAGCTAAAACTATCACATTACCCTTGCTCAGTTATGAAATTTCTAAAGGGGTGGGGAGAACTTCCAGAATTCAAGAAATTAGAAATCAAAGCATCGAATTTTTAAACCTCAACATATCTTTTGCATAAATACATAAGTGACATAATACAGTTTGTATAAATACATAAGTGACAAGTGTATTCTTTCTTTAAAAATAAAAATATTGAAACGAAATAAATAACTATTGAAACTAAAACTAAATACAAGTTTACATTTATTTAGAACTTATCCTAAGTATGCAGAAATATGACAGTATTTTATACGATACTTCTAAAACATAACTAACAGTTAATTTTAGTAAATAAAAAGCCTATTTGAAATTTTTTTTGCTTACATATATTTTTAAATCTTAGCATACTTGTGTAAAGAAAAACACAAACACCTAGATAAAAAGTATGGCAGATTGTTTCTTTAAAAATTATATTTATAAATTATTTAAGTAATAAAAAAATAGAAAATCTAACCTTTAATAGAATTTAAAATTTTAAATACCTCAAACAAAAATTGATTAATAAATAAGTAAATAAATAATAGCTTACAAGAAACTGGTCTTAATTGAGTTGTAGTAAAACCAGAAGAATTCCCAGAATATTGATGCATAGTTAAGTTAGCAGGATACTGATCATGATACAAATATGCTGTAGAAGATGTAGCATATGAAGATCCATCACCAGCCTGAGGTTTCGCTAAGGAGGCAAATCGCACTCCAGAACTAAAAAAAAGTCAAACAAGTTCTATGAAAATCTGTGTAATTTTAGTAGGGGAAGCAAACAAACATAACTATCTCCATCAATAGGAATTTTGAAATGCAAATTTTAAATTGTTGTACATCTTCTTTAAACTTTATACAATTTGCTATTAAAGCTCGGCAGTTTTAATAATCGAATCTTATAAAAATTTTTTTTAAAAAAATCAATAGAATTTGGCTAATATGGTAAAAACCTAAAACTACCACTTACTTTTCATTTTGTTTTTCAGATATCATTACAGACTGTGGCCCACAATTAGCAGTGGTTGCTGGTGGATTTATTCTTGGTGTACTAGTGACAACTGGCTGAGGATGAAAACTTCCTGAGCGTGTGGTATCCTGCGTAGTTGGTTCACTTACAGATCTTGAGGATGCCGGAGATTGAGGATAAACTTTAGCTACAAAATAAAAAATCAATTCAATGACACAAATTTTCTTAACTGTGAGGTTGACTGAGATCTACACTAAAAAGAAATTCCATAATTTTTTACTTATTATTACTCTTTTGGTTTGTATAAATAAGTTTTAATTTAAGTAACTTACTTCACTAGAGCTAAAAATTGGAATTTCAAATAATATTTTTTAAAAATTTAATTTCTACATAAAATGAATTTAACCTTAAAATATAATGCTATGAAGAAATAAAATAAAGTAGAATAAATAGAAAACTAAAGTTTTGAAACAAGAAATCTATTATCAAACTTTATTAATACATTTATTTATTATTTAAAAAAAAAAATGTTGACTTAAAAGTTTATGGAAGAATTATTTAAAAAATTTATTAATTTAAGATTTATAATTATTTAAAAAATTATTACTATTTAAACATTTATTTAATAAAAAACGTTTATTATTTATTTTTACACATAATGAATAGTGAAATGCTAAACTTAACAGAGGAAAAGAAATAATTATAAAAATGTAGGATTCAACAAGTTTTTTGATCTATAATTCATTAAAAAATTATTACTTACCAACTGGTATAGTAGTCGCTCCAATTACGCTTGCAGTATTGAGAGGTCTAGACGGACTTGAAATAATAGATGAGCTTCCAGATGAAGAACCAGTTGTATTAGGTGTAGCTATTTATAAAAAACATGAAATAAATACAGAACTTTCTAATTTTTGGAATAATTAAAAAGTTACAAATAGAATAGACAATAAAATAGAATATTTTTTTTAAAGCCTTATCGATTTCAATAAAACGTGGAACAGATAAAATTTGGATAAGTGAGCACCAAAAATGCACAATATGAGGAACTATAAAAGTTGTCAAAAACTTCAAACATATTGAAGCAAAGAAATGCATGGGTGCAAGTTGGAAAAAAGGCCAAGACTGAAAATTTTTTGATTGACATACCTAACATACACAATACCCCCTCGACATATGCAAACTATCTAAGAAAGCTTTACCATAATACTGTACAAAAATATAATTTAAATACTGTACAAAAAATATTTATTCATCTGTCTTTTGATAAAATAACAACAGGACATAAGAAAGTAGATCAATAACGTAGACCTACAAAGTATTTCTAAGGACAGAAGAAAAAAAAATTTCGATTTCCGTCTTCGAGTCAGTCTTGTTTCCGTCTTACTTCCATCCGCGGACATTTTCGAAAGACGGAAGTCCGTCCTGGGGACGGAAGACTTGCACCCATGAAGAAATGCTACTTTCTGCTGTCATTTTCTGATGAAATTTTACCCTATGGTCTTTTAAAGAATGATTCATTAAAAAAATAATAATAATAAAAAATGCGGGGAAAAAAATAACATATTAAAAGAATATTTCTTTCTTCACATTCTTATCACTAAGTTAGTACTTTGAATCTTTAATAAATGCGATTTCAAGCAACATAATATAAAGTAACATTTACTCAACGTAAGTGTTGCCTGACTTTTGAAATCAATAATTGATATACAGTAACAAAAAACAACAACTTTTGAAAGCTACTTATAAGCTACAAATAAATTTTTTGATCAAATATAATTTTTTGATCATAAAATTTAATTTTTTGATCATTTTATTTAAACATATTTGCGATATCTTCTATGTACGAAACAGAAAAATATATACTAAAAAACTTAAAAAAAGATTTTTAAAAACTTCAGAGTAAAATAAATAAAATTACGTAGTGTAATTTTTATAACAATTTAAAATGTTTATTAACAAAAATAAAATGCATTAAAGTTACCTGATCTTGCAGCTGGGGTGCCTAAAGAAATTGAATGGTTAGCTGGCATAAGTGATTTAGCAGAAATGACAGTTAGAGTTTGGTGGGGTGTCCCTGCAGAAGTTACATTGGACAATGCATGCAAAGCTTGATTAACATGAGATGCTCGAAGAGCTTGCAATGGTGTCCCAAGTGAAGTAGAAGATAGCTGCATGATGCTAGTGGAAAAACCAGTAGATACTGTTGTTCTTGAAATAGCACTCACAGCTTCATTAACTGAAGTGAATGTACCAGGCAAAACAGTTTGATGTGCAGGAGTTGTATTAGAAGAAGAACTGGTTGTTGTTGATGACAAATTTGACACTGACTTCACTGTATTTTTATCATACATCTTAAAAGGAATAAAAATTATAATGTTAGCAAGTGTTTTTCCTCCCTTATATTCTATTAACATAGAGAGAATGTTAACAATTAGTTTTGGACCATAGTAAAACTGTAAAAGATGCAACATATTATTTATTATAGGAATGTCAAGCTTCTTTCAAAGTGGAAAAAACTATCCAGGAAAAAATAGATATTTTCCAACCCAAGTGGGAGAAATAGAAGAAACTATCTTTTTCCAAAAAGATAAATCAGATGTTAAAATAATTTATTAGGATGCTTATAATTGCTGTCTTATTTAAATAATAACATTAATCTTCAAGCTATTTACTAAAATAATTTCAAATAAGTGAAAACTAAAGAAGCAATGATTGGGAAAAAAATATATCAATGAATTTGAGATATTAAAATAATTGCAGTTTTTTAATGATTTATAAAAATGAGTATAATAAAATCATACTTTATGATTATATAAAGAACTGTTAAAATATAATAATTAAATTTTACTAATATTAATAAATTAGCAAATCATAAACACCACTAAAAACTCATAGTGAATACCCGATTACAAATAACATACTAATTTTATGTTTAAACTAAACTGTTAAATAATACATAGTTCTTTAAAATTTTGTATAAAAAAATAGATATACAAGCGGTTTTTATCTAAATAGATGTAGAAAAATTTTATTTGTCAAATACTGTATTAAATGTAATAAAATTTGAGCTATTCTTATATTAGTAATAGTATATATATATATAGATATTTTTTAAAATTTCTTCCATTTTGTTAAATTTATTAGTTTTTCAAAATTTGTTTTAGAAACAGGTTTTTTTTCCAGACAAAATGTCAAAAAAGTGTTTATTTATACAGTAAAAAATTTTGCGACTGTCAATAAGACTTTAATGAAAAAAATTGATTTTTTTTTAGCAAATTGTATTGAATACAGATAAATTTAAAAACACAATAAAAACAATTTATAAAGAAACTTACCTGTTGCAAATGCTGTACTATAGGTTGAGAAATATTAATTGGTTTTGCAATAGTAATGGACGATGGATGTGAAGGTCCAGTCCTAACCACAGTACTGTCTAAGCTTCGTGACCCAAGACCAGCATGCGTTGTAGTGGTTGAAAGAGAATGCCCGACAGTCGACCTGCAAAGAGAAAGTAGTATAAGGAGGTTAACTCAATTTCTTCTTTACTTATTATTTAAAATTATTAGCTCCAATGTAACTGATATAAACAAATGAGTATTGTACCCAGTACTCTGTTTCAGTTTAAAAGAATACAGTATATGATTCTATTGGAAAGTAGGGTATAATCCAAATTAGTATCTATAGATAGTCTTTTAACTTAACAGATTTAAAAAAAAAACCTAAAATAATTTGCATTTCAAATTGCAATATAACAAAAATTAATATGGTGTATTTAGTGATGACAAGTAGCAAAATAGGGATGTAAACATTTTACAAATTTTAAATACACTTTGATTATTCGGCAATAGAATGTTATTATATTTAACATGTGTACAATAGTTTATTACAGTTTTATCAAAATTGTTAATACAGTCTTATTTCACAGCACTGTCTTAAGTTTCTACAAAGTATACAAGCAAGATAATACAAACATTTTCATTATGATTTACTATTATTAACTTACTATCAATCACAATATTACAGACTACAGCTTGTTTAAAAAATACAACCTGCAATTCTAATACTTTAATGAACATATTTGTAATACAAAATTGCAAAAATAAATACATTAAATTAAATAATAATAAAAATATATAAATAAAAAATAATTATTAATTTGCATGAAATAAGAAATTAATAAAAATATGTAGATGAAAGAAGAAGCACATTGTGCATGCGAGTTCCATAACTAATAAAGTTTTTATTTGAAATTCATTTATTGTTAAAAGGGTAGGTATGAAATTTAAAAAGTTGAAGTATACAATACCACAAATTCTGAAAAAGAAATTTTAAAATGTACAATCTGATGTGGTTTTCTATCGAGTAATTTTAATTAGTTGGTAAGCAATATGACAGCATACTTATCAATATACAATTTTTTAAGACTTTTCATAACTCTTATAATTGCCAGTAACAAGGTTTAACGAAATTGAAATAGGATTGGATGCCCTAAAATAAAAACTAGTATTCAAATTGGAGAGGCTTAGATATCATAACCAAACACAAATGTTTTTCTCAGCAAATATACATAACTTTTAAGTATATAATGAAGTTGAGTCACCTTAAATTTATACAACACATACTCGATATCTACCAATTAATCAAATCAATGTTTTATTTTACTAGTTTTAATTTTGCACAAAAATTTCTTTGATAATGTCTTTATTTTTCAAAAAAAGAGGAACATTTATGGAAAAAGTCTTTGTGATGATTGATAAGAGTTGTTGGTTTACATCTTTTAGCAAAGCATGCTTATCTTAAAAACAAACAATTTACAATTTATTAAATAATTATGTTTTGTTACCTTTTAAACCTAGAATTAGCATTAAAAATACTACTATATTTTTTACAATGAAATTAATACGTCTTTTTAGAATAAATCTAAAAACAGATGAATTAAAAAAAAAAAAAAGAAAAGGCAACAACAACTTACTTTTGAAGATCTACAACTTGTGGAAGTGAAGTGCTCCCACCAACTGGCGGTGTCACTGTTCTTCCAGCCAGAGTAGGTGATTTCGCCTAAATAGGAAAAAAACAAATTTAATATTCTACGGTGTGCAAAATAGTTAAATATAAAAATCATGCCATGGAAAATGAAATTTACCCTGACTGGGTTATGCAGAGCCATCATTGATGATGATCCAAGTGCCATAGTAGCAGACGAATGAGGAGTTCTAAGAATAGGAGTAGCAACAGCTGATTTAGGAGCTGCACTGATGCTTGCAACAGCAGCTGGACCTAATAGAAAAATTAAATTAGTTTAAAGAGACAGAAGAGAAAAAAGTTTTAAAGTTAGTAGATCAACAGGATGCAGAGATACCAACTTGCTCCGGACAGAAAATATATATTTTAAAGTGGTAGTTTATCAATTGAGATTTTTGATTTAATAAATTCAATTTAGTAAATTTTTATCCACCACTATTTCTGAATAATTTGTAGGCTTATATAATTCACCACTTTACTTTATAATACTTATGTCATGCAATATCTTTTAAAAAGCAAGCAAAAATAGTTAAATGTTTGCAAAATTTAACTTGTAGTTATTTACTGTTTTTTTAATTATTTGGCTGTGTCCGGAGCAGTTGGCATCGCTGAGGATGTGTCTAAATTAAGTTGTTATTTGTATGTGGCAAACAAAAAGTTAGTTTTTTTTAAGCACACGAAATATCAGAGTGATACCAGGAATTCTATTTAAGAATGCTTAACATATTTGAAAAATTGCCACAAAGAGCTGTTTTTTTATTCTTTTCCCATAACCAAACTGCAACAAAAAATTTAGATTTACATTAAAAAACAAGGTTTTTCACAATCTTCCACCAAGCTACTGATCAAACAAAAACATTAATTTTTTTGATTTGTCATACAATAGATTTTATGAGAAACAAATTACTACTAAAAAAGTTAAAAAAAAGTTATTCTAAAATGTGGAATTTTTTGTGTCTTTGATAAGTGCCAAAATCCTATTCTTTGACTATTCCAGAATTTTCCTGATCTGTGGTGACTCATCCAAAACAAATGAGATACTGCCATGAATACAAAATAGAAAATATAATAAATAAATAAATTTATTAAGGCATCAATTAGTTACAGAAGAAAAAAAAAACCTACTTATAGTATAACATAAATAGATATTTAAATAACAGAACTTATTAAATTTTGTAGATATATTAGTCAAATGTTGTGTCAAAAATGGAAAGATTTTGGGTCAGTCTGAATTATATTAAAAGATGATAAAGCTAAACAATTTTAAAAATTAGATGCAGTCAAAAAACACAAGAAAATAACATATTTTAATACCTCTAGGCACATGAGACGAAAAAGACTGGTGAATAACATGTCCTGAAGGAGGAACTTGATGTGATCCTCTAATAATAGATGCCATAGATGGCCCTGAACTTCCTGCCGCAATAACTGGATGCACCGCTGTTGGAATCATATGTCTACCCCCTGAACCACTCAATGCAGAGGGAAGGATTCCAGGAGTTACAGTTCCACTGGAATTAGCAGTTGTAGTTCCAGTTGGACCCATATCACTTGTAGGCATTCTGATAACTGTAAAAACAAACAAAGTGTTAAAAGGCATTGAAGGTAAGTTTTGCTATCGCTCAGAAGGCAAAATTTGTCACTAATATTGCAATTATAAAATCAGAAAAAAATAAATGGCTAGAATTAGATCATTTCTTTAATTCTACTAATACAAATAATTTTAACAAGAAACACTGTATTTGTTATTATAAACTAAATCTGCAAAATGAAATGTTTATAACCTGATCTGGGTTAATTAAATCAGAAACCTACTGTCATTGAGTATAGTTACAATTAAATTCAGACTTGTGACAACAGAAGTCATAGAGCTATTATCTATTATTAAAGAACAGTAAAAAACGAGTTAATTTTATAAACGAGTAGGAATATTTCTTTTTCTTTTATTTTATCGTAACTAATAATTAAAAGACTATTCACAAGTTAATTAAAAATGCTTTGAGGGTCATAAGTGCCATTAATTGACGAAATAAAAATAATGTCCGAGTCACAAAATAAGGGTCTAAAAGAAATGACTACTTTCACATTCAAATGGTTAAAGAAGAAATTAATTATAGAAATAAGTAACATATTTAACTAACAAAAGCAAAAATTAAATGAATTTCAATTATTATACAAATTTTTTTTTTTGATTTTAGTTTTTGCATTCTTTATATTTATTAAGAATATATTTTCATAAACAAAGGGCTCTTAAAGAGACTAAGTTAGCTTATCAACATCTAATGCCATATAAATTTTAACTATTTTTTTATAACAAATGAAATACATTGAACAAGAATACAATATAGTTTGTTGATAAATATTATTTTCTAGGAATTGATTTGTAATGAGCCTGCACCAGATATTTTGCAATTTTTTTTTCTCATCAACCATTTTTGGCACATTTCTACTGGTACTGCTTTCGTTACACATAAAAAAAATAATAATAAAATAAAATGGAATCAAATATCGTAATCCTATTAAATTCGAAGTTCTCTTGCATTATAGTCTGTTTTTAACATAGAATGAATGCATTTCATAAATAAAAAATGACAGATCTACATTAAATGTTATCTCAAAGAAACAGTTTTGTAACCCATATCCCGCAAATTTCATAAAAATATAGCAATATATAGCATAAAAAACTATTATTTACTGATGCAAAACAGGCATATTAAAAAAGATACAATGACAAACACATTAAATTTATAAAACATGTATCGTATCTCATTTCTTCCAAGTACCTTAAAATTATTCTAATCTTTAACCATTGTTTTAGCAGACGCAGCGCAATGAAAGAATGACTCACATTCATATGAAATCTTTTCACTCGCAATAGATTTACTTACATAATGCAGCAAGGTCAATATTCCAAACCTGGATCAAAACAATTTATTAACTAAAATTTATAGTCTAGCACCTAGCTGATATGTAAAGATTCTGTGCATCACTTCAAAATTAATTTGAACACTCTTATTCTGGCAATGTAGATAAATAAATAAAAGAAAAAAAAAAACAAGCAAACATTAGTGGGTATATGGGCAAAATTTACAGAGCAACACATAAACTTGGGAAAAAAGAAAAAAAAAAACATTAAGTTGAAACTTTTTCATTTCCCACTCTTTCAAATATCATTAGACCTATTTGCATGCACAAGTAAAATACAAACTTCAAATTGACAGTTATAAAAAAAACTTGAAAAATGAGTGCAGATGCATAACAAATCTGTACAGTTTTCTTCACAAAATTTCATTCAGACATCAAAAAACTTTAGCAAAAAATTATCTAACAAGTCAATGAGGTAAAAAAAAATATCAATCAGAAAAACGAACCAAGTAAATGAATCTATTTGAATAATTTTACAAAATATTTCATATTTTCTTATTTGTAAAAAGCTTGGCTTCAATGATAACAGTGAATAACAAAAAATATTTTTATTAGTGTACTACAAACATACATACAAAAAGAGAAAAGATTTGTTCAAAAAAAAAAAAAAAAAAATTCACATACCTGTCCAACTGGATATATTACTGTTTTTAAAATCTGGACCTGTAAAAGTATACATTAATTCATAAAAAAAATTAAATATTTTCTATAAAAGGCAAGATAAAAAGTTGCCAGGTGGTGACTAAATAAAATAAAGTGGCCACAAAAAAAAATCATAATTTGAATTAAATATTGATGAAAAAAACTCCTCAAAGAGTAGGTTGATGTTTAATTTTGTTTCTTTGTTGAAATATGAAAAGGGAGTAAAATGGCAGGGGCAGTATTTTATGTTTGGCACACTCAAATGACAATGAAGTGGAAAGGGGCAATGACCAAAAAAAAATTTTTTTTTTAATAAAAGTGCCTATGATTGAAAGATATGTTTTATATAAAAATAGAGTAATCGAAAAAGGAAAATAAAATGCAGATGATTAAAAAATATAATAAAGGAAGAATGAATACTGAAAGAATACTGAGATATATAAAGCTGAGGAAGCAGTTGCAGAAATTCTAACCATAACATTGCATGCAAGAGGCTTAATTTTCCAGAGTTAGTTATTCAACATAATAAACATAAGAAAAACAAAACTAAAATCAAAGTTATTACATATTCTTGATCCTTCTTTTAAAATTTTTTTTTAGATATTTTATAATAATAATATTTTTTATCTTATAAAATTAAGATTTTTTTTTTAAAACTAAGAAAAATAATATACCCATACATATTTTAATAATTTAAAAGCCAAATTATTAAGGTACTTTTAATGCAAAAAGCGGCCACCCGATATAATCCCAACCCTTTATTTTTCTACACAAATATGCATTTATTTGTACAAAAACACATGAATAAATAATTAAAATAGACAGAAAAATGTAAATTACTGTTCACACACTCTTTTTGGCAGTTTGCTGAATTATTTTAGCTTTGGAGTGGAATCTGTTTTTTACATACTTCACTTCAACGCAGAAAATTTAAAAAAAAATTGTTAATAATAGTTTTGCACATAAAATTCAATAAAATCTGTACTTAAAAAATATTTATACCTTTATTTTAATCATAAAACTGTTATTTGTGAATTCATAACACACATATATATATTTTAAAAAAGTTGAATTTGTTTTCAAAACATTACTATTTAATTTAAATTCAAGAATAATGTACATTCAAATGTTTTTTGATAAATATCAAAGTTTATTTTCATTATATTATGATATTTGTAAGAAAAAGGCAAAATTAGGCAGAATTTTTCAAGTTGTCTCATATTTTTCATATTATTTGGTCAAAACACACACTATAGGTTTATTACATTGTATTTGAAGCATAACTACCCTTGTTATACAACAACTACGAACATTATTAGGGAAATATAAAATTTGGCTAAAAAAATTACTAAAATGATAGTCAAAAGAATATTATAGCATATAAAGAATATAGAAATCATAAAACAGACTAAAATCGTAAGTTTTTTACCAAAAGAGAACTACGAACCGTTTTATAAAATTAAAAACTAATGACATTTGCATAATTTAAAATAGAAACCGATTAATAAAATTAAAAATAAATTAAGCACTGATAAAAATGTAATGTTTTCCTTAATTTAAAAATCAAAGTCTATAAAAAAAAAATCAAATCACCTTGTTTTCCAGTGAAGTGTTGTCCTGAAGAACTTTGAGATCCAACAACTGGTCCCATAACTTGACCCTGAGGTCTCGGTCCAGGTGTTCGGAAATACAGAGTCTAAAGTAAATTTACAAATTGGCATTAGCAAAGAAGAATATTACATAAACAATACTTTTTAATTAAAAAAAAATATATTTTTTTTAAACTGATAATTATAAAAACTAATAAAAATTTTGAAAACAGAATATTGATTAAAAACATGTCATTGCAAACAAGGTCCAGGTGTTAGGAATACAGTCAACAGTAAATTTACAAATTGGCATTAGCAAAGAAGAATATTACATAAACAATACTTTTTAATTAAAAAAATATAAAATATTTTTTAAACTGATAATTATAATAACTAATAAAAATTTTGAAAACAGAAAATTGATTAAAAACATGTCATTACAAACTAGGTCCAGGTGTTAGGAATACAGAGTCTACAGTAAATTTACAAACTGGCATTAGCAAAGAAGAATATTACATAAACAATACTGTTTAATTAAAAAAAATATAAAATATTTTTTAAACTGAGAATAATAATAACTAATAAAAATTGTGAAAGCAGAAAATTGATTAAAAACTGTCATTGCAAACTAGACATCCTCTCATTTTATAAGTTCTCAGTTTTAATAAAAAGAAAAATTCACTAGCACAGATCAGTAAAATGATATCAATGAGATATAGTTACCATTAAACCAGTCTTTTGAGCTTCAAGGTGTGGTCTTAGAGCCAAAGGCTGCGTTGTAAGGCCTGAACTTGAACTAGAGAAGGTAGAAGTAGGTGCAGGAGTTCGTGCTGCAACTAAATTGATAGGTTGAGTGTGATCATTATCTTCATGATCTCCTGACTTACTATCTGCTTTCTGATTATTCATACTAATAAAGAAAACAATTTGAAATGTAAACAAATATAAGGCTAATTAAAAGTAGAATGTATTCTAAGTATGAAATTCAATCTAATGCTAATATTTATTATAATACATTTTGAGTATTTATTGTCTAATGCATTCTTATTACTGCCCTATACATTTTCAAATATTCCTGCTCTTGCCCTATATATTCATATATTTATCTTGCACAAAAATGTACCAAGACCAAATTAATTCTACCATACTTTTACTTAACTAACTATATCTTTATACTTATTCACTCATGTTATTCTCAAGCAGTATTACTGAATGCTTACAGTAAATATCTATAAATGAGGAATTTTTTTTTAGTACAGATGCTCTAACATTATAAGACAGAAATGGAAAGTAAAAAAAATAAAAAATAAATAAAAAATGTTAATTTTGAGTTGCGAAAGTTTTTTGATGCAGTGACACAGCTGATGCAGGCTTCAAAGTTTCAAAATAAAATTTACGGCTACATTTTACAAAAAAATATAATAAAATTATAAATAAATTTAAGAATGCAGGTGTGCAATTTCANAAATTTTAAGAAAAAGTATTTTGTGAAACTACCGTTTTTCCTAAAGTTGAATTTGTGACACTACCGTTATACCTAAAATTGAATTTGTGAAGGTACCGCTAAACGGTAGTAAATTCGGCCCGGACGGACCCCTGATCTATAAATGAGGAATTTTTTTTTTTTTAGTACAGATGCTCTAACATTATAAGGCAAAAATGGAAAGTAAAAAAAAAATAAAATAAAAAATGTTAATTTAGAGTTGCGAAAGTTTTTTGATGCAGTGACACACCTGATGCAGGCTTCAAAGTTTCAAAATAAAATTTAGGGCTACATTTTACAAAAAAATATAATAAAATTATAAATAAATTTAAGAATGCAGGTGTGCAATTTCATTTCATATATATACCGGTGAGAAATTTTGGAACTAGGAATTTCTTACTTCAGAAATAGATAACTCAAAATGAAAATATAGGTAGTTAGAAACAAAAATGATAATTTTAGTAATTTTTGTACAGTACAGAACCCGTTATCCGGAAAACAGAAAACCAAAAAACCGGAACGAAATTCGATAAATTTTCCCGGCTATTTTAAAAACAAAATTTTTTTTTTTCTCATAAGATTTTAGGATTTTTCTTTCTTTTTTGAAAGATGTTTACCTTACCATCAATTTAGAAATAATCATTAGTGTATTACTTCATTGTGTTTTCTTCTTTTTAAGATTATTTCTAAATATTTTTCTATTTTTAGTTGGGTTTAACAATAAAAAAACGGCTTTTTGTAGCGATTCAGAAAACCGGAAAAATCAGTTATCCGGAATAGCGATGGTCCCGATCGTTCCGGATAATCGGTTCCCTACTGTACAATAATAAATCACTTCAAAAATAAATTGTGTATAATCTATACACTAAAGAATAAATGTATACAAAAGTAAATAACAAAAATGTAATACGTAGTATAATCTGGAAACAACAATCATCAAAATAAAAAGAAATCAAATTATTACTTATAGAAAATTGACATTTTTAAAAGTACTATAAATTTTGCAAAATATAATAAAGGAAAAACAATTTTTTTTTTGCTGCAATTTGAAACATAAGAAAAAAAATTACTAGTGAAAAATGTTGATAAGTTTATCTTTAATACCTTGGGCATGAACATGTGATCAATGAATGCCTCACTAGTTGCCTTGGCCAGCATGGCATAAATGAATGCCTGCAGCTCACTAATTCAGGAAGACGTGCCTCTATTATGAGCTACACTACAAAGTCAAATACTTAGATATTAAAATCCACTGTCTAAGTATACCATCTATATTAGCTACATTATTAAAATTGCTCTATGCCTATGCTTAACGTGTTAACACCACTTAGCAATAAGGAAATGGGCATATAAAGAAAAAATTTTGATAGCAAAAATTCTGAATTTCCATTTCATAAGATGACCAAAAGTCAAATAAGAATGACACAATTTTACTAGTATTATTAATTCAAATAAAAAAAATTTATAAAAAAGATCTATTAATTTAAAACCTGCTATTAATCCTACAATCTATTAATTTAAAATATGCACTTGTATTCATAGAAAGTAGGCTGTCATACACAAAAACCAAGATAAAAAGATAAAATTCAAGATAAAACTTTTTTGTAGCAAGAAAACTATCAACTACAAGCCTTGAACACACAATTCAAATTTTTATTTATTAATTGCATCATAATACAGCAACTAGTAGAAAACAACAATTCTAAAATGCATAGATTTATAAAAAGAAAAAAAAAATTAAAGAAATGTAATTCAAAATAAAAAGACACTATAAAAACAAAGTATTATTCAAAGCCAATATTATACAATTTAAAACAAAGTAATATTCATTATATCAAAGTAATATTCATTTCAATAGTAATCAGGATAAGTAGAAAAATTTGAACATTGAAGAGGATACTCCTTGGTTAAAAACTTTGTTCACTTCAAAATTAGAAAAATTTAACAAAAAAAATAATAAAAAAAAAAAAAAAAATTAAAAAACAGCATAAGTTTTATAATAACATATAAATCATTTAGTTTAATATTCTAGAGAGTGTTAAGGATTTTACATCAATATAAAATTAAAAAATGCTTTAGATAATTTGCCTCACTTTAAAAGAAATCTTTAAAAAATAAATAAATAAATAAAAAAACCTAGATAAATGTGCCAACAACACACTTTTGAAAATAAAACATAAGTTTTTAGATAGGCTTAATAACAATGCCAATAATATTATACCTACAACAGATGACACAAAGGGAGCTAGTGTGAACATGGGGCAAATATAGACAGAAATAATTCTGCTATTCATTATTAAAAATTTTTAATGAAAATATAGGCAAACTTATGAAAATATTTTGCACATTTATATGCAATTACATGGCACACTTTAATGTTTAAAGCTTTATGGTAAAAAAAGTAAATACTGAAATTAGTTATTATATGTTGCTGCTGAAAACTATTTTTATTGTTTATTAATATGTTTATGGTATATTCATTTAATGGTCACTTTTGATTTGCATTTTTTGAAATAACCAATAATACGCTAGGAAATTTTTTTACTTAGTAAAATTTTACTTTACTAGGAAATTATCTTAGATAAGAGAGACTTTATACAGTATTTAATTTATTTATATATAACTTTTTGGGTATTTTTTAAAAGCAACAATAGATTTATTGTAGACAAAACTTTAAAAAAAAAAATTCAAAAAAAGTATAAGTTTAATTTAGTTAATTAAAAAAGGAGATACAAGTTTAAAATATAATTAAAAGGGATACTAGGTAATTTAAAATAAAGAAGTGTATATTGTTCAGAAAAACCAATAAGAAATTTTATGTATATTTCCATATCTTGTATTTATAAGCAGATTTCATCTGAATGAAGAAGCGAATTTATTTCCTTGTCATTGGGTACATGGAAGTAAATGTTACAACTTTTAAATTGCATAAATACTATGAATTCAAATAGATATTTTAAGGTATAATATTACTAAATAATACATGCTTCACAGTTACAATTTAATATTTACATGGCATTTTTTATCATTAACAAACAATAGATTATATAGTCAGTTTTATAACTTTCTTGCACTGGTCCCATATTATGAGGCTATTATAGACAAAACAACTAAAATTTATAAAAAAGGTTTATGTTGATCTGACTTATGTATCATTCAAAATGCAGATACAAGATTAAATTATAAGAGATAATCAATAATAGCTGTAATAATAGCTGAAATAATAGCTGAAAATAAAAGCTGTGTATATTTTTCTAAAAAAAAAAAGAAATTTTTATTAACTATATTTCCTTGTTACTCTTTATACAGCAGTAAATATTTCAGCCTAAATGTCAGAAATACTATGAATTTAATAAGATATTTTAGGGTTTCCTATTATGGAATATTTGTTTCTTTCAATGAGATTCAAAATATCTTAAACTGAATTGATATAGAGAGGACATACAAACAGAAAATCAATCTCGTCTACTTTGCTATTTTTTGATTTTAGACTAGATAAATTTTCATCTTAACAAGATTAGGTTTCTTATTCTATGCATCTAATTAACAAGTGCAAGTTTTCAATGTTTGATAATTTTACTTTATAATTCAAGTTAAAAAATATCTAATTGAAATTTTAAAAAAAATCATGCGCTTTTCCAGACATTGGTACCTATTTAGGCATCATGAGTACTTTGTGTCAAGTACTAATGTAATATACAATACGAAACAAAGAGTACTTAGCAAAAAAAAAATCATAATAACATGTTAATTTTCAAACATTTACTAGATGATTTGGCATTATCTAACTATGTAACTAAGCATTTCAGATTATATTATTCACACAAATGATTAAATGATAAGACTTTTAAAGCCAGACTAAGAATAATAAATACTAATTAAGTATAAACAAAAAAAAGTTTTTTTTTACGTGAAACAACACAACAAGCTAAAAGAATTAGATAATGCATAGGAACTGTACCTAATACTGAAATTGGTCATAATAACTTGATAGAAGAAAGAAATATAGTTAAATAGACATTAAAATTTAAGTCAGTCATAATGATTTGTAACAAAATGAAAAAATTAATCTTTAAAATAACATCAATTTACAAACTCTACATTAACAGGCTGGAAGATGTATAAAATATTAGTAGAATTGCTGTAGAACAAGATAAGTATAATTACTTGAATTAATTCAAGTAATTATCTTGTAATTCATTACTTGATGCAATCATATAATGGTTTATTTAACTCAACATTCAAATTAATATATAATACCATTAGGTATCCACAATTTTTTATGCTGCTTATATTTTAAAATTCAGAATACCTGGGTTATATAATGGTTAAAAGAAATACTAGGTAAATCAAAATAAAGTTGTGTACATTTTCACCAAATAACTATCACATAGCTACAGGGTAGGTATGTAAAAAGTTTTTTTCTCTAAAACCACAATTTAATTATTCTGCTACATACTTATGATTCCTCTTTACAAAGTCGGACTTTTTTTGAATAATTAATTCTCAGTTAGCCATATATGGCTGCTACAGGAAATTTAGAAAAATAAATAACTTAACAGCCTTCTTTGAAACAGTAAGAGAAGTTAGAAACAATTGTTCAAATTAAAACAATAATCCGCATATGTTTAAGTCTGAATTTCTAACTTACGATGATAATAAACGCAATGTTAGTTACCGATTCTTATTCACAGGACTATAAAACTTATAATTTAAACTATACCAATCTAGAGACTTGAAGTTAGCTCAGATTTTTAATATTGCATTATCTCCAGGCATTTGACAGACAAAATTTAAATGCGTTTGTTTTTAAAGTAGGTTAAACTTAAAAATGTAACGAGAATAAGATCAATAACAATTATCGAATAAAAATATACGTAGAAAAACTAGTTGGTAAGTAAAAACAGGAATAGCATCATAATTGAAATCAGAAATATTGACAATTAAAAAAATGCTTATTTGAAGTTTTTAAAATGACCAACAAACTTTACGACTAAACAAGTTAGTGTAACAGCTGATGGGTTATAAAAAATGACGTGAAATGTTTCTTACTTTGATTATCGTCTACAGTTTGATTTATAATCATGGATCATTTAAAGCAAATATACAATTTCAAAGCATAATTATTCGTTTAATCTCGCTTGAAATCAAGAAAATATGTTTTAGCATAAAATAGTTGATGGAATCACATTTTCCATCATAATCACTAAAATTAAAGACTAATAACTTCATCAAACAAGCTCCGAGAGCGATTCTCATACGCAACAACACAAAAACAAAATCAAGACATCAAAAATTCCTCCCTTGGGAGAAATATTTTTTTTTAAACCGCTAGTACTGCGCATGAGCAAAAAAACGTCAGAAGCCAATACTAATGCCAACTTTGAAAAAAATCCTTTCTATAATCCAGATGCAAAATTTTCTTAATTTTAATCTTAATCGCTTCATACTCAACGCACATCTGCTCGCGTATGCTAAATAAGAATGAGTGAAAAGCAGAAAAAAGAAATTGAATGCACAAACAAAATTTATCTGCTACGTCCGATTACCACAGACATGTGCGTAAAAGTTCATAAGCTACATTTAAGATGAACATCTCGTGCATATTTGAAACGCATATAGTAAGAATGCTCAATAAAACTTGATATAGAAACCGTCTTCATTGTATGCGATTCAAGCACTTCTGATAGAACTTCTGAGTACTTGAATAGTATGTTTGTCTCGGGAAAATATCTTTCTCCAATCAGATTATAATATTTTCTCTGGGGTGATCCGACTGTAAGCGTGAATCGCATGCAATGAAATGGCATTATTAGGATCATTCCTACTGCATGCGGTTCATGCATCTCCATTCACCGACAAGGAGGAAGGAGAATTTATTGGTGAAATATATTGTCCCACGAACAACTCACCAATAAGATTCTCCTTTTCCTTTATCGGCAATCGAAAGTCGAAAGGGAGAGAATCTCATACAGTGTGAACAATCTTAAAGTGAGCAAATTGAGAGGACCGTTTTCACTGTATTGTCGATCAAAATGAGCTGCAAATGGCGTGAAGCAGAACTCTCTACCTATGGCAACATTTCCCATGCTTTCATCATTAGCGCGTGGAGAGTCATTTTAGATGGAAGTACGTCTGTTTCTTTCTTAATTTTCAGATAGATTAAAAATTTTCAAGTTAGGAAACTATATGGAACTAAAAACTACATTGAACATAGTTCGAAAAGAAAGCATTGTGAAAATTAAAAAAAGATATTTATGACAATTAAATACGAAAAATATTAAGAAAGGAGAAAGTATTGTAGAACATTCCTATACAACTGAAGAGAGGAGTAGAGGGTCGGGGCTTTAAGACATATAATTGGTATTCTCCCCAGATGGCGTATTCGAGTGTTGCGATCGCGTAAATGGCTTCCCATCACATTTGGGAAGAAAATAGGATACTGAATAGTTCCTTAAATTGGAAATTGCCATACATTTAAAGTTTTTAATATTTTTAAAACTATATTTCACAGAGAGGTCACGTCATATAGGATTGAAATTCAAAATTTAAAAACACCTCCGCCATTGGGTTCGCTAATCTTGAGAAAGTGAAATTCGTAAAAAGCCCATGCATGTTTAGACGTCCCTTTGGTAAACAATAAAAAAAGATGCCACACATTTTTAAAATATGCGAAAGATACAAGGTGGAAAATATAATAGAGTAAGTTCATTCATCGCATTAGTACAAAGCTCTCAAGAGATTAGATTGTTCAATTTTTTTTTCGTTGAGTGGAAGGCAGGTAATGCTTGTCTCCATTTTGTTACATTATGTAATATTTTTATTATTATTTATAATTGTACATCTACATATTTTTTCAATCTGTTAAAATTTGATGTTTTTTTTAAAATTTGGGAGTGCATGTTTTTACTTTTTATTTTTGCCAGGAGGTGACTATGAATATTATTATATATAATATTTATTGAGAAAATGATAGTGCAGGAAATAGCTGTCTGTGGCTACTTAACCTTAAAAAACCAGTTTAGGGAATATCGAACAATAGTCTTTTAATCCTGAAAAAAAAGCCCCACACGCACCATTGTAGGGAATACTGGGTAAGCGAACATCAGACAAAGACCCTTTTTATTACAAAAAAATATCCATGTAGGGAATATAGGGCATTATATTCCCTTACAGCAATACGTGCATAATTATCAGATTGTCTAGAAGATGTGATTCTTTTCACTGATAACTGAATTAATTGGACTAATAACTCAGCAGAAAAGCTTGAACCTTACCTAGCACTCAGATATATTTTTTTCTTCCTTTCTTTAAAGTTAAGATAATCACTGATATACCTTACGCAAATCACCCTCTGCCTCTCAACTGCGTGAAAAATGATCTATAATGATCAATAAAATAATCTATACTGACTGTGAGAATAATTACAAAAAGTGACAAACTCAGAGCGAATAAATGCTCTTGAATGAATATTTGAAATGAGAAAAGAAATGTTGGATTTTCCGCTTTTAAAATTCCGATTTCTGTAGAAAATTTGTCTTTGAAAAGTGAAGATAGGACTTTCTCGGTCTTTTTCATCTGTATAGTAAAAATTAAGGAAAAGAAAAAAAAGTTTCCATTTGCATAAAGAAAAAGAAACTCCGATATTTTCAGAGATATATCTCTCCTTACCAAAAATTTTATAAAATTATTTTAACTTACTTTTCAGGTTTCCCTTCGGTCATCTTTCTAATTTTTAACATTATGGAAATTTTCCTTACCCTTACACTTACTAATTTTAATGAATCACCAAATACTTTTATAGGTGACATGATCTAGTTAACCAGGATAAATCCAATTTGTAAATGAAATTAACGAGCTCTAAGCAAAAAACCCTTATAATTTCTATGTTTATTTACCAGTTTAAAACTGAAATGCCATAAACAAGCAATAGCTTTAAAAAGTATTTGACCTAGCAGATTAATACCTCTTTACTTAGTGAATTATGTTTAAGTTTAAATGGAAGCATACAAAAATAAAAACTGATATTCGCCTTGCTTGTGAGCGTTTAAAAATACTCCAAGCAAGAAAAACGGAATCAGCTGAAAAACTGAGAAGACTGATAGCAGATTATATAAACGAAGAAAAATTTCTGAAGGCAAAAATAAATGTTCAAACTGTTCTCAGGCATGAAGCAACAGTAGAAGCTATGGAGATGTTGGAAATGTTTTGCCACCAATTTCTGGATAGATTCGGCGTATTTGAAGAGAAAAAAAAAGTTGATCCATGTCTTGTTCAAACTATTACCAGCTTGATATGGGTGGCGCCATACTTGCAAAACGAAGTGAAGGAATTCAAAACAATCAATAAACATTTATCTCACAAGTACGGTCGTAAATTCGTACTATCAAGTTTGAAAAACAAGCAGAAAACAGTACATCCCGATTTAATCCAAAAAGTAAATTTGTTGATCTCACCAGAAGATAAAGTTAATAAGTGTCTCCGAGATATTGCAGAAAAATACGATATCTCAAACGAAAAAACGAAGGCTTTGAACAAATATTTGATGGAAAGCAACTCTGAGGAAAAAGCAAGTTATATGAAACTCTTACCCTCATTAAAAGAACTTTTTCATACCGATTTCAAAAGCTCACAAAATACTCAGAGTGAACTTGGAGATATTACAAATGGGTATACCATAGAATCCATGAAAGCTAAAATTCGATCATCTTGTTTTTTGGAAAAAATAGCGCCTCAAAATATTGATAGCACCAAAATGCAGGAAAAGGGAATTTATGATGAGAATTTATGTTCCGTTTTAGATCCAATTGATTTAGAGGGTTATGTAAGTGAAGCAGAAAACGGATTAAATTCAGTAAAAAACTCGCCTAAAGTGAGAAAGTGTAAGTCATATGTAGCCGGTATTCAGTATGAAACCCTTTACCCTGACAAAAGAGAACTGGGCTTAGAGAACTTTGATACTGAACTAAAAACAATTACAAAAAGTGAAAATAATGTATCAGATTCTTTTTGTGATGTTAAACACATAATATGTAACCAGTGCAGCCGTTGTATTGAGGAATTACCGCCGTCCTACAGCGCTGTTGTATGTGTGGATACATCAGAAAATTTAGAGCCAAAAACGGAAGATACGATGGTATTTCCATCCTGCCCAGACCAAAGTTCAGATGAAATGATTAAAGAATTTACAGATATGAAACTGTCTCATTGACGAACATGAAAATTTGCAATTTTAAAGATGATAATTCTATAATCTGTTACATTAAAAGCGTAAAACGCTTCTTCAAATATAAGTGGTTCTTCCTTTTCTGTAGCTCTACAGCCTGTCGTAGGCCACGGCTATTTCCAAAAGTTTTTTTCCCTATCGGGGATTATCCCCTGCCACAGCTATTAGTGGTTATTTAAACAAAATTGAACAGATACCAGTTAAAGAAAAATTGATTATAGCGGTACGACCATTATGATGTGTGCATATCAGAATATATTAAGATATTTCGTAATCTTTGCTCTTAATGCACATTTTTAGACTTACAGTCAAAAATGAATTCGAGATAGTATATACATTTGAGGTCACAAATTTATATTTTATAACGGAAAAAATAATAATGTTATCAGATTATTAAGGTATTAATAAACCATTATTGAGGTAGGCGAGATTGAAATAATAAAAACCGATTTGATTGCGTGATAAAAATCGTGCGTGATGTTTTTACTTTTTCATCAGTTTCTTCTAGTGATTAAACAGATTTAGATGTTATTAATTTTGCATTCCTCGTTAATAGTTCTTGCAATTTTAATTTTTTTCCTTTCCTCTTGGTTTAAATAAAAGCTTATGTTACATGTGCATTTTTTGACTTCATTTTTCTTTGTTGCAAAGATTTTAAAAATAAATGTTAAGGTTGGTCGTCGTACAGAACACTTTGTATAATTTTGAAATGTTTTAATGCGCTTATGTTTAGTACATAAATTATTTATTATAAAAGCGGAAAAAATATATAAAAAACATTTTTCAAATAAACATAATATTTTTAGTAGATAACACTGGGGAATTATTTTTTTATGCATATGAACAAAAATGAAGAAAAAATATAATGAGCAAAAATGATATGAAAAAAGAAAAAACCAGCATAAATAAATAAGTGGCATTCGTTCATTGAATTCTATCACAAAAAAATTTCTGGATGGAGAGTAATGTGGCGTAATTACCACTATAAATATTATATATCAATTCACTAGTATACAGGGTGGTCCCGAATTCATGGTACAAACTTTAATGGTAGGTACAGGACATTGTAACAATGATTTATTGTATAGGAATGTATAGTCGCAAGTGACGCGGTGAGGCGTAAACAGGGGAAATAAAAGGAAAGAGAAATGGAGTGATCGGTTGGTATCATTGCCGGTAGAGGGCAGTAGATGTCTAGCCGCCGTTGAAAATGATGCATCGCAGTAGGGAAAAGCGCCATTCACAATTGTGCTGCCGTAGACGATGGGTGACTTTACGTATGCAGAAAAAGCAGACATGCATTACATGTACGGCCGTGCAAATGGTAACGGCAGAGCTGCGTTACGAATGTATCGCGCGGAGTATCCTGATCGACGAATGCCGGATCATAGAATTTTTCAACGGTTACATCGTCAACTTTGTGAAACAGGTGCGTTCGACGTCAACAGACATGACGCTGGTCGATTAAGAGCTGTACGCACTCCAAGGCTGGAAGAAAGCATCTTGAACATTGTGGCTGATAGACCCGAGTCAAGCACAAGAACTGTTGCGCGTGACGTAGGTGTGAGTCATCAGACTGTATGCAGAGTGTTAAACGAAAATCGCTTACACCCCTTCCATTTTCAGAAAGTACAAGCATTGAATCCGGCAGATTATCCTCTCCGCGTGAACTTCTGCCTGTGGGTGATGCAGCAATGTGCGTTGCAGCCGGATTTCGTAGGTGATGTGCTATTTACAGATGAAGCGACATTTTCACGCGAGGGTGTCTTTAATGCGCACAATTCCCATGTGTGGGCAACCGATAATCCACATGCAACGCGTCCACATGCGTTTCAACAACGTTTCTGTATTAATGTGTGGGCTGGTATTGTGAACGACTTTTTGATTGGCCCATACTTACTACCCACGCGACTCAGTGGCGGAAGCTATCTTATTTTTCTGAAAGAAGTGTTACCACAACTGCTGCATGATGTTCCGATCGCCATTCGTAACCGCATGTGGTTTCAGCACGATGGGGCGCCAGCACACTTCAGCATTGATGTACGGAATTACCTGAATGCCACGTTTGGTGCTCGATGGATTGGGCGTGGTGGACCAATCCCTTGGCCACCCCGATCTCCCGATTTATCGAGCCTCGATTACTTTTTATGGGGACATCTAAAGCATCTTGTTTATGAGACTCCAGTTGACTCAGATGAGGATCTCGTCGCTCGCATATCTGTAGCTGCTGCAGGTGTGCGTGAAATACCAGGCATCTTTGAACGTGTACGCCAATCGCTCCACCGACGCTGTCAAGCATGTATCGCTTCTGGTGGACGCAATTTTGAACACTTACTGTAAACATGACACTTGTCAACAACGCTTTCAATAAAATCTTTGTTTTTCCTTTCGGCCGTTATTTCTCCAGTTTACGCCTCACCACGTCACTTGCGACTATACATTCCTATACAATAAATCATTGTTACAATGTCCTGTACCTACCATTAAAGTTTGTACCATGAATTCGGGACCACCCTGTATAAGACTTGTTGACTTATTTTATTTCGAATTACGTTTAGATTGATGAAGGTTGACTTAATCGATAATTATATTCTCTCCTTTATTTATATCTTTATATTAGTTGCACAAGAAACCTTACTTTGGCACAAAGTTGCCCAATACTTGTATCGTTTAAATTATTATTATTGGAATCATTTTGATATTTATTTCAACTTCTAATAGATATGAATTTGGGTGAGCACAAAATCACAAGTAAACCTTACCATTGGTTACTTGCCAAATTTGATTATATTTAGTTATTTTTGCATTAGATTATGTGGACTAACGGAGGTGATTAAAGGTGATTGTTAAAATAGACCTAATTTCGAGTTCACGTAAGAGAAATAAATACAAGTGTAAGCGATTATCTCTAAATTACATTTATTGTAATTAACAAGCATATAATTAGATAATTATCATGAGAAAATAATTGTCAAGAATCGCTTGTCTTACAGTTTCTGATTGATGTCGGTGCATTCGTATCCGAGAGAAAATTTACATGTTATGGCAATTGCTGAACAATGAAGAACCAGATACCTTTGGCTGTTATAAACATGAAGTAGACTTGTTTTTTATTTGACAGCGTTTGCTAGTATATTGTTTATTTATCCTTTGTTTATCGGTGTTTACTTAAAATATGAATTTAACAATTATTCCTAATATAATCTGTTTTATTATTAGATTCTTCTGATTATTTTTTTTAAAAAAAAGACTTAAAATTAAAAGTGGTGTTCCTTTATTCTATTATAAAATAAACTTATAATACTACCATTTTACTATTATTCAGAGTAAATAAGTTTTATTTATTTTATAATAATTAATATTTACTTAATAGTTATATCTTATTTCAAAACCGGCCTTGAACTGCATACCCAATTCTGATTTTACCTCTATCAATATGTTCACCGCTTAATATCGAACAATGTTCGCCATTTAATATTGAAGCCAAACCTGAAAACAAGGGAACTCCTGGATTAAGCATTGGAATAAACTAGCTTGGTGAAGAACTTTTTGATGGAACCTACCCTCATTTGTGTTGCATGGGAAGGAAAACCAAGAAAATTTTCTATGGTTAGCTCGACGGCAAGGTTATTCTAACCTAATGATCCATCTACCACTGAGGATATTTTACGACAGCCCTATGGTAGGTGCGAGCTAGGAGCAGAATCCGTATCTACCGGCCATTGCTGGGATTCGAACCTGGGGCACCTCATTCTAAGGCGAACACTCTATTTCCTGGGCCACCGCGGCTCACTTAAAAGTTATGTATTCTTTAATTTTTGTTTTATAGCCGTCGCTGAACATCCAACCTAATTTAGGGTGTACGGCTACTAATGTTCGACTCCGTAGTCTTGTGATTTTGAACTCAATCTAGAAAACAAGGGAACTCCTGGAGGAAGAATTGGGAGAAATTTTGCCTTCGTGGAGGACTTTTTGATGGAACTAACCCGCATTTGAGTAGCATGGAGAGGAAAACCATGAAAACCTTCCACTGGCTAACCTGACAGCAAGTTGACTCTAACCCATGATCCGTCTAACGCTGAATATATTTTACGTCAGTACTGTGGTCGGTGCGACCCAGGTTTCTGCGACCAGCTACAGCTGGGATCGAACCTGGGTCACCTCATTGGGAAGCGAGTGCACTATCTCCTGAGTCACCACTGTTCACTCCTGAGCCACCACTTCATGCTAAAAATGTATTTAAAATTGCAAAGAAATGGTAGGAATGAACGTTTCGCATAACTGCTTAAAAATCTCTTTGGCGAAATATATTTAATAAGTTTAAAAATAAATTTGTGAATAAAATTGCACAAGTAACCGAGAAAATAGACCAGGTTCAAATTTAATCTAAATAGAATCTGCAATCGGTAACTTATCTGTGTTTAAACTTTTCTAATTTCATAATTTTAAATTTTGATGTAAGTATCTGTTAGTAGTCAAGAAATTAATTAATTGCGAGGGATAACAAATCGGGAAAGGTGAACTCCTACTTTACTTAAAATCACTTCTCAGAAAATTATTTGCTATTTTTATTATTTTTTAATCCAACATGTATTATAATTTTTTCTCTCTAAATAATCCGTGTTTCTTTTTATTCACTAATAACTGTGTTAAAAAATATTTCAGTCTTAAAATTAAGAAAATAATTTTAGTAACTTTATATGGTAGGTTTATTATTTTTATTTTTTATAATCCTTCAAAGAAAACGTATGATTAAAATTTTTTATCTTTTAATCAGAAAAGGAAAGTTAATAAAAATGAATCGCTAAGTTTTTTTCACTTTTTAAGAACAGAAACAGTTAGTTACATATTAATTATCATGTTTTATTTTATTTTTGGCTTTATTTTCTACATTTTTTAAAAGTTGATATCTATTTTTTTTATATTTGCATATCACAATTTTTATATTTTTCCTCTTAATGCTATTTAGTTACAACCTTACAATGTAGATGGCAGTCACGATCCAGTTGAAAATGATTCAAGCGACTTATTTTTGTTCCATAAAATGTCAGTTAAAGTGAATCAGTATGCCTGCTTTTTCTTAAATTAAACGATTTGTGTTTTAAATGAAATAATTAAGGTTTTAAATTTAATTATAAGTGTCTTAAATTAAATAATTACTGTTTAGTTCAAAATAAAAAAGCATGGATTTATTCATAATATGTGTTTACGGAATGATTTCTTAATTTTCCTCCTCCATTCATAACCCAATACCAGGGATAAAAAATGTAACCGTTGANAAAAAAAAAAAAAAAATAAATTAAAGAAACTGGATTTAGGTAAAAATTATTGAAAGGACAAATTTTGGGGAAGGGGGAAGCAAATACATTCATCGATAAAGAGGAATGTAAAACAAAAGAATTTATCAGAGTTATTTTATAACAGGTGTTAAGAGTAACAAAGTATAGTAATAAATATAATTTATAGTCACCCCTGTTTTAAAAAAGATATTATTATTGCTATACTATAAAATTTTTTTTTATAAATGATATTATTGCCTCTTTTAAAGATATTATTAAGATATATAAACGATATAATTTATTGCTATAAAATATTTTGCTAAAAAATCCTTGATTTGACTTTTTTATTTGAAATTTTTTCACTATAATTGTAACCTCAAAATAACATAATTTTGAAGGAACGCTTAAAATTTCTCTCATGGATTTGCTCCTATTTTTTGGAGATTTACGATCTTAAACTAATTAAAGATTAATTAATTAATTAATCTTTAGTTAAAAGTATTTGACCACCTACATCACCTTTTTTTTGAGAAGTTGCTGTATATGTTGAAGCTTAGTTACTTTTCTAACTTTTTTTCAATTTTAAAATTTGAAAAGTTTTTTTGAAGAAAATATTTTTCTTCAAAAGAAAATTAAAAAAATATGGAATAAGAACTGAATCAAAAAAGAAAAAGAACTGTAAATAAACTGTACTAACTATATACGAATTCACTATATTGTATAATCTAAAACAGATGAGATCAAAAATTAACGATTCTGTATGAGTGTAGCTATAATTAGCAGAAAAAATTTAAAAAAAATTTAAAAATTTAATTTTTTTCGCAATATGGTGGCCATTTGAAGAAAGGATGACGATTTTATAACGATAACTTTTTTTTAGGCATTTAAACGTACATAAAAATATTAAAAATTTGGAAAAGGTACAATTTTTGTTAGTTCCATTCCATCGATTCTCTACGAATTTCCAAAACGATATTGAAATTGATTGAGTAATTAAACTGTAATCCAAACATTAAAAAAAAAGCATGATTTTGGGGAAATTGTGTTTAAAGATTTTTTAACGTTTCTCTGCCGTTTTAAGGAACATACCACCAATCGATAATGCTTAAACCATTCATCACGCCCTCCTTTAGCTCATATTTTTCGTTGGATTTCTACTGGGCTGCAGATCTGTCTTCTTTGCTGAGGTAGAGATGTAGTGCTACGAGTGTACAAGCAACTCCTCCAAGAAGAGAGAAGGCGTCATCACGGACCAATTTAGTAGTCTGACTTAACAAAAATAAATTACGGAGTGGAGGAAAAATAAGAAAGATCTCACTACGTTTGGGCTATCAAGCTGTGCAGTGGGGGAAAATACGAAAGACGTCATAGGACTACTAAATCATCAAATTTCTTGTTCATGGTAACCCGTGTTGAGACCTTCTTTCTTTTAAGAGGGATTGGTACAAGGCGATCTGTGTTGCCCCTTTTGCAAAATTCGAAAGTCGTTTTGCCGATTCGAATACCCATGACATCCACCATGCTGGCAATCCCCATGAAACCGTCTCCAAATAATTGGTGTAATTTGAAAAACATCTTAACCGGAATAGATTTGTTTTGGAGATACTGGCCAAATAAGCAAATTTAACTATTCTTTAATCTTTTGACTGTTCGCGCCAACACCTAATTCCAGGAAATTGTCACTCAACAGGTTTTCGTATATAGGTATGATTGCCTCTTGCGCAATTTGTGAGACCTCGACGACGAGGAACAGCAGCTCCAAAGACCCCATTTTTTAATTATATGAAAAAGTTCCCTGGCAAAACGATTTCGCCCATAATATGAAGTGTACCGCATAGTGTAAGATATCAAAATATACAATTAAAAAAAAAGCGAATTTTTTTGTTGTTGAAATTTCTAGATCAGAATGCATCCTTAAGGCACTGAGCTGATAGTGTGATGGTTTGGGATTCGAATCCCAAATTCGGCATGAAGTTTATAAAGCTTCAAATTGATGATTACCTGTTTGTTTGAAGTCCAGGTGGCCTGAGCTTAAGACAGCTCCCGAACTTGTAGAGCCCTAACCTTCATAACACCTCTGGTCCCCAACGGGTTATTGCGAGAAAACTCTACTAAACAAGATACTTTCAGAGGGTAATTGGTTTAGTGTGTAAGTTGTAAAATGCTAGAAATGTAATCCAGACAATTTTATTCATTTACAAATAAACAAGAAAAAGCTTTAAGCATAATACAGGATAGTTGTAAAGTTGTAAAGATAGTTGTAATGTTGTAAAGTTGTAAAGATAGTTGTAAAGTTGTAAAGATAGTTGTAAAGTTGTAAAGATAGCTGTAAAGTTGTAAAGATAGTTGTAAAGCTTATTAAAATTAAATAACTTCCTATTAAAAAAAAAAAAAAACGCAACGACCAGTTACAGAATTTTCTGCCATGGGCTTACTACAAGTATAATTTCATAATTGGAAGCGATTATTTATCATTTGTCGTAGAAAATTTTACTTTTGTGTCTCGTGATCTTTAGTTTATAAACTCTTGCTTGAGTTTATGTTAAAAGTAGCAAAAGGAGAGAGAGGAATAAAGAGAGAAAGAGAGTAGGAGAAAGAGAGAGAGAGAGAAAAAAAGAGTGAGAAAGAGAAAAACTGTTGCGAGATGTAAATCTTAACATATATATTGATTTTTCATAGATATCAAAAATATAATTCAAGAGAGATGAAAGCCGCTTTCAATTTAAACTGTTATAAGTTTACTGATATACATCATTAGCGAATAAAATTACTTCTTATTTATTTCTACTTATAAAATTTGTATTGTTACACCATCTGCATTCCTAAGTTTATTATTATTTTTTTAATTTTATTTACGTACAGTTGAATATTTATAAAATCCTGGTAATTTTTCATTTTGTTATGATTAACCAGTTAACAAAATGTTCTTACGTACAACTATCAAAATTAAATCTTTTATTAGCAAATTATCATTGTTTTTAGTTTCTTGAAAATATAAATTTTTAAGGAGAAAAAAAATGAATGCCAAGCAATCACGGAGGTCGGTGAGCTGCGAGAGCAGGGGGCAGAGCTTCGTAGCTTATGATAAATTTCCCAATTAATGGCAAGCGTGTTATTTCAATTATATACAGTTAACATTTCATCTAATTTCGAACAATAGGACACACCCTAGAGCTCTCTGAAATTAATCTTTTGCTCACCCTGTTTTAAAGAATATTTATTCCAATTTTTAGAGAAATATGATGTGAAGACTATGAATATTATCATAAGAGCTTTTCAATAGATTTCCCTCACTCATTCATTTATAGAGTAGAAAATATAAATAGAGAATTAGATGTGGTGTTTTCGTGAAAATAAATTGAAATTCTGCAGTTCTATTATAGAAAACTGCGGAAGCGAAAGTGCCAGCAATTTCCGAAGTCTGTATTTAAGGAAGTGTGTTATTAGCACCTTGTACAGCTGTAAGGCATGGTGAAATTAAAGGCCTTTGGTATTCACATTCTTTGAATAGTTTTGAGCTTTGAATTATGAGGGATTAATTTAGAATTTTACTTAGATCCTTAACTAGCTGAGAATTAGCTGTAGATATTGACAAATTTATGAAATAAATTGAAATGCAATGACGTGGTTATTTGAAATACAATGAAACTAAAATGTATGTATTTCAAAATTAATGTTTCAAAAGGTTAAATTTGAAATGTTTCTAGTTAAAACTGAGAAAAAAATTAAAGGAAAAGGCTAGATGTTGAAATTTTGGAACTTATTCTTTCGCATATTTTTGCATTCTAAAAAATTCCGTATCAAATTACGGTATAAATTGCCAGCACTTTGGGAGCATCATCCGTAAAATCCATTTTTACCGTTGAATATTATACTGTAATTTTTACATATATACTTGTTTAATTAGAGTGAATCAGTGGCTTTACAGTAATTATTACTGTAAAACTTCAGTGTACTGGATTTTTTGTTACGAAGCATGTTCCGTTAAAAGAGGATCCGTCTACCACCTAGAATCTGCAATCAGGCAGAATTCGTTTTGACCAGCATTAGCAGAGATTCGAATTCCAGTCTTCTCGCTGGGAGGTGAACGTTTTATCCCCATAGCCACCACAGCTCATTACGTATAGTAAAAAAAATAATAAAAAACGTTGCTATTTAACTGACAGTCAATGATAAAACTATAAAACTTTCCGCTAAGTACTCAATTAACAGCGCTGCCAACTCGCCGATGAGAGCTTTGCGTAATTTAGGCGCCATTTCAATTGAAGAATGAAATTTTGCACAACCTATTTATATTTCTGCGCTTATTACTCTTAGCAATTTCAAAGGTTTATTATTGACTCAAGACATTTTTATTTTGTTTAATTTATTCACTGGATTATTGTACAGGCAATGGAGAATTTTAGTCCGAAACTAAAAATTATATTGAAGGACCTCAAATTAAAATAATAGATACAGAGGTATAAAATATTCAAAACAAAATTCGGCATTGAAAGTTTACAACTAATAGAAGACAAGTTTTATAATAAAAATGTCAATGAAATTAATATTTTTGCACGCAGTTTGAAGAAAGGAAGTATTTAACATTTTTTTTCCAACCTAGCAAAATAATTCTAAATACGTAGTTATACTCAGTGTAGTTTAATAATGAGATTTAGAGAAAGTATGAAATATAGAGAGAAGTTATTTTATTTTGTACCCCGAGTTTCATACAATTATTAAAATAAAATTAAGGAGTTTTAAGGGAGCAAACTATTTAGATAAGCTAAATACAGTTTCTGAATCAGCGATTATCTTTTTTATGCCATAATTCTCAAACTTTTATTAATCAGACGATATTAAATTGAAATTTTACCCATCAAAAGTCATAGAACATTTTATACATCACAGGAAAGTATCATTTGGTGCTTAATGTTACTTTATTATTAAAGCATGTCATTCATTAATTTTTGAAAAGAAATTCATAAATATTTAAAAATTTTAAATTGTTGATATTTTTTTTATCTTTTGCATTAGGGAAATAAAAGTAAAAATAATAAAAGAGTAGCTGATCGGTGGCAATTATAGTCGTTTGAAATCGTTAAGAAGATAGTTAGCTGCAGAAGAGTTTTATTTTTGCAATAAAAAGCATTTGAACGTAAACATATAGAAGAGAAAATGCCTGTTTTACGACTTGTGTTACATCCAGAGAACTATATTATGGTTAACTTGTGTCCTCTATTGTATTTGTCACTATTGGGTAAAATAAAAGATCTAGAAAGAGCCATATGTAATAGCATTGAAGTACGCCATTTGGAAACTGATTTTTTATATCGTTGTAAAGCTACAATGTAAGTAAATTTATTTCATGACTTAAAAGCTTCTTTAAAATTTATAGCTTTAAAGCAATTTTAAATTTAAGGTAAATAGTTCGAGAAAAAAAATCACAGTAAAAATGATTCTAAACATTCTATTCAAGATTTAAACCTGATATATCCACAGTATATCGGGCATCCATTTAAAACTTTTATTCTCTACAATTTTATAAATTATTTTATTCTGTGATTCTGTTTCTTGCGATTATAATATTTAAATGAAAACAAGGTCATAGTTTAACTTAACTCTTTTTGACATATATATTTAATTCTAATTTTCCTTATTGCTAAACTTGTGTTTAATTTTTTTACTGATAATTATTTAAAAATACAATTAAATTATCGGACATTTTGTAATTATTGTTTTAGGACTTCAGGTTTTATCATTTTATGTTTATAAGTTTATTCGCATTATAATATTTATTTAATGAGGATTTCTTTTTGATATTTTAAATAACTAACAAATCTGAAAATTAACTTGTAATGGTAATCAAAGCCAAAAAATTTTAATGTTGCGTCTGTCTTACCTATTAAACAATCTTTGATTTAGCTTAGTAGTTCCTATCGCATTGTTTTACGTTTACAGTTTTTTCTAATTGATCTTATTGTCTTTCTATTGTATCTTTATAGCTTTTATATTGTTCTTGAAAAAATAATTTCATAAAAAGTGTAATAAAGAAAGATATTAATATATATTTTATTCCACTTTGTCCAATTTTTTGTTAAAAAAATAAAATAAAATAAAAATACTGTAATTTCTTCTCCCACGGAAATCTTTATTTTGTTTTCATAAAAATTTTCAAAACAGTGAAGGAGAAAAAAGAGAAACAGTTAAAAAGAACTAAATGTTTTCAAAATGTATTTCACAGATGAATTTTTTAAATACTTTATTTGCAATGAAAAATTATGCTCTGATGTTCTTAATAGTAAACAAAGCAAAAAGTAAATTTGTACATAATTAATTACTAAGTAAATTTGTACATAATTAAATTTCTTTCACGATTTAAAATTTTTTTTTCATGTTAGTCACTATATGACTTATTTGGTTATTGTTCTTTAAACTCAACTTAAGACTCCATTATATTTATAAACTTTCTATAACTATTAAACAGACAAACTGATAAAACGTATCATATTAAGACAAGACAAAAATAGAAAACAAATAAAAGTTTTAATTTTTCTAAATTTGTCAGATTTACTACAATTCCTATCTGGATTTCGTTGAGTTGGAATTATTTTATAACATACATTAAAACCTTATTACATAATTTAATCAATGTTAGTAATGTCCTATTTCTGATAAATCGGTTGTGCTGTGAGCTAAAGAATTATTGAAAAGAAGAATTTATAACAGCTGACAACAGATAACTTTTGATCAAACGTTTGGATTTTTACTCACTAATGAGCAATCTTAATCGTTTAAGGGAATAACTTTACATATGCTAATTGATTAGTGCAAGAGATACTTTAAGTTATTCAGTCACACTCAAAAACGCACTTTTCTCGAAGAAACATATTTTTTTTGACGGATTTTGATTTTTGGGATATTTATTTGAATACAAAAGAGATTAAAACGCTAAGTTACCAATGAAACAACTGCATTCATATGAATGTCGATTCCCCTGTTAACGACATGAGCATTTTGCCCTGATTTGCCGCTCTTGGCCAGATTTATTTACCACTCCTCTTAATTATTAAAAACTTTTTATGTTCAATATTAGTTATTATTTAAATTGGTTTTCTAGGTCCTTATTACATCAAGGATTTGGATGTAAACATATTTTAATGAAGAAATCAAACCTCAAGCATTCCAGCTGCTATTTAAAAGAAGCTTTATATTATGATTTTGGTACTTTAAGTTTTGATAATGCACCTATTCACCAATGCAGATTTCATACTATAAATGAATTGTTAATTTTTATGCTGAAATATGTTTACTCAGATCCTAGTGAAAGATTATCTTTGGCAAAATGTTTTAAACTGTTATGGAGAATTTTGCCATTTTCTTATATTCGAGTTCAAGAAATACAAAACTTATTTCAGTTGGAGAATAATAAAGAGTTATGTTCTTTTAATTGCCTTGAAACCTTAAAGCATTGCTGTCAAGTTTATGTCAAGGATTTTCCCTTCATGTCTGTAGGAGAAATCATGCCAAGATCTCTAGAGCATTCATGTCGCTGCAAAATTCGCAAAATTCTAATGAGGAACAAACGATGGCCAGATGGAATTAACGAGTTGCAGCTTCCAGCTGTTTTAGAAGCTTACGTTAAACTTAGATGCTGATTTTGTTGTTGCCAAATGGTAAAAACTTCTTATTTTGTTGGATATTTACATTATCTAAATATTTGTTAAAATATGATTACAACATTTAAATAAAAGCTGTGATTTTCATAAATAAACTGATATCTGTTATGTTAGTTTACTTTTCATTTTTGTGTGTTAAACACAGAGTGAATCATTATTGGATTACAGTTTATTTAGATTTTTATACTAAAATTTAATTTTTTTTTAATTTCAAGTATCTAAGTATGACTAACAAGGGGGTATAACAAACAGGAGTGATATCGTCAATCAAGCTAAATTTTGAAGCTAAAATATATTATTTGAAAGAAGTTGTCGATTATGAAGTTTAATCTAAAAGTTTCATCTCAAATATACCGCAGAATTCGGTTTCTCGGGAAAGCGAAGACATTGGCTGTAAAAAGTTTTATTTCAAGCAAGTTTTTCATTCAGGTAGTTTTGGTAAGATAAATGTAATTAATTTTCTAGTCAATATAAATAAAGCAGAATGCTTATATTTATGTATGTACCTCATACAAATCCGCAATTCGGAACAAATCTGTAATCAAATTTATCATTAATGTATTCGACGACAAGACCGATTTAACTATCTCCTTTAAAACTACTTCCGAACACTGGTTCGAGTGCTACACCTCAAAGAACGAATTTTACAAAAGGCTTGATAAGTAGTTTATTATAAGGGGATAAGATAACGACAAAAATTTTCTAATCAATTTCAAATCTCTAGTATTTTAGAATTTCGTTACTATTAGTGGCAAATAATGTTCCTTGCCATATTTTTATTTATTCTCATTTATTTCATTCGAACATATAAATTAATAAGCCGAGAAAAGAAGAAAAATTTATTATTTATTTAGCGAAAGGATTTGTGTGTCAAATCGAAGCATTAATATTTATCTGTATTTTTTTAAGGTTAAAAAATGATCAATGGTGCAATTCAATCGTGTAAATATGCAAATTGAAAAAAAATTGAAGCATAAGAAAAATAAAAATATTTAAAACAAATAGCAATTGACTTTAAAAGGTAAGACAAAATGTACACTGTTTTCATTAATTCATTATTTCTTCATTAATTCCTTCACATTACCTTAAAATATCATTCTAGCATCTCAAAGAATAAAAAAAACCGATTAAAAAGAATTTCTTAAAATTTAAGTTGTAGTTCATTTACGTCGCACTAGAGCTGCACAATGGGCTATTGGCGACGGTCTGGGAAACATCCCTGAGGATGATCCGAAGACAAGTCATCACAATTTTGATCCTCTGCAGAGGGGATCTTAAAATTTAAGAAATATTAAAAAAAGAAAACGATAATATCATATTCCAACTAGTACTTAAACTTAATACCACATCGGGGAAATGAACTTAATTGATCAGACAATTTTACTATTCACGCTTTGAAAAAAAAAAATCATCGCATTTTAATCTGTTCAGGGGCAGCAAATTTTTACTTTAAATTTTAGAAAGACAGCATATTAGTAACTGTAAGCACAGATCATGAATTCTAAGTAAAGATAGTTATACTTGAATTCTTATGTTGTTGAAAGATTAGTGGTTGTTAAAAAATGATGGACGTTTTTAAGCAAATATTATTACATTCATAGTGAATTGCAATATTTTTGAAAAAAGTGTAGGAGCACACTTCCCCAAGGTTAGCGCATAAGAGTAGAAACTCTTAATAGAGGTGTCCAAGCCAGAAGCTTAATAATATCACTGAGTGGAATAATTAAATCAATTGTCGTTTGCACCATTTCTATTGGACGATTCATATTCACATTCTAATAGAAACGTATTCCTAATGTTTGTAATTTGTAACCCATTGATCATTGATGGATTGCCAGAGAAAAGGTAAGTGAAGTGAAGTCAGCTTAGACATCTCCATGCTTTACTGTGCCTCTTGCCTATCCAACGGAGAATTAGGTTGTAACCGTTAGTGTATGTAAGAGTTAAGTTGCTGATCTAGTTCAGCGCAATTGATATCAAAATTCTTTTAAAAATATAAATGCATTAAAATTAGAAAATTAAATTTCTTTCTTGTAATGACCTAAAGGTAAGTTTTGATTAAAGCTGCTGTTAAAATTTGATTAGTAAGTTGAAAATAATTTATTAATAAACCTTAAATAATTTACTATGCAGCTTTGTAAAGAATATTGCTACTTAAATTTATTGAAAAAACATTACCACACTTTTCTATTGAATCTTTTAGATTAATTTATAAAGTTTGAAGATTTCAAAGTAAAACAAAAATTCTGTGATTGTTTTAGTTAATCTATTTCTGTCAGCGTCATCATTCTAAAAATCAGTTGATTGTCATTATGACGGACATAGACATTTTTTACAGAAATGTAAATCTATTTTTTGTTTCAGAAAAGCTTTTCAAATTTCTTAATAATCATTAAATTTTTTATAACTATTTGTTAGAACCTTTTTCTACTAAATAAAAATTATCTAAATAATCTAGAACTAAGAAAATGTCTTATGGCCAACAATAATAAAGTTGTTTATCCAGTTATAAGTCATTAAGTATATTTTGATATACTTAGATCTGTTGAGGCAATTACAATATTTCCTACAAAAATTGAAATATGTACAGTATATTCTCGATATCTCAAAGTTGAAGGGATGCTAAAAGATTTACGAGATAGTGAGGTTTCAAGATAACTAGTTCAGAAATAAATATGTTCTAAAAAGTAGAAAAATATATTCTGAAATATTACTCTAAAAAGTAGAGTCAGTTGACAATGAGTCTAAATACAACAATGATAATCTTATTTTTAAAAGAATAATTATGCATTAAATTAATTATGCATTAATAATACAAAATAATTATGCATTAACAAATATAATTATGCATTATATTTGTTAATTTGGACAAAAATAATTGTGCATTAAATAGAAAAAATTCCGACACAACAAGGTTTTAGAAGAAATTCTCCGACATTGGAATTCAAATTAACATTAGGTGGATATATAATGCCAAGGGAAAATTGACATAACAAGGTTTTCGAGGTATCGAAGTTCGAGGTATCAAAGTTCGAGATATCGAGAGCATACTGTATATTACTTTGAATGCTGCGATAAAAAATATTAATTACAAAATTATTTTAGAAAATTCTTAGATATCATTAATGATATGGCTAGTTTATATTGTGCCAGTGCGCAACAACTTGGCGACTTGAATGTGTTGTCCAGACGATAAGAAGTTGCGATTTCGCCAAGCTACTCTAAAAGGCTCATAAATGAAGTGCGAAGCTGTAATTTGAAAATAATACTTGATAATGATCATATAAACATATTTTTAAAAAGGGTTTTCTCTATAATTTGTCACAGCCGTTTAGGTATACGCTTTTGTTAAAAAAAGTAAAACTGTAAAAGTTCTCATTTTTAAAGGTATTTTACGAATAACTCATTATTACGATATCAAGATTGACTTATGAATAATTACTCATTATATTGTTTTAAGCTTATTAAAAATAAAATTATCTAATTGGGTATACTATAGCCTACGTCACAGGTTGTGTTATTCCTACTAAATTTAACCCATGAACGGCATTTTCTGCGAGCCTAACTTCAAGCCACAAATAAACAAACGAAGTGTTTGATCGTTTAAATAGCTGCTCGCCAGATTTTATTGCATTATAAAGAAAAGTAATTGATATTCGATTTTTAATTAATAATTGATTTATGTGGATAGTGGCGTAGAATTTAGCATTCCGTCATGGTAAATGTTATTCCTACTAAGTTAAAGTAGTTGTGTTTTTTTTATATTATACCCAATTTTTAAATAATGAAGTTTTTTCTGTTAATAAATATCAATAGAATATAATTACGTGTTCTCACTTCGAGTTTGCCAAGAGGATTAGTGGTAATAACAAAAGGGTTAACAAAAATTTTAAGTATTAACAAAAATCAGTAAACTGATACTATAAGTAAATGATGTCATTAGGAGTCTATTTAAGTAGTTGACAGTTTAACTTTTGTTATTAACTTGGGCACTCATATGAATAAAACAGAATTTCAGAGCATTAAGAGTAACTGATGAGATAGGGGTGGAAAGAATTCTGGTATGATATAAATTTAATTTCGATTATACTGGCATAAATTGAATTTCGATAACATCAAAAATTTTCCTATCCATGTTACAACAGCTCTTCTTGATGATCTGGAATTTTATTTCATCCATATGATTGTCAATTCTCAAGATAATGACATGAGTTTCTCTTCAACTCTCCATAACGTGGGAAATTGCTTCTGCTGCTTTGTCTCTCTTGCCTACAGCGGATTTTTCTTGCTTTGTTTTCCCTCTTAGTTTATTTTCCCTTTTTTCACTCCAATGGGTGCCGATTTTTGATAGCTTGATACATGTTGACTTCTTACACCCTTATAATTTATAATGCAAATGAAGTTTTTATATTATCAAGTACTTAATGTGATTAGTTGAACAGCTTATTTTGAGTTTTAAAGTATAACTCCTCTTTCACTTTCAAATTGTAACCCTAGTAAATTCTTTTTCAAAGCTTTACTAAACTTCATAAGCCTAAATACTAAATAACGAAAGGGTTTATTTTTTGAAAAAAAAATTAAGTTCATATTAGGTTCCAATTTCAAGATACTTAACACTTTTTTAATAAATAATGCTTATTTCAGATATTAAACAGCTATGGATTACAATTTTTTTAAGGCGAAAAAAGCTGATAGCGTTCCAGAAGGTCTACGGGAAAAATATACTTTTCTTCCTACATTTATGCCAACTATGCGTCGCACTAGCAGTAGAGACGACATATTGAAATTCTATCGTTATTTTGATCTGGTTGAAAATAATAGTGGTTATCTGTTTACTTGGAAACATTATTTAAACATTTTGAAAGAACAATTACGTGAATTTGATATGATTGTTTACAAAAGTAAAACAATAATCAGTAGCATGCCTTCAACTGCATCATCAGAAACATCTGTTTATACTCCTAATTTAGAAGGAAACAAAAATCTCATCGATGAATCATGCACTAGAAGGGGTACGAAGACCGACATTAATTTAAAATCTGAAGTCTCAAAAGAATTTGTTTTTTCTCCTGATATTTGCAATGTCAAAAAGTTACCTTCATTAGAAGAAAACACAAAACAGACCTTTGAACTGCTTTTGGGAAACGAATCCAAAAGTTGTCCATCTGCTTCAGAAATATTTTTAGACGAAGGCTTAGTTTTTGAGGAAACGTCAGCATATTCTAATTCGGAAGAAAACAAGACAAACCCCTATGACTTATATTCGAAAATGAACACGAATACTGAATTAGTAACAGCCTCTATAATAGAAATGGTCCCCTCTTCATCTACCAACTATAATGATGCTTTTGAAGAATCTCATTTTGAAGAAAAAACAGCAAACCCAAATGACAGTTTAATTGGTTATTCCGAGAAAGATTTAGAAATTACCTCTGTGGTTGAAAAGAATTTGACTCAAGATGTCCGTGATGATACAGTTTTAGACTGTGCTCCCTCAAAAATACAGGCTTATGGATTTCCTGTGGAATATAACTTCGACACTGACCATGCATCTAAAGCTGGATTCAGAAGATCAGCCCGTTTCTTTTCCGTTGTCGATCTGGATATGGAAACTAAAGCAGAATATATCACTAAATCTGAAACAGAAATTATTACTTCTTCAAATGCACGTTATAATGATGTCACTGCAAAATCTCATTTAGAAGAAAAACCACCAAATGACGATGACTATAGAATTAATCATTCCGTAAATGATTTAGAAACTGCGTCTGTGGCAGAGAAGGACTTGCACCAAGACGTCAGGTATGATGCAGTTTCGGAAATTATTCTTTCACAAATACATGCTGATGGGTTGAGTGAGGGTTATCACTTTAGCATTGAACCTACACCTGAATCTGAATTTAAGGGATCCGATCTCTTGTTTTCGGACGTTAACATAAATATGAATACTAGAACTGATTTAATTACTAAATCTACAACAGAAATGGTTGTTTCTCCTGATGATAGTTATAATGATGCAAATGTAAAATCCCATTTGGAAGGAAGACCTTCAAAGGCTGATACTGATGATTCTGTGAATGATTTGCAAATTACATCTGTAGTAGAAAATGATTTATCCCATGTTTTCTGCGATGATGCAGTTTTAGAAAATGTTTCTCCAGAAACACCCACTGAGCATCCCTTTAGCAATGAACCTACATCTGATGTTAAATTTACAAGAGCAACTCATTCCTTTCCTGATGACAGCCTGTATATAAATATTACATCTGAAATTGTTTCTTCTCCAGGCGTCAGTTATAAGGATACAGTTAAAAAACCTGCTTCAGAAGGTAAAAGATCAAAAGCCGATGCATGTTTAACAGATAATTCCGTGAATATAAGTACTACATCTGAAATGCTTTCTTCTCCAAGCGTCAGTTATAAGGATACAGTTAAAAAACCTGCTTCAGAAGGTAAAGGATCAAAAGCCGATGCATGTTTAACTGATAATTGCGTGAATATAAATACTACATCTGAAATGGTTTCTTCTCCAGGCGTCAGTTATAAGGATACAGTTAAAAAATCTACTTCAGAAGGTAAAGGATCAAAAGCCGATGCATGTTTAACAGATAATTCCGTGAATATAAATATTACATCTGAAATTGTTTCTTCTCCAGGCATCAGTTATAAGGATACAGTTAAAAAATCTGCTTCAGAAGGTAAAGGATCAAAAGCCTATGCATGTTTAACAGATAATTCCGTGAATATAAATATTACATCTGAAATTGTTTCTTCTCCAGGCGTCAGTTATAAGGATACAGTTAAAAAACCTGCTTCAGAAGGTAAAGGACCAAAAGCCGATGCATGTTTAGCAGATAATTCCGTGAATATAAATACTACATCTGAAATGGTTTCTTCTCAAGGCGTCAGTTATAAGGATACAGTTAAAAAATCTACTTCAGAAGGTAAAGGATCAAAAGCCGATGCATGTTTAACAGATAATTCCGAGAATTACTTAAAAATTTTAACTTCAAGAGACGAGGATTTATCCCAAAATGTCAGTTGCTCTAAAATATCCCCATCAAAAACGAATGCCTATGAATTGCCCATGGAATGTCACTTCATAAATGCTTGTGCTTCTGAAGTAGAATATACGATTGCAACTATTTCCCACCCGGATGGCAATTTCAATAGATGTACCACTTCTGAATTAAACCCTGAATCAGCAAAAGTGATTTCTTCTTCAGGTGCCAGTGATAATGATGCATTTGAGAAATCCTCTTTAGATGGACAACGAATGAATGTCGATCCAGGCTTATTTGATGATTCCGTGAATGATTTCGAAACTGAATCTGCAATTGACCGGGATTTGTCCCTAGATGCCAGTTGTGATCAAGTTTCCGAAAAGATACGTTCAAAAAGAGATGTCAGTGGACTGCCTGTGCAATATGACTCTAGTATTACGTCTGAATCAGATGCTAAAGGGACGACGAAAGCATCAAACTTTGCTCCAGAAATCAAACACGATGAAGTCGTAGTTAAAACTTCGCCGAAGGGAAAGGGCACAGATTCTGATGAAACACCGTTGAAAACTGATACAACAATTGCTACTACATCATGCGTTACACTTGGAAAAGGATTGGACTTTTCTCCAGATGTTAGTAGGAAGGAAATTTCAAAGAGGAGATCGGTGTCTCGTATTTCAAGGGCAAAAGTCTTAAAAGTGAGCACATATTTTGTGATATTTTTTTATTGAAATTCGTTTTCTATTTCTTTGTAATAAGAACTTTTAAGAGCTTATTTTCTCTTGAAACTTATTTTCAGCTTATTTTCCCTTGAAACTGTTTCTTGAGTAATTAAAGTTTATGAATATGCAGATAATTTTTGTCTGAGCAAACTAATAAATTTATTTATGTTTACATATATCCTGGATATTGAGAAACTATCTGATCTATGTTTTTCAATTTTTATATCATCTATGAAATCACAACGTAATATAAATATTTCATAGAATATTCCATTTCCATAGAATTTTTGAAAAATGAATCATTGTTTCATCATCAGTTTTGTAAATCATTTTATTTATTAGCTTCTGGTGAATATCCCTTCATCGTACTGGATGAAAGAAAAAAAAGAAAAAAATCAATAAATGAGAACTAAGCAACACTGCGAAATCATGCACAAGACTGAAAGATTTCCGACGCAATTAATAATGCTAAAAAAATTTAAATTATTTTTTATTAATTATTATTGGTCTCCCTTTTCGGTGATTTTTTGTTATTAGATTAAGTAAAACAAGTTTTTAGTAGCTTATCAAAATAAATATTGTCTGTATTTAATATCATTCGGCACAATGACGTTGCCCGAGCCAGCTCATGACAATCAGAATTTTCCACAATCAAGCAATTTTGTCCTGTACTAATGCCTTTCGAGGGGTAGTGTAAAACCTATTTCAATAGTATCAATAACAATATAGCACAATATTGGTGCTGTTTTGATAGGTATAAAAAAAAACTGATGTACTATGCACCTATATCATTGTAATTGGCATCCATTAAAACTGCACCATTGACACGAATACCAGAAGGGCCTATTATCAAAATTGGCGCAAATAAAAGATGGCGATTTTTTGCAGTTCCCCTAAATAAATTTGCACCATATTTTAATTAATTTTGCTTTTTAGTACATAGTATTTTTAATTTCAATGAGTAGGGGAGAGTGGGGTCAATTGTAACATTTTTTACTTAACTATTTTTAACTAACAAAAAATCCATGTGGTTATCAGGAAAGTACGACAGACGA
>NC_092205.1:81577813-81584508 GCF_043381705.1 Parasteatoda tepidariorum | reverse complement strand
TGATTGCAATCACCCCCAGCAACATCAATCCAGCTGACCCTTTCAGGTGATAAAGAACGACAAAACAAAATTTAAAGCGTTCCTTATGCTAACATAAAAAGAATAGTGATATGGTTTTAGGAGGGAAAAGCCATAAAATGCTGAAAATAAGCATTTAAGAGCAAACATACCTTTTTATGCATTTATATGCACAAATGGCAAAAAGTGCTAAAATATGCAATTGCATATGCACGTATGCAATCGCATATTATCCGCTGTCTAGTCATGACATACGAGGTAACAGCAAAAACCCAAGAACAGATGAGAAAATAGATCAAATCGAAATTCTAAATTTAATTTTTTTGATTGAAAGTAATAAGAGTGTCATATTTTTATTAAAAAACAGATGAATGACGTTTTTTAATTCAAGCAGTGAGTTTGCTATTTTTTCTACGGTGCACACTCTAAGATACTTCTGCAAAATTTTGAGAGCTAGCCATTTATTCTTACAGCTAGTTACCTTCTTCGAGAAAATAGCTCAGTGCTCGTGATTGTAACGAACTTCATCAAAGCTAGTAAAGGTAACCGTTAACTAATCCGGTTATTATATAATGCGCCTTACCTCAATTCAAGGGATTACACCCTTTACCATGATGGTTGCAGCATCAGGCTACGGACGCAAAGATTCAGCTGTTGCTAAAGAACATCTCTCTCGCACTCCATCTACACATTGGTGGCCATATGTAGTTTAATTGGAGACTATTGGTGGTCTTTTAATGGTCACGGGCAATGAATACGCAACTCTTTCACTATTCGACAGATGGCAGCACTAGACTACTCGCATCGTTTATGGATGGTGTTTTCTACACTAGGGAACGCTGCAAGCTCGGTACCGCCTAAATTTCCGGGTTACTGTTTCCGTTGCATTTTAAAGCCATTCGGCATCATTGTGTTTTGAGATTCTTGCAAACAATGTATTTGATTACTGATTGCTTGTGTTTACAATGCTAAAAGTGTTAACGCTAACGTAAGATGGTGCACAGCTTGCAACAAGAACAAACAGTAATAAACTTATGGAAAAAGGCCACATCAAGACTGCCAAAAAAGCGAGTTATTCAAAATCTAGCAACCATGTCACCTTTTTTAACAATATATCTCTAAGAAACTAAAACAAATTTTTACTTCAAACTCCCCAGAATTACATATTAACATTAATATCTTATGAAATATGGCAGATTTGAGCTCAGAAATTATCTAATTTATTTCTTTTATTGAAAACAAAATTATCCGCTTGAAAACATCGCCTATAAGAATAACATGTAGTAAGCAGCTACAAACTTTTTAACCGGAACTAGAGTAGGTGCCGAGCTCGAGATTGTTATTGTTTACATTTCTATTGAAAACACCATCCATTCAATACTTCATTTTCGGACAGAATAATTATTTGCTTGTAATGTACGTGATCAGCATAGGGTCTATGTTCTTGTTTCCGATTGGTTTAAAAAGGTATGGAATATTTTCAGTTTGAATTATTCTATATTTTAATATATTGTGAGCAGTAATAAATTGCGAGCAATAAATTGTGAATAAGACAAATCACTCGAGTCAAAATTGTACCGAAGATCCACACGTACCGCCAGTAGTTGGTGTATACCTAGATTTCGCGGAATTTTCCTTTTCTTAGCAAGGCATCAATCAAAGAATGGTTCTCTTTAATTTCTTAATTTAAATAGTAAGTAAATAATATTCGAGCTGCTTATTCTAAGATATATTCTTACAACAGTTTGTCTTTTCTTAAAATACACTATTAAGAATTTTCTTTTCAGATGATGAAATAAATTTCATTGGCTAAATTAAACTCGAATCTGCAAACTTAAAGGTAGGGGTCTCGATCTCCAATGGTGACACGGGAGCATATATTTCGCCCTTTATCTTTAAAGCATTATAAACTTATTCTACTAAACACTTATTTTACATTTATATTGATTTTTCATTTTAAATTTATTAAATTATATATTTTAATACATTCACTTAATTTTCATTTTAATAAAGAAGTTATAAAAATCTTTTTAAGTTAAATATTTTATACGTTTATAATTTAGTACCTACGATTGATTTTAACTTTATCTAAACAACTGTAGCGTCTTATTTTTAATTTAATAAAATGAAAAGAAAAATCGATTCTAGTTTCTCTCTGTTATAATCAATTTAAAAGTAAAGCTTTGCTAAAATTTTTTGATTTAAAAAAATTTCTACTCTGGCGTAAATCTGTCCAAATCAATTGAAGAAAAATATCAATTTCAAAACTTCTAATAATTAGGAATTTTAACTATTTAGCTAATATTAACCATTTCTTAAGTTAAAAGTTAGTGGAATTACTGAAATTGAAATTGTATTCAGTTATATTTAAAATTGTTTTAATTTTACGAGCGAATTTCGTTTACATATATTTGTATCAGACTAAAAGTAATTGTTAATAACTTTTTAGTCATAATGACTCTTTGGTACTTTTTTTTTGTTTATTTTAAGTTAGAACTTAGCTTTAGATTTATAAGTTAAGTGAGCAGAAATAGAATTGATCGTTTTTCTCAGTACTAAGGTAAGCTGCAAGATACTGATATAGTAGAACGAGTTATGAGGATAATAATACCATAATCGAGGCGAGTATAAAATTAGTAAAATAAGTTTAAAATGTAATTAATTTAATACGTAGAAAATTATTGGCTTTCAAAATATGATAATAAATAGTTGCTTCAAACCATTAAGTATGCTATATGTACGAAAAATATAATTAAAAACTGAAACTAGTAAGATAATCCGTTAGAAAGTTTAATTACCATGAAATTAGATAATTTATGCCTCACTATTTTTTAATCAATGATTATTTTATTTCATTTCAGTAAATAAGGATATGGGTAGTTTTCAGAATAATATACTGCTTGGTGATGCGAGGAAATCTCCTATGGATGAAAATGTTTGTAGTACTTTTAACACCGAAAGAGGAGATGAGAATCCTTTAAAGACATTGATCTAGTTATGACTTTAGTTCATGTAAACTTTATGATGATTTCTTTCTGAAAAATAAAAGAAACAATATAGCTTATGTTTAATAAATTGTAAATGTATTATAGTAGTGTGAGAGAGCGGAAGCCTATTAGTGTAATTGCAAACAGCACCTTTATTTTTCGAAATGGTAGATGCAATTGATTGCAACTGTATAATTGCATCATAAGATAGAAAGATCAATCCATTTTGATGAAATGAATTGTATTAAAAACAATGTTTAAAATTAGAAATAGTAAAATATTTATTAAAACCTTCGCACGTTTTGGCGTCATAGTGGTTCATCTTCATCTGTAAGGTAATTGGTATGAATGGCAAAACAGAAATGTTGTTATTGGGTATTTATAACTCAAGAAGTGATTATGCCTAATCATGTGATTTAAGACAGATTTAATTGGATATCTGTAAGTGACGTCATGCGTGTGAGGGGAACCAGATTGGCTACTGAATCGACAAATGCTATGATTTACCTACGATGACGTCACTTTCAGTTATTCAATTTGACAGAGATTATGCCACACTAAAGAAATAAATAAAGAGTTAAAATCAGCAATATTAAACTGACATTAGGAGTTAAAAAATTACTGATTTTTAAATATTTTAAAAGTATAATATTGATGCAAACAGTAAGATTTGAAACTATAGTTTTTAATGATATTCAGTATAATTATAAAATTGAGGTCATCATTCAATAGTGAAGCTTTTTTTAGTCGGTACGTATAAATTTTTTTAAGAATCTTTAACTATGTTTGGTACACAACTAATTATTTAAGGGTCATGATCATAAGAGCATTAATGTCTAACATGTAAACGTTAGTTACAAAACTTATAGTGATTTCTATCCCCTAATTGACCTATAGTTATTGCCTTTGGTAGGGTACACTAGTACCCTGTAATATAATACGTGGCCCAGTTTGAATATTATATGTGAATATTAAGGGGAGATATAAGGCCAAGTAGTAATACATTATATTAATTTTATATTGCATTCATAGTAACCTATAGGGACACATATTTACTTTATCCTGTAATATAATATACGTGGCTTATTTTGAATATTTTGGGTCAATATTAAGGGGAGATATAGGGACATGTAGTGATGCACTCATTTTAAATTAACGTGAAAAATACAATTATCTAAAAACAAGTTCAGAATAAAAAGGAAAGTACAAAATTAAAATACATTTTCGTTGTTCTCATATAGAAAATCTAAATTACAAAATAACAATTTTTTCTTATAGAATAGAAAATTATTACAGAATTTTATAGCCATCGTATTGCATTTTTTTATCTCAAAAGTTCTTATTTATTTCACAAGATAATTACATAGTATTGAATTATCATACAAATTAACTATATGCTGGCATTTAAGAAGGATATGCTCCTTGTTTAAAATTTTTCCATATAAATTCAACATTAAATTGAACTTATATGAATTGTAGAATTTATTCCCCCATTAACAATAAATAGAATTTTTCAATTCATAATATTTCTTTACTCATTTTTTATTTTAAATTTTTATTTCTTACAATAAATTTCATTTCTAAAAATGAAACTTTTTAAAAAACGAAATAATGTTATAGATTGAACAACATTAGTATTTTTTTAAACTCTTTTTAATTGTTTTGTATGATTTTGAACCTATTTTCCGTAGCATTTTCTGATTCAAATTAATTTAAATATTTAACTATTTATAAGTTCAAAAGGCGAGAGCATTTTTTCATAAAGCGTGTTAAATGAAAAAAGTCATTCCAAAAACACTTTTACAAGAACAAAAAAGTTAAATTAATATTACAAAAAGAAATTTTTGCAAAGCTGGCAATATTAAGGAAATAACAATTTTTGCATAGATTGGCAAACTTTTGTTCTCTGCCTTTGCTGGCAAAAAAGACAGACGATAAAAAGAGAAATAAAAAAGTTGTAATAGCTTTATGTAACACAAAAATATTTTTTTCTCGCTATGCAAATATGCAAGCTTTTTTTTTATTCCCCTTCCAACTTACAAAAGAAAAGAAATACAAATAGATAAAATTTTGAATTTCATTTCGGGCAAAAATAGAAGTAAAATGAAAAAAGGACCTCATTTCATTACGATTCGTTGAATCGTGAGAACTCTTAATTTGTTCAGAGTCACGATTTACTAAAAAGAAGAAGAAAAAAATTGTAGGAATAATAAGATTTTTCGCAAAAAAATAATACTCTATTATATATTTTTTAAGGACTTTCATTTTATTTCGCAAAAAGAAGAAATTTTTTAGCAATTACTGAATAGTTCATGAAATGTCAAAATTTCAAGCACAGACATATTTTTAAAGATTATTTTTTCAAATATTCATTATTGACCTTTACTCAGCATTTTAAAATAAAATTATGAATTTATTTGTCAAATTTTTATTACATTTCCTGATTTTATATGAAATCATGTTAGCACAAATGCTAGGGTAAATGAGTAAGCATTAATATTAAATTAAGAATGTATTTAAAAATCGTAATCGCTGTTATGAGTGTTTAACATAATGTTACATTTTGTTTTACTGGGCAAAAAATGTAAGACACAGAAACTTGAAATTACAAAACATTGTACAAAAATGTACAGAAAGTATGATAGAATGAACAATTTAATATTAGATTATTAGTTCGAGAATTTGTTAAACGTGACATAAAATATATCTTACCGGCTGCTCTGCAGACAACAGAAATGCAACTACAGATTGAAATTTGCCATGATGGAATGAGTTTGTTATGAATTTTTTTTGAAATTCCTATTTTTTTTAAAGTTATTGAAATTTTACGCCCTTATTAGAGATTTTTTTGACCACTTTTTTGACTTTACAATAAATTTTTTTTTTTTTTTTTCCGCACAAAAACTATAAGATTTAAACATTTATTTGACATTACAATGAGCTGTAAAAAATTAACGACGGAATAAATATTTTAACATACAACAGTTAATTCGATACTTATTAGCTGTTGAAACTGAAAGAAAAAAAATATCACTTTTGATCATTCTGTAGCCTACTGAAATGCAACTACGGAGTTAATAGACGTGCTGAATGAGCTATTTTTATTTGTCAATTCAGCATTTATTTGTGAAGTTAGCCATTTTTATTTGGGGACTTCAGCTCCTATTCAAGGGCAAGAGAATTAGGAAATTTCATCCCGTCATTTTGACGGGAGCGAGAAAGTGGGGATTAAAACTTGGTTTAATATCAATTTCAATATTCTTGCTTTTCTACATTTACAGCTAGTTTTTTCTTAATTCGTGATTTCCTACTTGTATAGTTTGATTAATATCTATGACTCAAATAGGAAACAATTTCTTTTTAGCAATGTTTAAACCACTGGGCAATTTTTAGTAAAGTTCGAAAAAATAGAAGAATTTAGATATTTTGCCTTGTCTTGTTTTATTATCAGATACCAGATATGGTTTCTGAAATGGTTACCGGTATGATTCTGAAATGCTTTCCCTGTTATGGTCACGAATTTTTATAGTTGGTCTGATGTGTCAAACACAGCAAGAACAAAATCACTCATGTTTCGAAATGATTTAGATATTTTAAAAGAGTGATTCCGATCCAAATAAACCAGAATATCCTATCTCAAAAAAAAAAAAAAAAAAAAAAAAAAAAAAAAAAAAGAAAAAAAAAAAAAAA
>NC_092205.1:81503863-81577777 GCF_043381705.1 Parasteatoda tepidariorum | reverse complement strand
TTTTTTTCACGAATTTATATATTACGAATTTATTTGACGATTTTTGATTTATATCACGAATTATACTATAGCACATTCCTAATAGGTTTAACGAATTACATGTCAGTTATTTGAATTCAAATTTATTTTAATGACTTAGTATTTACTAAAATGATGTAATTTAAAAAAAAAGTTTTTATATGGATTTGAATGATTGTTTTGAATTCTTAGAATTTTGTGCATTTGCAATGTACCTAAGTTAGTAGCGAGCGAAGCGAGTTTGGTTTGCGAAGCAAACCATATAAGTTTGCGTAGCAATTTTCGGGGGTTGGCGAGCGTTAGCGAGCAGGGGCCGCAGCCCACTAGTTAATATTAAATTAAGAATATCTCTCTGCATTAAAAAATCTCAGTCGCTGTTATGAGTGTTTAACTTAATGTTACATTTTGTTCTATGTCGCAAAACGTGTAGAACGCAGAGGCTTGAAATTACGAAGAATTGTACAAAAATGTACAGAAAGTATGATAGAATAAACAATTTAAATTAAATTATTAGCTCCAGAATTTGTTGAAGTTGACATAAAAAAATACTGTACCGGCCGCTCTGCAGACAACAGAAATGCAACTAGAGGTTGAAATTTGTTATGATGAAATGGGTTTGTTTATGAAAACACAGAGTTTTTTTTTTTTGAAATTCCAATTTTCTTTAAAGTTATTGAAATTTTAAGTCCTTTCTCGCGATTTCTTTTTCACTTTTTTTTGGATTTACGTTAAATTTGTTTTGGCGCTCAAAAACTATACGATTTAAACATTTATTTTACATTACAATGAGCTGTAAAAAATTAAAGACGGTATAAATATTTAGTATTCAACAATTATTTCGATACTTATTAGCTTAAGACTGAAGGAAAAAAATACCACTTTTGAACAATCTGTAGCCTACTGAAATGCAACTACGGAGTTATTAGACGTGCTGAATAACCATTTTTATTTGTCAATTTGTCATTTATTTGTGAAGTTTGCCATTTTTATTTGGGTACTTCAGCTCCTATTCAAGGGCAAGAGAAATAGGGGGTGAACTTTCAACCCGCCATTTTGACGGGAGCGAGAATGTAAGGAATAAAACTTGGTTTAATATCAATTTCAACATTGTTAGTTTGCTACATTTACAGTTAGTTTTTTTTCCTAATTCGTGATTTCCTACCTGTCTAGTTTGATTAATATCTATGACTCAAATAGAAAAAATTTCTTTTTAGCAATGTTTAAATCGCTTTGCAATGTTTAGTAACGTTCGAAATAATAGAAGAATTTAGATATTTTTCCTGGTCTTGTTTTATTATCAGATACCAGATATGGCTTCTGAAATGGTTACAGGTATGATTCTGAAATGGTTTCCCTGTTATGGCTCCGAATTTTTATATTTGTTCTAATGTGTCAAACACTGCAAGAACGAAAGCACTCATGTTTCGAAACGATTTAGATATTTTGAAACAGTGATTCCGATCCAAATAAATCAGAATATCCTATCTTAAAAAAACAAACAAACAAACAAAACAACAATTCCTTACTTTCCTTACTTACATAAAGGAATATTCTTTAATCAGAACCAAATAAAAAAGTTCCGTAGTGGACTGGTCGTTAAGACACGGTTCCCAGCAGAACACCGAAGTCAAGCATCACTGGCTGTGGTCAGTGTGCGGGTGGGTGACCACTTGGATCAGTCTGCATAGGGACCGAGGGTGTGCGGTATTGGTCCTCGTTAAACTCTTCTACGGTAAAGTGCTCGATTTCGCGTGCAGGTCGTCGGGCTAACGAAGCGGGGGTGCCATCTCCTCTGCAGAGGATCAAAATTGTGATGGTATATCTTCGAATCATCCTCAAGGATGCTTCCCAGACAGTCGCCAATATCCCATTGTGCAGCTATAGTGCGACGTAAATTAACTACAACAACAAAATACTACAACAACCTACATAACTACAACAACCAAATAAAAGAGCAAGCATGTGATATCTTTGTTTACTTATTTGTTTTGATGCTAACAAAATTGAATATTCAAATTTTTCACCTAGTTGTAGAAGCCTTAATAAGTCAGCAGTGATTTTCTAAACAGAAATAAAGTAGGTGGCGTTCATTCTTGCTTATTTTTGCGTGAAGAATTGGGATTAAAATTTTTAATTCTGAAAACAAGCAAACATCAGTAAAACAAACAATGCACTCGCATAAAATGAAAAAAATAATATCATTTAACAAGGTAAAAAACAATTTATATCAGATTGCTAGTATTTAGGACCTAGTTAGTTAAGATGCATTTTTTTTCAATTTCAGATATTTATGATGAGTTTGGTTCGTAACTTATCTTTCAGGTGGATCTGAAATAATTAAAAAATGGTTTATTATTTTTCTCTTAGTCCCAACATGATTTAAAATATTTTATACTATAATCTAGTCAGAAATGACTTTTTAATGGAAGTGTCGGAATAAATTGATTTTTTAAATTTCTTAAATCAGTTAAAATCTTATGCAAAATCCATTAACCTAATTTTTAATATTCGTGTTTCTAAGAAAGTTAAGCAGCAAAATCCATTAAATTTATTTCATTCTACTCTTAATTTTTTTTGGAGAAATATTCTAGTAGAAAATAATAAAAAAAGAGAAGAAAAATGGTCCCTGTCTTTTGTGCAGGTGTAAGCTGTACAGGTGTAAAATAAAGAGAGTACCAAGCACGGAGAAAAAAATTCGAGTAAAATTTACATTCTTGTATGGTAATGACATTTCTGATAATAAAAAAACATAATTCCGGTAATAAAACTAAAATACAGTTTACAAAAATACTTTATACAAAAATGTATACAGTATTTAAAATATTAATTTGAATAATTTTTTCGCTCGTGTAGTCATGGTTTATCGGAAATTTTGGTTTTCGAAATTAGAGTTCTTATTACCACACTTTTAGTAAAACTATAAAACTGAAAAGTAAATTTAACCAAATTTATGGCTATTATGCCATTCTCAAAAGGTGTTTTTTTTTTAAATTATTAAAACATTCCTGGGAAATGTCATTCATTTTAGCAATTATTTAGTAACTTTTACCTTTTGATATCATGTCTTTTCTCAAATAAAATGGCTCAGACTGTTTATGCGTCTGTGGTTTATTTAAAATAGTGATTGATTTAAATGGCTGATAAGAGTTAGGTGACAGTTGACTATTTATTTTCTAAATATATTTTTGGATCAGTGAATAAGTGGGTCTACATAATGCTTTCAAGTGCATAAAAATTACTAAACTTGAATAGATTTAGCTATGGTGTCAGTTGTCTGCCTTTCTTATGGAGGGTATGGGAATTTTTCTTCCTCTTTTTTTAATGTTAATACAAAAAATAGCTTAATCTCCTTTAATCTTCTTATCGAGCATTATACTACAAAGCAAGCTTCTAATACTATAATACTTGCTAATAAGGAATCACGAAGCATAAGTTTTGACAAAAAATTATATATTTAATTTCGATATTATTTTCGCAGCTAGGAAATATAAACACTCTAACCATCATTTAATTAAAACAAAAATAAAAATGTATTATTAATGGATTCAAAACGCTGAAATCATAAAATATTTTAATAATGAAACCACATAAATATATTATATTTGTCATGATAATATGGACAGAATCAGAAGCTAATATGTAAATTTTTCTTCTTCTCATATTTGCTAAAGATATATTCCTAACCATTTACAACTAGCATGGTTTCAAAATCATCAGAAAAGACAATTAACTGTACATCGAAGTTAGTCTTTCTTTTAAGTAATGGCCACCAGAGAGAGCAGGACACAAATTGGGGAGTGCGAGACACGGGAAACTTCTCACGTGTTGATGAGAATAGGGAAAATATTGATGTGTCAAAGCTGGAACTCGAAATCCCGTTCTGTCGGTCACGAGACTGACCGATTAACTCTGTTGGTTATAACATGTACGCAGTTGCAATTAACTAAGTAGCTTGTTTAGGTGGGCTAAGTTGGTGTGATAAAATTCTGGTTGTTTAACCGTATTAGGTGGAAGCAGTTAATGAACGGTTTTTCTCACAGTAAACAGTTTGATTACCACCTTATTTATAATTATTTGACTGTTTTGTTTGAATATGGTAAAAGAACAATTAAATAAATTGTTATTGAACCATTTTTCCAAGAAATTTCTAACAGTGTACTCTCAAATCACATCTGGTATTAACACGTGTACGCACTCTTCTAAACTTACAAACTGTTGAGTTTTCGGATCTGGGGAAGATCTTCTTTCTTCCGGAGGGTAGTGAAGCAGTAAGGGGTTAATAAAGGGGTCATTAAATATCTCCTCATTGGCCCATCAACTCCCTAGCATTTCTCGTAAATAAAATAAATAAAGCATACTTAAAGCAATGATTAATTGGTGGGCTAAATTATTGAAAAACCCACTAAGTAAGAAATTAAACTTTAAATTGAAATGAACAACGCAGAAATGTTTTTTTTATACCCTATGGCTTTTAATTTAATGCCTGGTTTAATTGAAAAATATTATTTTTAGTTTAAATTACTTCTAATGAGATTCAGGATAAGTTTAAAGAAAACCATCTTACCATTTCTTAGTTTTATTTACTTTACTTGGAACTGAAATGAAGAAAATGTTAAAAAAAAGTAATGCACATTAAACTAACTTTTCTGAATTCTTTTATCAACTTTAAAATAGAAAAGTACTTCCATCTTTTCCTTTGATACTTTGAATTCTATGAATATAAAAGTTTTTCAAAAGAAACTTTTCAAATATGTTGTTAAGATTTCTTTTTATGGTCTTTCTTTCCCAGAAATAATTTTGTCGAACATTAATATCTTTTGAATATTTGAAATAAGGTACAGTACGCGAACACTCGGNTAAGTTCAAAATGAAGATAAAGCAAATATAAATTACAGACATATGAAAAAGGGGGAGAAAGAAGAAAAATAATAAAAAAAAAATAACAAACAACTGGGTAAAAAAAAATAATCCGGAAAAAAAGGATAAATTTTTTTTTGAAAAATCCGAAAAATAAAAGATACAATCTTTTCATCAGCCCACACGATTATATCCGCAAAAAAGAGTGCTTTCTAGCATTATGTCAATACAGCCAAAGCAAAATATATCAATACAATAGTGTGAGGAGCACTCAAAAAATATTTACAAAAATTAAAACAAACAAAAATAGAACTCAATAAGTGAAAATAAAATGTAAAAACAGAAAATAAAATATAAAGAAAAAACAGAATATAAAACATAATCTATAAAGCGAGTAGCGAATTCAAATGAACTTACATGAACGGGAAATGTTTCAGGAATGATTTAAAATATTTTCGTAATAAGATTGCCAGATTGCAAAATATGAAAACAAATGCGCAAATTGAGCGTAACTAGAAGAGTTTTGTTTTAAAGTGCATTCTTACTGCATTACGGAAGAGCGTTTGATTTGCTAGTTACCAAGGACGGGCCTGAAAATGGATGTACGCAAGGTAATATTATGCTGGATAATTTAAAGAAGTTGACTGTAAATAACTTTAGAAAATAAAATAGAAAAAGAAATATAAAATAGAAAAAGAAATATAAAATAGAAAAGAGAAATAAACATGAATTGCCTGTTTTGCTCATAATTTTAGCCGCGGATTTGCCCGAAATGGATTTGCACATGGAAAAATTTAGCGTTTCAGTAAAAATCGCGTGATTTCCTCCCGAAACTATTCTAAAAAACAACGAAACAAAGTTCTAGGATTGCTCAGGAATTTCAAAAGCGGAAGTTCTTTGTAACTTAGTTGGTGGTCAGCCACAGGTTTGCTTTATAAACGTTAAGGATGTTGTAGGAAAGAAATAAGGTGAATTAATGTACCAATTTAATTTCATTGTATTAATACCATGAATATGTATGTCGTAATGATACTCTTTTTTGTACAATATTACATGAAAAGCAGAACAATTATTTTCATCTAGAAAATTTTACCATAACAAAGGAAACTTATAATAACTTTATACTCTTCATAAACGTACAATTTTTATAATTTTAATGTTAGTATTTTGTCCTAGACTATAAAATTTGTCGCAAAAGTGAACCACTCGTAATGTACTATTCTCGCTGGGTGCAGCTTTTACTGTTCATCGGAAACAATATTTCATACATCTAGATCTGTGAAAGTTTTTCTTCTCCCTTCCACCTTTCCCTCTCCTGTCAAGACCTTACGCGTGTAACTTAGCACTTGTTAAGAAGAAGGTACTTCAAAGTTTGCCAATGGGCAGTTTTCTGTTCTTTTCGATGCTCAGTTTATGACACTTTTTGAGCTGTCTTCACTGTACTATAAAATCTAGTAATTAAGAAATATATTGTTATTTCATTGTTTTATTTTATGATGTAAACAATCATTTTCTTTATTCTCGAAAGATGTTGCATCGAAAACGTTTTCATGTGTTATTTTAGAGGCAACCTCTTTAGTTCATAGTGACATAATAAGCATTGATAAATAATGATTTATTCATTTTTTTTCTCACTCCTTACGAGGAACGGGTGTTCATCTAGTATAAATACATAACTGCTTTCTTACATTTCTTAATAATTTCTAGTACAGACACTAAACTTCATTTCCCTCCACCTTAATTTTTGTTATTTCCCTTCGGGTTTTTTTTTTACTTAGTGCGTAAAATTTCTTAATTTTTTTATTATCTTTTCTTCACTGTTGTTAGATAATGTATCGTAGCATTGATAAATAACGATTCAGTTAATTAGTTTATTAAATATTGTATTAATTATTTATTAATTATATTTTTTACCCCTTGCGAAGAAGGGGTATTCAGTTAGTATAAATGCATAACTGCTTTCTTACACTTCTTAAAGTCTCGCTTTGGACAGATTGTAAGGACACGATTCCCAGTAGAAAACCGAAGTCAAGCATCTCTGGCTGCCGTGTGGGTGACCACTTTGATCAGCCTGCCCAGGTGCCGAGGGTTCGCGGTATCGGTCCTCGTTGAAGTGTTCTGCCGCAAAATTCTCAACTTCGTGAGCAGATCGTCTGGTGAACAAAGAAGGGGAGTAATCCCCCCTGTAGAGGATCAAAATTGAGATGGCATGTTTTCGGATCATCCTCAGGTAAGTTTCCCAGACCGTCGCCAATAGCCCATTGTGCAGCTCTAGTGCGACGTAAATAAAGTACTTCCCTACATTTCTGAAAGATTTCTAGCACAAACTCGAAACGTCATTTCCACCTTTATTATTTCTCTTTCTGGCATTTTTCTATTTGGTACTTAAAATTTCTTAAGTGTTTCATTATCTTTTCTTGACTGTTAAATAACTATTAGTGCAATAAAATGTTATTAGCTGGCTTTTGTAAAATCCACAGCAATATAAAAGTTTCAATGATTTTATAAACAGTACAAAAATTTAAAATGCATGAAATTTAAAGAATTACACAAAATTTAACCGACAATAATTGAGCTTATATTCGATTTTTAAGTCTCGTGTTCTCCGCCAAAAGGTAAATTGTTTCTTTTATTTCTAAATGGGGCAAAAGTCTTAAAATGTTGTAAATGAAATTTTATTACAACATTTCAGCAATTAAAATAAAACGTATAATAACAAAAAAATGGAATAAATATACATAAAATGTATTTCCCTTACTGTATCTTATATTTAAATTATTATTATCTGTTGAATGAATATTTAAATACCTAACAATTACTTTCATTGCATACAATAAGGAAAAATAATGAAGTTTTACAGAATATAGAACTTAAACTAGTGAAGAGCTTGCTACTTATTTTCTCTTTCACATCTCTTAAACTTTAAAAAGCACTTTTCAAAATGATAAAAGAATAGAATATAAACGACTAGAAGATAATAATATTATTAAAAAATGAAAGACAAAAGAATATTGATGAATTGAAAAAGATTTTTGATGATTTCCTTTCAAACATTAATGCAGTTTTCAAAGGTTTGAAGCGGAAATTTGCCTAAGTCTTTTATCTTCTACTATAATGTCCGAAAAAAGTAATTTTATGATGATTATTTTTTGGGAGCCAAAATAGTCGCTTCAAAGAAAATGATTCCATTATTTTCCCCGAAAGACCCGGTAATGCTCGCATTAAGTTTTATTGTATTACTTTCTAGCAAAATACATCAAAGGAAAATTAGAATAATAATGCTCTTTCCTGGTCTTTTACTTTAATTTTCCATAAATCACAGAAATTATTGAACTAGATACACCGTTAGAATCATGGTGTAATCCTATCTGAATTTGGTGTTAAAAAATTATATGAATGTATAGGCTGTTAATTTTAAATTAATACCGAATTGAGAGTTTTTACACACTTTAAAGGATGTAGTTAAATATTTACACCAATAACTGATAAAGCTTACACCAAACTACAGCACTTTGGTGAAGAATGTTGTATTCTTCAGAGCTTAGTAAGTTTGATTAATATTTAGTGTATATTTAAACTATTCACTGGCCGTGATGATCCAGTGGTTTGAGAATGGGACTCTGGTCAGGAGGGGCCGTGGTTCGATCATCGACTCCACTTGGACCCACCGAATACATGCGATACACGTACTTCTTAAAATCTGTGGAATTGTAAGTCCTGTCGTCAGTTGCTGAGCGGTATCTTGGGTACAGGGATGTGGAGAAAATTTCCTTTTCTCTCATATTTACCTCTAAATTGAGGAAGTAATCTGACGAATGAATGGTGTTGCCATCTACCCGTGGGGTTCTGATTCAAGGCGTGCTTTCACCCTTGCAGTGCTTTCTTCTCAAACGAAAGATGCACATTATTAACTTATTCCACAAGGCCAATTGCTGGCGAGTTTGGATTGTCCAAGTAACTTCAGATAAAAAACCTTTCTATTTAACTAAATTCTTGTGCGAAATGAGGATAAGGTACGTTTCAAAGGAAGAACAGGTGCTTTTTGGGCTATTATTCGAAGTTTAAATGAGAATAATTGTGCAATAACAAGAAATTCACAATATGGCGTGCAAGATGGTGTTTTGTTTACACGAAGTGTACCTCTTTTCGGATTTAATTAAATAATTCGTCATAGTCTATTTAATACAAAGTAAGTTTTAATCCTCATTCCTGATTGATAAAAAATATCGATTGTCGTCAATTATTTGCCAAGCAATTTGAGTCATCTTGTTGAATCGATTTTTAAACTATTAACATAAGCAATTACAAAATGCATGTATGCTTTTTGTTTTAGTCTCATAAGACTTGCATAAATCTGACAATTGTATACAATAAATTTATAACATTTAACTTCTATTCACATCGGCTTTGTTTGAATTCATATTAATATTTTATCCATGTTGTGTCTATGTCCGATTAAGAAACTAATTTTATTTAAAGAAATATTGTATATATGCATCGTAAATTTATAATTATTGCCTTAGATTGTATCATGAAAATAACTTTACTGACTATTATGTGCATCATATCTTACTGTAATTATAAGCTTTTAGAGTCACTTACCAACTATGACTTAACGATAACAATGACTGAATTGTAATGAATAACAATGACTACTTTAAACCAAGTAGTGTAAAGGAACATTACAGGTGTTGCGTTACACCAGGAATAACCTTTAGTTTTGGTGTAGTGGAGCAGTTAGTGAAACACAACTTTGGTATAAAAAAGTTGCTATCATTATTAAGGTTCAGATAAACAAAATTTTTTTTAAAATGTAAGAAAGTATTATACGGTTACATTATTCATACAGTGTTCTGCAAAAAACTGTTTTAAAAGTATAAAACCTTGGAAACAGTTATAAATAATGCAAGGTTTCTATCTATCTATCTATCTATCTATCTATCTATCTATNTCCATCCATCCATCCATCCATCCATCCATCCATCCATCCATCCATCCATCCATCCATCCATCCATCCATCCATCCATCCATCCATCCATCCATCCATCCATCCATCCATCCATCCATCCATCCATCCATCCATCCATCCATCCATCCATCCATCCATCCATCCATCCATCTATCTATCCATCCATCTATCTATCCATCTATCTATCCATCTATCCATCCATCCATCCATCCATCCATCCATCCATCCATCCATCCATCCATCTATCTATCTATCTATCCATCCATCCATCCATCTATCTATCTGTCTGTCTATCTATCTGTCTATCTATCTATCTATCTATCTATCTATCTATCTATCTAGAATCCCAAAACTTGCAGTTCTAAAAATACTAAAATATTATAATTTATTTCAATATAAGCTATTTAGATTTTTTTCGACAAAGCAAAAGTTATAAGTAATAATTTTTATTTAGTTTAAAAAATTTACTTCAGAAATAATTTTAAGAGTATAAATATTAGTATTTTTCTGTATATAATGCACACAAGGAATATTATTTATATTAAAATTTTTCCTTTAGAAATATTTCGGAGAAAGTATTATCTTTGACAAAGATAAAATTTCAGGATTTCATTCGTGTGAAAATTCTATTAAGCAAATTCATCTCCGAAAACGAGAAAAAAATATTTTTCTACATTCAGGGTATCAATGGAATTTTCATTTTCCTCCATATATATTATATTCTTTTTTATATAAAAACATAAAATGAAAAGGAACTTTATGAAGATTAATATGAAATGATGATTTAGAGTTCGATAACTTTATTCTGCATACATTAAGGAATTTATTTTATTGCTATATCTATTTTAATTTAGAGTAATTCCTGTATGGAGTAATTTTTATTTGAAATGAAATGTTATTAGAACAATGAGTTGAAAAGTATGTAATTTCATTCTTTTCATGTTTAAAATAATTTTGAAATATTAAAACAAAATTATTTTTGCAACAAAAGGTAAGGAAAATCAAAAAGGCAAAAAAAGAATACATAATACGACGAAAATTTTCTTAAAAAGGTAATAAAAGCGTTTTTGTAAAGCTGTATTATTTGAGACTTACTTAAACAAAGCTTTCAATATTTGACGTTAAAATATAACAAAGTTATTCAGAAATTAAAAAATATCAAAAATCCATATAATATTTTTGAATTGGTTTTTCGAAATGTAAATTCATTAATATTTTTGCTATGTTCAAATCATGTTTTTCCTTAAAACTTTCGCGTAATGATTTATAAAGGCTCGTTTTTGATATCTAAGCCGGATATAGTTATTTTTGAATCATGATTTAGCTTATTTGAAAAAGAAAAACGTCTGTTTGTAGGGATTATAAATCGAAAATGAATTTTAGAACGTTTATAAAATGTCTTTTATTTAATTGCGACGAAAAAAACATGTTTCCATATTGAATTTATACTAAAATAAATGCTCATAAATAAAATCGCTAAAAACCGTTAGAAAAGTACTTGTATAATGACAGTTAAGTTTCCTACAAATTTAACTAAAATAGTTTAATCAGATGATCTCTTTAATGTTAACTTTCTACAATTTTCACTTCTTTTTCACTTTCTACTTCTTCTGCAATTTTGGTACGGTATTTATAAGTAGGTATATATACATTCGATGCGAAAGTCATAAAGTAGTCTGTATATGACTTATACACTGAGAAAAAACGTCTGATAGAAACTTTCAGAATATGGAAAAATTTACTGTGTGGGTTTCATGGGAACACCAAAAATTTCGGAAATTTTTCCCGATGTGCTTTGGTCACGATTCTGGTAAAATTAATGATAAAATATGGTTTTAAAAGCGATGATAAATTTGGTAAATAAAATTGGTAATAATTGATGAGTATCATGATAAAATTGGTAATTTTATCATGGTACTCTAGAGCATGGCATAAAGATCATTTATTCGGTTAAATTTTCAGTTTTGCATTTTTTATTAAGTTTATGGTTATAGTAAATTTTGACTATTATGAGTTGGCTGTGAGCAATAGCATCATACCAAATTATTCTAAATATATTTTATCTTTATTCTAATGGGATGAACTACAAGAAACGAGTTTTCCTTATTTCAATAACGTAAAGTCACCGAGGTGGACAACAAATAATATTAAATTAAAAAATTGAAATTGTTTTAGTTAAATTAATTGAAAAACTTAGTGATAAACGACATTTTCAGGGAGAGAAAAAACTGTATCCGAACTATTTCATTACCAAATTATTAGAATGAGGGCTAGTAATTCTTTTCTTTACTTTTTTCACTATTGCCTAATTTGTATTAAAAATCATGCAAGCATACTAAAAACTGATGAGGATTAGTTATGTTAAGACTAAAGAACAAACAAACAAAAACAGTTCTATTACATTTAGCATACCCATATTGATACAACCACTTCTTGTTATTTTCTTTGATTCATTAATTCCCCCCAAAATTTTACTCATCCGGTTCTTCCTAAAGCTCTTTAACTGTGTCTGTCTGTGCTTTTAGATTTTGAGCATGACTTCGTAGTATGTCTCTGTATTTAATTTTTGATTCTTTACTTATTTTTTACTAGCCCCGTGCGAAAAACGGGTATTCAAGCAGTGTGTTACAAAAGTGCAACTGCGCATATTATAGTTACACCGTTTTATTATATAACCAATAAATATATATACAAGTATATATATATTTCTCTTACACGATGACAAAAAAAGCCTCATTATAACTCCCCGAATGGCGACGCTAGAAAATCGACCAATGATTGCCTCTAAAAATGTCATATGCCAAATCTAGCTGAGGTGGCTCAACATACAGCACTTTTAAAAACCGAAACTGAAATAACCAGAGAGAGCATTCTCACCAAATTTGATCTCTTTCAAAATTCACCCTATCACTTGCGGCATTCTCATACTATTAAGATAGGCAGAAGTGAGTAGTCTTAGTCGATAGATCTCTATTTTAGTATTTCGTCGAAACCACTTTTTTCACGCCAAAATTTTAACCTTTTTAAAGAGATATCAGTTTTAGAAATTTTATCCTAAGATTCTATACTATAGCACATTTCTAATAGGTTTAACGAATTACATGTCATTTATTTGTCATGTCATTCATTTGTCATGTCATTTATTTGTCTTGTCATTACATGTCATGTCATGACTTAGTATTTACTAAAAAGATGTAATTTTGTTTTTTTTGAAAAAAAGGTTGTTATATGGATTTGTTTGAATTTTTAGAATTTTGTGCATTTGCAATGTACCTAAGTTAGTAGCGAGCGAATAAGATTGCGTAGCAATTTTCGGGCGTTGGCGAGCGTTAGCGAGCAGGGGGCGCAATTCACTAGTTTAATTATATAGCTAGATATAGCTTTTTTTTACTGCCGCCGAAGCATTTTTATTGGCCGGGAAATCACATGGTAGAATCCAGTTTTACTTTATTGACTTCCATGCTTTCTTAGTTGTCATCAGCATAAAATTAATAGAAGTCATTAGGGTATTGTTTTCCAATAAGACATTGCTCCCTAATTTAAAGGCGCTTACCTGTAATATTTATTTTTCTGCTGTTTGATTTTGATTCTTTTCTAACTTAAGAGTTTGAAATTATAGAGCTGTTTCTTTATTATAACGTAGTTCACTGATATTACGATATTACGCTACATTTTAGGAAAAAACTTATATAAATCGGGGTAAATTTACTAACCGTTTTACATTTACTGCTTTTGGAGCAAATAACAATAATATGATATTAAAATTAGTGTTTAAGAGATTCGTTGACACGTTGAATACCATGGGTGTCACCGGTGACCGACACTGAGTTTGTTCGTACCGCGACGGGGTTCTAAGGTGACCGGTGAAACTAAGATTATTAGAAACACATAATTCAGGTAAATTTTTATTGTGTTTATTTTTTTAAATATTATTATCGTTACTAAAATGGTTTGAAGAAATTGATGCAATACATACTGAGAAAATCCTTTTGTCCAGACGGGCAAGCCATGTAAAATTAGAGTGGCATTCAACGTGTTGACTGATTAGGAATTAAATGATCAGCTTCATGCACAATGGGGCGCATACAAAAGTTGATATATANTATATATATAGTAAGATTTACTGTAAAATATAGATTTACAAAATCAATGTTATTTCATAAATATTACTGTTAAAAACTACGGTGTTGAACTTTACTGGAAAAAATTGGATTTTATGAAAAATCGATTTTTCCGGATACTGCATTCAGGGTGCTGTGTTTCTTACCGTAATTTTATCCGGAATTTCTCACTGTGAAGAAGAAGTTATCGGGGTTGGGGAACTGAACAGGGGTCTTAACCTCCTAGTGCTAAATACATTTACATATAAAAATATGAGTTTTCAGAAGAAGAATAAAAATAAATATGAAAATCTAAATTTAATAATCCTCAGCGCAGGAATTTTATATGAATCAACAAATGATGAAAGATACGGGGTAACATTTGTCCGTGTCATAAAATTTGAAGCTAGAACAATTACTTCTGGGAGATGTCACAATTCTCCATCTGATGGCACTATTTTGGGAAGACTAATCACGAATGCAATTAAGCTAACCCAGAGGGTTTAGAGAATGCAGACGATAAGTTGAATTATTCAGATTTAGTTCCTGCTGCTGTTACTAATGAAATTTATTTCTGCTGAATACAAAGTAAAGTTAAAACGGAGTTTCGGAGATCGAAGGTGTATGTTAAATCAGAAATTTGGTTGGTTAACTCAGAAACGGATTTATTATGTTAGTACTATTTCTAATAAAATAAATCAGAGTGAGAAAAAAAACATTAATGATTATTAACATGTATTAGTTTATAAACATTAAACACTTCATAATATACTGTAAAAATCCGTTATAACGGCAATTGAGAATAGCAAATTAAATTGTCGTTAGAGAAAACTTATTGTTATAAATAAATATACATATTTATTATTAAAATTGTAGTATTAAAAACTAAGAAATAAAATGCAGGAAAATACACTGCAAAAAGAGGTTTATAAAATTTGAGCAAAAATGTGACAAATTAGTTCCGAAACAAACAATAGCCGAATTTAGCCTCCTAACAGCATATATATATATTTTTTTTTGAATATATATTGTTGAATACACAGGATTTTAAACAGCATATACTAATTTTTGTACAAAATTCATAGTCTCAAAGTTGATGCAGAGAAAGAAATGTTCGTTGGCTACCAGCAAGATTCGAACCAATGATCTCCGCATCCGTAAAATAATATTCTAACCACCATCAGCTGTACAACCCCTTCTAGGGAGAGTTAGTAAGCCTTATATAGTATCCGCCACAATGGCACATCATAACATACTAATTTCCAATTTCTATGATACAAGGGGTTGCAATTCGGAAAATATAGTTCCAATAGATTAATCAGGAGATTGGCCATTTCAATTTCCCTTTTTGCTTATTACGCTTTATCTTAAGAGCTTTCATGTCTATGGAATATATAAAGCTTTCTAACTCTCCCTGGGCTGGGTTTTATAATTATGACGTTTAGTGCCCGACCTACTACGAACCCGGATTCATTCATTTGGTAGTTTTTCCGTTCATATGGTAATGGTTTACCAGAAATTCTGGCTTTCAAAATTATAGTTCTCATTACCTCACAATACACACTGAAAAATAAAAAATACACACTGAAAAATAAATTTAACCAAATAAATGGTTTTTGTGCAATGTTCTAAGATATCATGTTAACACTAATAAATTTTTCTGCATATAATGAACCATATGAACCATAATGAATTTGAACCATTAATGAATGAACCATTTAATGAAACCATACTTTATTTTTAATTTTATCTAAGCTTTTCGGTAAAAATTACCGAGTCATTTTGTGTTCGCATAGAGCTAGGAACATGGTAAATATAACCATATTCTGGTAGTTTTGACAATACTTCTTTTCTAAGAGCACTATTAGCCTGTTTTAAAAAAATAACAAGTTGGACTACTAATTTATCTTTCCTCTCTTTAGTTTTAATTAAAAAATATAATACAGTTTTTTAACAACCTTGTTTATTTGAACAATAATAAAACTGAATCTTCTAACTAAATATTTTAGTTTTAACAGCCTAAATAATTGACAAAAAATTTTGAATTAACAAGAGTTCATAAGAACAGAACAATAGAAACTAAAATACGACTAAAATACGACTAAAATATTACAGAATAAAAGCATTTCAGCGAATATCCAAAGATATTCTGAAATACTTTTGCTAAGGCAGCAAACTTGGCTTTTCATAAACTACAATCGGTCATAAGTTTTCAAAACATTTTCAAGAACAGGATCTTTAATATATTTTTAGATTTCCTCGTGTGCTTCCTAATAAAAGTTTTTATTGTGACTGCTTTATTTTCCGAATGCTAGCTTGTAGAAAATGACGAGGTTTTACATTCTGTTTTTCCTTTTCCACAAAAACTTCCACCCTTTAAGAAAGAGTTGGGAAGGATTTTCTCTAGGAAATGGTACCAAGAAAAACGTTTAGCACTCCGAACTGAAAGTGTCAGCATATTAGAAAGGTGGAATATAGTCTTTGGAAAGAATTCTAAATGAAACTTCTGCACATGGAAGAAATTTTTAAATAAAAAGAAAGCAAACAAATAAAAAGTGAGAGGTGATTTTTTATAGGACGTCCGTTTGGGTAGAAGTATTTGCCTTTTGATTTGCTGATGTTTTAAGAATTTCAAGTTGCACCAAAAGAAAAAAAAAGAAAAAGAAGTTGAAATTAAGGCATAAACTTGTGCAAAAAATGTAATGATAACTAGAAAAAAAAAAGTATTGTCAAAATTACCAGAATTTGAGAAAGTTTACCTTGTTTTCTGGCTCAATGGGAACATCAAATAGTTTGGAAGATTTTACGGAAGCGCTTTGTTAATGATTTCGGTAAAAAAAAAAAATAGGGTTTTATAATGTGTGATAAAATTTAGTTAATGTGGCAAAATTTAATAATTTCTCTATGATACCTTAGAGCAGGGGTGGCGAACCTTTATACACCAACGTGCCATTTTTCTCTAAAAAATTGCTTTATGAGGTCATAGACGTGCCGTCAAATAATTTTGACTTAGTGATTATTGGGAAAATAATAATACTAAATACTATCTACTCAAAACTCTTTATTTACATTGAAAAAAAATACATTTTGCAATGCCTCACTTATACAAGTAATTCAACTTAAAGTAACATCAGTGTGACTTCTGTTGTTGCAGATTAGATGACCAATAACTTATATTAGGTTGTAAGATGTTAGTTTAAGCAGGACTGTTGATTTTTTTTTCTAGTTATTTACTGTTAGCTTGTTTTTTACGGTTATTAATTGTTTTTTAGTATTAATTTTTAATTTTTTTATTAATATTGTTTATTATTTTGTTTATTTTTTGTGAATTTTAATTTAATTGTTACATATGCTCCATAGTTTAACAACAATTGTAATCGGTGGAGTGCCCAAAATATTGCGTCGCGTGCCATAAATGGCACGCGTGCCATTGGTTCGCCATCCCTGCCTTAGAGCATAGCACAGAAATAATTTATTCGGTTAAATTTAATTTTCAGTTTGTATTTCTTACTGAATGTGTGGTAATAAGAATAATAATTTTGTAAACCAGAATTTGCGGTAAACAGTAAAAAGAAATTATAAATAAAGTCAGCAAGGTTAAGCAAGTCTGAAATAAGCAAAAGAGTTAAGTAATACTAATGCGTCAAAACTCAAGATCGCTTTCTAAATTAAACTATTCTGACCGTATGTTTACAGAAACGGATATATCTTTGAAATTATAAATACAAATCAGCAAAAAAATTAAAAAAAATAAATAAAAACAGAGCATACTTACGTATTAAAGTGCAATATTATCCGTAACGTAAATTTCGTTCTCTAAATATTTAGCATCCATTAGTGCATAAAGATTAGACTTTCAGGACAAAAGTTATTCAAAGTGTGATGTTTCTATTTCTCATTCTTAAACATGCATAGAAATATTTGAAAGTAATACAAACATTGTATGACTCTGTAGTAGGCTGTAGTGCATTAGAAGAAACATTTTATTAATAACTAGTCATTTCCAATTATCCTTATTATTAATTTAAAAGTTAGAGATAAAAGTAGGTATTTTAGGCAAAACTTAAATTTATAATATAGTGAAATTGAGTATTAAAAAATTGAATCAGGTATTAAAGACGTGTACTCTACTTAAAGAATTTGTTGTTAAAAATATTAATCTGCTGCAAGTATTTTTTATTTTATAAAAGAAAAAAACGGAAGCGTTTTTTTCAAGTTTTCCCCTCTTAACAATTTTTTTTGAAAAAGTAATTATTGTTTTTCACTTTATACACAAACATAAAATATTATTTCAAATCTTTAATTTTTTTTCCAAATCATTTCAAATAATTAATCAATAATTCATAGGATACAAGATTAACAAAAATGATCAAACATTATTACAGTCCTTTTTTTCCATTTTAAAAATTAGCAATAAAAGATTTTCTTATGCTACAGCTTTTTTTGATTAAATTCTACAAGCAAAAATCAAAGAAAATAACTTAGTTTTTTTAATATAAAGCATCGATCATTATCTATCAAAAAAAAAATAATACCAAAAAGTTATTATGAATTAAAAAAACTGAAAATATTTCTTCGTGGAAATAATTTGATTAATGCATCGTTGACTTGAATGCAAAAAAACTATTAAAGGATTTCGTTGAAGAAATCATTTTTTTAATTCCTTTTCTTTCCATAAAAGATAAAATTTTCCTGCTCATTTATTTTTGTAAATTTCGTAGGAAACGGAAAATAATATAAAATACAACAATTGTATGTCTGTTTCATTAGTTCTTTTTAATTTGATATGAATAATGTTTGAAATTTAATTGGATAGTCTGAAATCTGACTAGAAGAAAAAAATATTCAAATTAAAAAGAAAAAAGTACTTGAATTGATTCAGCTGTATTTAGTTGAAATGTTATTTAATCAAGTATTGATAATGCTTTTGAAATTTAATCTTATTAATAACATAAAAATGAACCTATTTTTGTCATTGATTTTTGATTTTCTTTGTAACGATAAAATATTTTGAAACTGAATTGTTATTTTTTCTCATTTTATACGAGTCCAATATTTTTATAACTATTTTAGCGAAACTAAAGTATTAAGCTTAACTTTTTTCATAAACTATATAAACATTCTATACATTTTGAAACTTTAATTAATGATTTACCTCTATTTGTATAAAATCATTGCAGTGTCAAATGAATAAAAATAATTTTTATCGAATGTAAAATCTTAGTCGAAGAACTTTTTAAAAATATCAACTTTCCATCATAAAAATATGTTTTTTGGGACTAAAAGTAAAGAACAAAAAATTGTTTCGACAAATTTTTAAATCCGGGGAATTTTTAGAAAAGATGTCTTTTAAAAAAATATTAATCATTATTGTTTACTTAAGCTTATTTGATCAAAATTGTTTATAATACGTTATTTCCCTAATCTTCTCAACTTTTTAAACGAATTGATTTGTTAGTCTTTTGAAAAAAATATAGTATCTAATATTCCTAACTTTTAAGGTACCAAAAGTTTATTCAATTATTATTATTTTTCATAATAATTATTTGCGTTTATAATCTATAATAATAAAATGAAGAGTTTGTCTGTCTGCGTGTGTGAGTTTCTTACAACCCCAGCACCGTTTCTGCTAGCGTCCAGAAATTTGGACAGTAGATGAAAGGGGAAATTTCAGCCCCCAATCCAAAAAATCGTTCAAAAATTTCTATTATATCGTTCTTGAAAGACTTTTGAAAAATGGAATTTTTTTGTTGGCTTAGAACTCGCTATTAATATAAAATAAATTGCAAACGATATGTTTTTTTTTTGCCAAGTATTTTATAGGAAAGAATCAGTGATGTTTGCTCGCTTATAGCTCAAACTATACTTGCTTACATTATCACTTGCTTATAGCTCACAGTTTATTGCACGTTCTTTGATATTTAATTGCTTTTTTATTCGCTATGTCTTATAAATTCAATGATCAACGTGTAATATAACTAGCTAAATTTGTAATTTTTAAGTGATATGAAACTGCGAGCTTACTTATTTTTATAATTAGGCTTTTAAGACGTATTTTTATAAAATTAAATTATTTGAAGTCAACAGTAATTGAAATTAAATATTTTGTACTGATGAGCAAAATTAATGGAGAAATAGTTCTAAATTATTTAAAAGAAAGGTAAGCAAACGCCTTTCGATTATTAAAGCCAATACTGCTGCATAAATTTTAGTAAACGGTACTAATTGGTAAAGGTACCAAGCTACGTACTCAAGAGTTAAATTAATAGAGAAATTATAGTAGTTGGAGAATCAGAGAAAATCACTATACTGATATTGATACCTAAGATGCTTAATTACTATTGGTACTATGCATTAACTGAAATAAAAATAAATAAATTATGTATATGAAGCAAAATTAATGAAGAAATGCTATTAATTCGTTAAGGAGAAAAGTAAAGGATCCCCATAGATATAATTCGCGATTCCCAATAGGCCTCGAACAATAGCATGATGCCATAAGATACTGAATGCAATTAATTTTTTATTTAAATGGGAAGATTTTGATTAATCAAATAACGCAAAACCACCAGCAAGGATAAAAAATAACGAATAAAAAAATGGAATTATTTTAGTTTTAATTATGTTAATATAAGTCTTTCAGATTTGTGCATGATTGAAGTCAATAATGCTTAATAAACCTTGATGAAATAGGTACTAATTGAAGTTAATTAAAACAAAGCTTAATCAATGAACTAAAAATAAAAAAAACGGAGAAATGGTTCTAATTCACTTAGGTATGACGTAAAAAATTGACTTTTTATTATTTTATTTTATTTTATAACCGCCTTTGAACAGCCGACCCAATTTTTGAGTTTACGACTACTAATGTTCAACTCCGTATCCTTGTAATTTGGAACCCAATCCAGAAGACAAGGGAACTCCTGGATCAAGTATTGGGAGAAATTTGCCTTCGTGGAGGACTTTTTGATGGAATTAACCCGCATTTGCTTTACATGGAAAGGAAGACCATGAGAACCTTCCACGGTTAGACTGACGGCAAGGGGACTCTAACCCATGATCCGTCTACCACTGAGGATATTTCACGCCAGCACTGTGGTAGGTTCAAGCCGGATGCAGAATTCGTAACGACTGGGATTCGAACCCGGTTCGCCGCATTGGAAGGCGAACGGTCAACCTTCTTGGGGGCCGGGATAGCCTGGTCGGTAGGGCGCTGGGCCCATATCCAAGAGGTCATGGGTTCGATCCTCGCCGGCCGAAGACTCCCCGTGTAGTAAATGGTGACTGATGCACGTTAAATCTGTCGAGTCTCAAAGTCCTCCATGTTCCCACAACAAATCAATACCTCTGGGGGTACTGATTCAGGAGTTTCCTTGTCTTCTGGATTGGTTCAAAATTACAAGGCTACGGAGTTGAACGTAAGTAGTCGTAAACCCATGAAATTGGGTCGGCTGTTCAACGACGGTTATAAAAAAAAAATCATACCTTCTTAACTTTGGTAACAGGTACCGATTGAAAAAAAAATAAGCTATGTACTGAAAAGCAAAATTGACGCTAATGTGGTACCAACTGATTTAGGAGGAGCTTAAAAAATTGACATACTATTTTTATGGGAATGGTGCTTAATTAATTTATGGTATTATTGTAATTGGTGTAATTTTAAAATTTTAATAGGTGCCAATTATACTATCATAGGTATAATTAGTATAGGCAGTTTTAATGAAGATTCTGTGCTTATACTGTGTATATGCTTTTTACGGGTCTTCGAATGAGCCAAAGAAAAACACAAGATTGTGGTAGATTTTGACTATCATGAGTTGACCTCGAGCAATAGCATCATGCAAAAAGATGCTGAATGCAGTTAATCTTTATTTTTGTGGGATGAACTACTACAAGAGTGTTTCTGCTTAATCTAATAAAAGCCACCGGAATAGACAAAAAATAATGATACATAAAAAATTGGAATTATTTTAATTTAATTAATTATGTAGATGTAGTTGTGCCTTTCAGTTTTGTACACGATTTTGTAGTGTTCCTCATTACTGATTATTATTTTTTCCACCCTGTATGAAGAACGAGTATTCCGCTAGTGCAATTAAATAAAATTAACTGTGCTTTTGAAATAAAGTGAATCAATGATAAAATTAACTAATTTGGCATGTCTATTAGAAATTTCAGAAACTGTTTACTGGCATTTTCAATTGAAGACTTCAGTTAATGTGCATTTTTAGAATCATTATCACAAATGAAAACAGAAAAAATATACACATGGTGGTAGCAAATACATTTTTAACAAGTGAGGAATGAACAAAAACGTTATCGAAACCTAAAAAATTGCAATACAGGAAGGAGGATGTAATCAACATCAAAATGGTTTTAATTGGAGGTTGAAGCTTAAAGGTGCTTCAAATAATCGTCTTTCAGCCCCTTTCTGTTTTCTAACTCACTCAATCAATCCTGTCTTGTTTATCCCGCTCGTCTTCATGTATTGGGATTTGTTAGTGTTTTGGTAATCAAATATAATTTTTTCCCCTCCCGATTAAGTATTAATATGTAACCCCCAATTTGAACTCCTTTTTTGTTTTCATTTTTGATTAAGATTAAAAAAATGCATGTTAAGGACAGATTTACAAAACATCTTGTATATTCTGTAATTTGATTTGCTTAAAAAATGCTTGCAAATTTCTACACTTTATTAAAAATAAATCATTGGCAGGAAATTAACCGTTTTCATAATTCTGAAGTATCTTTGCGAAACTCAATACCTCGATCTTCTTTTATTACTCTCAAATGTTTTCTAGCCATAAGCTTAAAAACAAATTCTAACGAAACAAAACAAAATTGCATTTTCTAAAATGCACTCGAATCATTCCTTTTCATTTCCTTCTTCACTTCTTGGATAAATTACCTTGCCTTCTTTCAGAAAAAGAATATGTAGGACGAAATGCAACGGTTGCAGTTTCTGGGGGCAATCACACTTTTTCAGTAAGACATTTTGCGAATGAAAACAAATGGGGTTTGGAATTTTTTTTATTTTATTTCAATGTATATCTTCAACTTCCACCGAGTTTATTATGAGGAGAAAAAAACGCTCAAGGAGAAAAGTTGACTGGCCTTTTCAAGTAATTGCGGTGAATGTTCAATTTTGTCAGATAAGTTCAGTCGTATATTAAGCAGAATGCTACACAAATAACCATGTTTTTTTATTTTATTTATTGTTTATTTTTAAAAAAAAAAACAGATACATATTTGGAAAATTATTTAATTTTCAATAAGCTTGAATTTTTGCCTTCCTTATAGCTTATTATCAACTTAAAAAAAGTACTTACTTATTACGTTGTTTGACGTGTAAGGAGAGGGGGCGCGGAGAAGTGCTGCCCCCCTTCTCCATGCTCCATCTGCCTTGGGATCTGGCTTCCTCTAATCCTTTAAGTTATCACTTGAATTTTATCTTTATAAAATATGCTTACATTTTCTTTTTCAAAGTCATTCTTGTTCTTCCTCTTTTTCTCCAGCCATCAGGGGTCCAGGAGAGAGAAACTTGGAAAAATTTCTCACTTGGCCCATGTCCTATACGTTTCCGCCTTCGCTTGTTGATTTCGTTTTCGATTGCAGTTAGGTTTGTTCTTTAAAATATTGTTTTATTTCTTGTTTAGGTATTAGAAAAGGTAAATATAATTTTTATATAATTAATTTTAAATTTAGAAATCTGTTCCTATTATATCAAATTATGATAAAAAGTACTGTCACTTAGGGTTTCAATACTTATACTGTAAAACTTTACAGAGCAAAAAATCGAATATACAGTAATTTTTAGAGTAATATTTATTGCAAAATCACTGAATCTGTGTAACTAAATAAATATTGCAAGTGAAAAATATGGTTTAAAATATTTTACATATAAAATGGATTTTAGGGATGCTGCATTCAGGATGCCACTACTTTTTATCGTTTTGGAATTTTTTGTAGTGTAGAATATTTGTAATCCAATATTAGAAAAAATAATCCGCTTTCAGAAACAGGTTTAATTTTCAATATGCTTAAATTGTCGTACATCTGATATAAAAGGTAAATATGATTTTTGTGCAATTAAAATAATTTATATAAAGCTTGAATTGTGCATTTAGGGTTGCATCTGTTCATTAAAATTTTTGATAAGTAAATATATTTTTTAAAAATTGATAATAATTCTCATTAAATTTAAATTACACTATTCACAGTTGCATGTTTGCATTATGAAAGAGATGAATTTTTTTTTCTTCACAAATTTAACTGTTTTTAATTGGTTATTTGGGAAAAAGCACGTATGGTAACAACTGGATAATTTTTATTGAATGATTTTCTGAGTAGATTTTAATACTTTATTTCTAGTGTGTATACCTTATTATGACTTTTTTTTGCTAGCTAGATTTTATGACTTTAATGCAAATTTCGGATGTTTTATGAACCTTTCTCCTCTCATTCCAGTCAAAATCACGGCGTGAACTTTCGTCTCCGATTTCTCTCGCTCATGATATTTCCAGACTAGAGCCCTCAAAAATAATGGACCAATAAACTTTCATCTCATGTGTCTGGAATCTTTTTTATTTCTTATTTTACACAATAGATAGTTGCACCAGACTATTTGTAATGTAACTTAAGATTATTTTAAATTATTTTAAACTAGATGTCAGCACTATCTAAATATATGTATTTGTAGTAGGTTTTTCGTTCTCTTAGCTCTGAACCACTAAAATGTTCTTCGTGAATACACGCGACTTGTATCCTGTAATAAAATATTTCTTAATATTGTTTACATTTAAGAGTCAGAAATACATGCACATATGGAGTATATATGGAGTTTTATATAATGAATAAAAACATAGGCATTTTTTCGACCATTATGTTAATAAGATTGTTAAGGGGTTAAGCAAGAAAAAAAAACTTTTGCTTGGTAAAGTATCTGAAAGACATGTTTAAAAATAATAGAAATAGTTATTTTAGAAAAGAATTTTTAACTTAGTCATTCGAATAACAAAAACCTCTGATTTTATAATTATAGGAGAACTTTTTACGTATTTTCATAAAATTAGAATTGGATGCACAATTTTGAATCATCAATTGGATTATTATATGATAGAAGGAACATTTCGAAAATCTTTCTGGAATTTAGGTTTGAATTTAAATTGGAGCGTTCTTCGTTTTGGTGCTTCGAAAAATAAGTTATTAGTTATTGGCGCAAGCGCCAGTTGTGGCTATATCGCAGCTGGCGTTTATGTACTGTCAAAAAAGAAAGATGTATAGTTTTCGATAATAATGTTCTATTTTTGAGTAGCTCAATTTTAGCCAACTATTTTTTAAGCCATAAAATAAATTTTAATACCTGTTTTAACGATATTAATTTTATGTTATGAGAAAAAATTCTTCGAATTAAAATTTGAATATAATTCATTTTTCGAACTCGTGATTTCTGTTGATGGTAGCTTATAACAAAGAATTAAATTATAATTCTCTTTAATGTCTATCAAAGCAATGTTAATTTTATCTTATGAGAAGAAATTATTTTAATTATAATTTTATTTATGTATTTTTGGAGCTCACGAGCTCAGTTGATCATAACTCACAGCAATTTAAGCAAATTATAAATTTTTTTTACAATGTAATTCATCTGTTTTATCAGTATTAATTATACGTTATGAGAAAAAAGTTCTAAATTCTGCAGACGATAACTTACAATACTTTAATCAAATTATAAATTTTCTAAGATAGGATAACCGAGATCTAATTATCTTCCCAGTATTCGATTGTTCTTAGCAAAATTACATTTAAGAAGCGATGCCATCTTAGATTTACGATAACAAAACTAGAATAAAACATTCCAATAATTAATATTTCAAGGAATTCCGTATATTTCTGTTATTTCCAAGAATTCGAATAAAAATTTGAATTTTACTCTGCCTATTCATGATTTATTTAATTATATTGAACGAGAAGTTTAAATTGCATTTCTTTTGAAATTTTAATATTTTCTCGTATGATGCTAATTTTGACATGTTTTGCATAGTAAAGTTTTTTTTAATCAAAATGTAGAAATGAAATTTCATTCCATGCAGATTTATCATAACAAGATAAAAGTATAACTTCGGGGCTTTCTTAGACAGAAAATTGAATTAATGAATATTTTTTATTAACTTTCGTTCCTGAAATTTGCTTCAGTTTATTTGGTGATGTTTCTTTTCTTTCGTGTAGGTTGATGAATTACAATGATTCTTAAGATTCTTGATAAAATCACAAAACCACAACTGCAGCAAAAAAACTTACTGCATCGAAGAAACTTACAATTCAAATAACGGGATGTGACAGGTAAGATCAAGAGAACTTCTTGCTAGAATACACTTTTCTCAAACCTTGATGAGAGAAGTGAAATAAAAAAAAAACTTTTTTAAAAAAAAGTTCTAAAAGTTATAAGGAGAACTATAAGAAGAACTATAAGGAGTGATTCGACCCTAACTGATAAGCTGCGACATGGGATCTGAGTTCTTGGACGAAATGCCATGTTTGGAGCTTTTCGCTGGAGATTCATAAGCTTTGTATCTAGGCACATGGTAAGTTGCTGATCTAGATGCATGATCGAACAGCAATCCTGTATGTTTAGATAAGAGATCTAAATACTTGGGCATCAGGTCTGAAAGTATTGACAAGAAAGCTGTTTGATTTTGCTGGAGATCTAAAATTTGCCAACTACGCACACGGTACTCTGCAGATCTATGTCCGCGCTAAAGTAGCAATCCTGTAAGTTTAGAGAGGGGGCCTGAATGCTTGGACATCAGACCTTAGACCCTTGACAAATAACCTGATTTGTTTTAATGGAGATCTACAATAAGCTTGTCATCTACGCACACAGTATGCTGCGGATCAAGGACGCAAATGTGATAGCTTTCTTGTAAGTTTAGACATAAGACTTGAATACTTGAACATTAAGCCCACGAGCATTGACAAAAGATCTGCTTGCTTTCTCTTGAGATCTATAAAGTTGTCATTGACGCACACGATCACGGATGCAGATCTACGGACACGCCAGAGTAGCAATCCTGTAAGCTTGGACAGGAGACCTGAATGCTTGGACATCAGGCCGAATACTAGCTCTGTTTACAATAGGTATCTTCAAAATGCACACACAATTATAATATATCATCTTCTATTTTTTGAAACTCTGTTGTGAACAGAATTCTGTTGTGAATATTCTGTTGTGAACAGAAAATCAAACAAGTGGTGTGTAAAGGGAAAAATAATTTGTCTTCTGCCGTTGAATAATTTCGTTTTTAAATAGTGTAATATACTACAAGGAACAACAGAGTTAGAAAAAATTATTTAAATTCTTTTTCCTGCAAAATAAATTTTATCAACTATATAGTATGTCGTGGTTTTGATTTATTCTTTTCCACTTCTGGTTGTAGAATGCTGATGTATATTAAAAAAAAGTGTACGATATCAACAAGCAAATTTGAATAGAAACAATTTTTATATTTTCGTAATTAAATAACACTCAAATAAATAACACTCAAATAAATAAGAAATAATTATTCGATTCTTAAAAATATCTATTCAAGTATGCTATAGTTTTTTAATAAATTTAATAGTTAAGAGAAGAAAATCTACAATTTATTCCAGCGATATTAATTAAGAAGTTAATAGTTAAGCTTAAATCTTTTTTTCTAATTTTAACACCTGCAATTGTTGTACAAACTTTTCCAGATAATTATTAGCAAAAATAAATTTTGGTTATTATTTAAAAGCTATTTACTTAATAATATGATTAAAAAATATGTTAATAGGCAGGTTTAATGGAAAATGAAGTATAAATCCTCTATATTTTTTTGTTTTATTTTATCTCATCAATTTTAGCCGCCAGTTTAATCTCTATGTTTTATTAAATAAATATAAAAAAATGCAGTGTAATTATTCTAATTTTTGTCTCTCAAATTAATGAGGCATAAACGTTCAGTTTTGTTAAAAAAAATCTAGATAAATAATTTATGATAAGGAAAGCTTTTACACTTAGTTAAAGCTTTAAAATGTCTTTTGTTAGTACTATTTTGCTAAATAAAAAAACAATTCGTTGAATAAGGAATAACATTTTTTGATTTTGAAATTTGATATAAAAGCTTGCATTAAATTCAATGTTTTAAATTTAATCAAAAATCATAAAATAAAACAGTTCTATAGTTTTGGTCACCACACATATTTTCTTTTTAATTAAAATTCGATATGTACAAAGATTTTTCATACTTTTCTGAAAAGCTTAACTGTTTATTTGAAGTAAATTCGTTCAAAAGCTTTCGATAATCAATATTTTTTTGCAATTAGCTATATTTTTATCTCTACCAAATTATTGGTTTAACACTATAAATTTTATAAATTCGGTGATGTAAACAGTACGTTTGGATTATATTTTAATGCATTGTAAGGACAATCATAAACTAGACGAAAAGCAGTCTACGAAGAAAGGCTTGTTCTTTATTTTACCTGCAAAATTTTGGCTATAACACAGGCTTCATTCAAAACAATTCTACTCCTGTACACAATCGAATGCAGTTTTACATCTATGTCATAATACTCTAACTGCGTTAGATACAGAGATTCTAGTGTGGTGAGACTTTGTTGTTTATTCGAAATTTTTTACTTGAAGTGCTACGCACTGTTTTTTTCATTTTTCGGATAACAGTTGTTTTTGAGTTAACGGTACGTAATTGCTTTAAACATTACTGAAATCATCATAATTTGTAGAGTTTAATAATATTAAGGATAAAATCATCGAAATAAAGACTATAGTTTCTAAATTTTTAATTTGACGAATAATAAAAAAGGAATAATAATCATTTTTATTCATATAAAACTAGTTATTTTTGACTAGTATTTAAATGAATGCAAACTAATTTAATAATTCCTAATAAACGAAAAAAAACTTAATTTTGGTAATTAAATTAAAAACAATTACTTTTCACGAAATAAAATATAAGTGAATTAGTAATTGTTATATATTAATATGCTTCATTATTACATAAACTTACTTTAAAAGTAAAGTAGATAAAGAAATAATAATTCTGCTAAAATAAAACAAATTAACGTTATTAGTAATAAGAAAACGTAATTTTATCTTTTAAATAAATAATTTTCTGATCTCTTATTTTTAAAAGAATAGGCAACAGTCTTGATCTTTCTAAATTAAAAAAACTGCTGACGTTTAAATTGTTTGAACTCTTTAAAAATATATTTTTATAATTCGCAGAAAATATTTATACTATTTTTATAAATTTTTTTATTGCAATAATTGAATTTCAGGCATATTTATTATACCCACTTGAAAATTAAACTTGACATAATTCAAGAAATGTTTTTTTAAGTTTCTTTTTACTTTGAAATTTAGGAATTATAGATAAAATTTTTCAGGGTAGAAAATTTTTATTTGAAACATAAATGTAGTATAATTAATTAATTGTTAATAAAGAAGATATAATTAATGTATAATGGAAGCTATAATCGTTAAGATATAATTTAATTAGGCTAAGAAATTCAAGATTAGGAAAATAAATTAAATCATGATATTTAAATAGTGAAATAGTTCAATGCTAAGAAATTTGGAAGGAATGCTTTTGAATTTACCGAAAGAATTAAATTTAACAGAGAAAAAGGATTAATTACTTACAATTTTGTAATTTTCAGCAATTAAAACTTATTCATGAATAAAATTAAAAAAGGTGTAAGGCTAAATTAAACCAATTTTGCTTTTTTAGAAGCATATAACGAAAATTAATTTATTTGTTTAATTAATGATTTGATATCCATTCTTTTGTGAGATTTTTTCCACTTGGCTAATAAAAGTAAATTATTTATGTAATGATATTAACAGTCTTATAAAGATAAAGAAAATTTATTTCCAAAATCAAAAATTAACAAAACTTTATATAATCTAAGAATATTTTGCATTGATGTTTTTCTTTTTATTAAGTTAATAAGGATATTCTAAAAGGATACCTTTAATTATGGAGTTAATCTCAAAAACTTAAACTAGAGCTGTTATATTTTTAAATGCACTAGAGATTTAATTAAAAAATACTTCAAACAAATAATTTTACGTAATTTAAAATTTTCAATTTGCCTGAAACTATACATTCTGTGAAATTATTATTAAGCATACTATTAAATTAGATATTTTTTTTAATCGAAATATTGCATGATAAAACATNGTACAAAGATTTTTCATACCTTTCTGAAAAGCTTAACTGTTTATTTGAAGTAAATTCGCTCAAAAGTTTTCGATAATCAATATTTTTTTGCAATTAGCTATATTTTTATCTCTACCAAATTATTGGTTTAACACTATAAATTATATAAATTCGGAGATGTAAACAGTACGTTTGGATTATATTTTAACGCATGATAAAGACAATCATAAACTAGACAAAACGAAGTCTACGAAGAAAGGCTTGTTCTTTTTTTCCCGCAAAATCTCAGCTCTAACACAGGCTTCATTCAAAACAATTTTACGCAATCGAATGCAGTTTTACATCTATGCCATAATGCTCTAACTATGTTAGATACGGAAACTCTAGCGTAGTGAGACTTAGGGATTTATTTAAAATTTTTTAACTGTAGTGTTACGCACTTTTTTTTTCATTATTCGGATAACAGCTGTTTTTAAGTTAAAGGTACGTATTGACATTAAACATAATTTGTAGAGTCTAATACTATTAAGGATAAAATCATCGAAATAAAATTTTTTAATTTGATGAATAATAAAAAAAAAATAGTAATAATCGTTATTATTTATATAAAAACTAGTTATTTTTTTTACTCGTATTTAAATGAATGCAAACTAACTTAATAATTCCTAATGAACGAAAAAAAACTTAATTTGGTAATTAATTTAAGAAGAATTACTTTTAATAAAATAAAATATAAGCAAATTAGTAATTGTTAAATATGAATATGCTTCATTATTATGTAAACTTACTTTAAAAGTAAAGTAAAAATAAATAAATAATAATTCTGCTAAAATAAAACAAATTAACTTCATTAATGATAAGACAGCGTAATTTTTTCTTTTAAATTAATAACTTTCTGATTTCTTATTTTTAAAAGAATAGGCAGCAGTCTTGATCTTTCTAGATTAAGAAACTGCTGACGTTTAAATTGTTTGAACTCTTTAAAAATATATTTTGATAATTCACAAAAAATATTTATACTATTTTTATAAATTTTTTTATTGCTGTAATTAAATTTTAGGCATATTTATTTTACCCGCTTGAATATTAAACTTGATATAATTCAAGAATCATTTTTCATTTTTCATGGTAGAAAATTTTAATTTCAAACATAAATGTAGTATAATTAATTGATTGTTAATAAAGAAGATATAATTAATATATAATAGAAGCTATAATCGTTAAGATATAATTTAATTAGGCTAAGAAATTCAAGATTAAGAAAATAAATTAAATCACGATATTTAAATAGTGAAATAGTTCCATGCTAAGAAAATTAGAAGGAATGCTTTTTAATTTACCGAAAGAATTAAATTTATACAGAGAAAAAGGATTAATTATTTACCATTTTGTAATTTACAGCAATTAAAACTTCCTTATGAATAAAATTAAAAAAGGTGTAAGGCTAAATTAAACCAATTTTGCTTTTTTTAGAAGTATATAACGAAAATTAATTTATTTGTTTAGTTAATGATTTGATATCCATTCTTTTGTGAGATTTTTTCCACTTGGCTAATAAAAGTAAATAATTTATGTAATGATATTAACAGTCTTATAAAGATAAAGAAAATTTATTTCCAAAATCAAAAAGTAACAAAACTTTATATAATCTAAGAATATTTTGCATTGATGTTTTTCTTTTTACAAAGTAATAAGGATATTCTAAAAGGATACCTTTAATTATGGAGTTAATCTCAAAAACTTAAACTAGAGCTGTTTTATTTTTAAATGCACTAGAGATTTAATTAAAAAATACTTCAAACAAATAATTTTACGTAATTTAAAATTTTCAATTTGCCTGAAACTATACATTCTGTGAAATTATTATTAAGCATACTATTAAATTAGATATTTTTTTTAATCGAAATATTGCATGATAAAACATATTATTTACATTATGCTAAAACATATTATTACTCTAAACATTACAAAGACTTTCGAATTTTCGATTGAAAATAAATATTGTCTATTTTTGTTTTAAAATAAATGTCTATTTATAAAAAAGAAAACTAAAAAAAAGTCTATTTTTGTTCGAAATAATTAGAAGAAAAAAAAATTAAACCCTATTTTGTGATTTAGTTATTATTAAAACAGTAAAAAATGTTTTATTTTCAATTTCAAAATTTTAAATCTACATATATAAAAATGAATGTATGTATGTATGTCCCTTATAAACTCCTAAACCATCCGACAGAAAGCGATGAAATTCGCCATACAGATAGTTTCAGGCACGAGGAAGGTCACTGTCGACATTAGAATATTCTGCGAAAAGCCGTTCCAGCGGTATGAGCGAAAATTGAAATTGAATTTTCTGATTTTTTAAAAATTAGCCATTGTTTTTAATATTGCTATAAACGATTTAGTTCTCAAATATCTTGAAGATAACAATAGTGATATTTTCTATCTTATAGCTCTATTCCTTTAGAAAAGCAAATTACATATACTTCAATATTCAACTATAATTCGCGCAAGTTTCGTTATGTCAGGTGAGCATAAGCAAGTAAAATCAACGAGAATAGATTTCTTAATTATTGGTCGTATCACGGATTTAGTATTCGCGATCGCAACACTCGAGTACGCCCTCTAGCGGGAGCCTGAAAATATCGGGCATTAGTTCCAGCATAATCATTGGCAATGATGAGCGCAATTTTCTTAGCAGCAAATAAGAAGCAAAATTTCCCTAAGGAAAAGGTAGAAGAACTTGAAAAAACTAACCAGAACAGGCCAAACATTGAAGCGGAACACGCCAAGCATTTGAAGAACAATTTCTCAATAATTTTTACCTTTCTATTACCAACAACATAACTTCCAATTTCATGATCACTTGCTGTTACAGATGTGTGTATTACGGTAAAATAATTTTTTCTGTCTTCAATTCATTACAAATTAAAGTGAAGTCAACATTGCTTTCGTCATTTAAATGAATAAATGTGAATTCAGAACGTACAGAACTGTAATAGTTATAGAATATTCTTCTTCTTTATAGAATAGTAAATATTTCTGTATCTATATAATTCGGAAAGCAACAATAAAGAACCTCCGAATTACTTGAAATAGTATCATTTGTGCAGATTATTAATAAATTTTTATCGTTTTCTTGGTAAGCATTTTTCAGTTTTGAAAGAATAATTTCAACTAGAATTCAGCTATTCTGTTCTCAAGCTACGTATTGAAATTCATATCGAGATCATACAATAATAAAATTTTGATGTGTGGTATGTTATCTAAAAGTAATGAAGGAATAATCTATGTAGATATTATTTGAAAATAAAATTTTCAAACGAAGAACATTTCATTTGGAATTCTCCGGATTTATAAAGAAGGTGAGTGTTATGATTTTTATAATAAAAAATTTGCTTATAAATAATTTTTTTTCTTATTTGATGATAGTTCTCTACAGAACGGTTTTACGTCTGATTAAGAAATATAAGAAAGAAAAAAAGAAACAATATGACAGTTTTTTTATTTCAATATAAGGAATGTTTAAAATCGTTTTTTTATCCTAAGAATTCTTTGTTTTACGTTTTTTAGTTTATGATTTTTAAATAAAAATTGTCGTCAAAATACTCTTTTTGAAAAATTAAATGGTATAACATTATGTGTTTATGTATACTTCATGCATACTCTAATGTTTGAAGTAATATGATTCAGAAAAGTATGGAATAAAAATTTGGTACTTATGTATTAACGCCACCGCAGCTACAGATTTGGCAGTTTTTAAGGTGCCGCCAATACACATCTAAAATTTTTGTGACAAATCATAAAATAAAACACTTTATTTAAACTCAAAGTAGTCAATCGGATTTCGGTGAGAAATGGGCTGATATAAAGTTTAACATAGATTCAAAACAAACTCTATTTTCGTTCACCTGATGATGACGCCATATTAACTCTAATAAATAGGATTCCAAATGAGATAACATTTCCGAAACGTACATTTACCAAGATAAATGTCATGGGAATTGGTACATTTTCGTTTTTGTGGTAAAATATTTCGCCCCTGAAAAAATAGAATTGCATCTTGTTTTGTTTTTGGCAAATCCCAAGGACGAATTTTCGTAGCACTAAAAAATGGCGACAAAAAAAATTGTTTTTTTTTTCCTTCTTTTTTTTGATTCATAAGTATTCTGTATTTTACGTTTTTTAGTTTCTAAATAATGATTTTTATTGAAACTTGAAATTTTTTGATAAAAATTGTTGTCAAAAAACTTTTTTTACAAAATTAAACTATATAAAATTATGAGGCTTATGCATACTCTTTGTTCATATTAATTTTTGAAGTAATATGATTCTTAAAACTATGGAATGTAAAGTTTAAGTTGGCCTTTCATGTTATATCATTAAATTTAGCAAACTATTTCTCAGGCATTAGGTTTTAACTCTAATAAGAAGATACATATTTTTTTTTCTGTTTATTTACAAATATTCTTACGATGTGTTTTGGATGTTCCTTCTCTAAAAAAAGGTACCATTTTGTTTTTGTTTGCATAAGAAAGAATATTAAACGTTTTTCTTTTTTAAATTTAATAAGCCACAATAAAGAAGGAACGTTACAATGCTACATTAAAGACGCCTCTAGACTAACTGAATGACTGTTCATATGGAAATCGCAGGTATTCGTCTCATAAAACAACGCCCCCTATAGCTCGTTGCGATCACGAATTGTGAAAGCTGTTTAATAAATATCAAGGCAAAAGCAAATTTCATTAAAATTGCATGTTTTCAATAATTATTTATATTTAGTATGCAATTTTAGGTTAGCACAATTAAATATAGTTTTCGAAGATTTCATTGCTGTGACAGTTGTCATTTGAAAACCGTTGGATTGTTTATTATTACAGAGTTTTCGAATTAATTTCATTTTATTTCCTTCATTTGAAAAAAAAAGATTTTTGTTTTAAATTTTATAATTTTTATATTTCTTATTTGTTTCATTTCTATTGCTCTTTTTATTATTTAAAATATATATGTGAATTTTCGGTTCAGCAAATTTGCGACCACAGTCATTTCTTTTTGTTTGTGAGAGAGAATATTTGCAAAAATATGCAACCTAAATGAATTGCTCTTAGTCGATCGACATCTCAAGGGCGCAAAAAGAGAACTACCCGTGTTTCAGAAACATCGGAGCAACGGGAGGAAAGACTTGAAACTAATCGAGAATACAATGATTTTGCCCGTTCCTTAGAAACGTCGGAGCAACAGGTTTTTGAAGACTATGAGCAAATCAACTACGCACTGCGCAAGCCCGTTCGTCGGAAACATCAGAGCAACGGGAAGCAAGAATAAGAACCAATCGAGAACGCACTTCGCTATTCAGACGCTGTCAATTCTCTGATTTCAATCTCAGTGCATTTCATTATGATCCGACAACCAACTATAGTCTTCACCCAAGCGTCATCATCGGAAAAATGGATGAATTATGTACGTTTTGTAATGCTCACAAATTTAGGAATGAATCAGTTAGAATTTGCTATTCTAGAGGCAAAGTGAAACTACCAGATTTAACGTCGCCAGCAGAGCCATTTTCAACGCTCTTATCAGGTCAAACAAATCAATCGAAAAATTTTTTGGCGAATATACGCCGGTACAATTCGTGTTTCCAAATGACTTCATACGGTGCTACACGTATCGTGAACGACAATTATATGCCAACATTCAAAGTGCAAGGCCAAATATATCATCGTGCAGGATCACTTCTTCCACTACCTGGCGCAGATCATAAATTTCTACAGATTTATTTCATGGGTAACACAAATGATCAAGTCAATCAACGTTGTCAGTTAAACAATGGCACTAAGCGAGAAATTGTTACCCCATTACAAAAATTTTTCGATCAAAATAATCAGATAATTAGGCTGTTCAGAACTGCCCTTGACAAAAGGCCATCCGATAACTACAAAGTTGTTATTAGAGCTGACAAAACACCTGCAGGCCACCGCAAACGAAAATACAATGCACCAACATTGGACGAGGTGGCTATTGTTATAGTTGCCGAAGAATTTACCTCCCTCGATATAGTTCTTTATCGCAGAAATGATGACGTTCAAAGAGTATCAGAAACGCATCGATCCTATGATGCATTGCAATATCTTATTTTATTTTGGCAAGGAGAGGATGGATACCATTTTAGCATAAAACTGAGAAATCCACAAACAAGCGAGAAAACCAATAAGAAAGCTAGTGCCATGAATTCTTATGGATATAGATTAATGATTCACCAAAACGCTGATAATGACATCTTAAAATGTCGACAATTATTTCATAAATACATTACCGATATGTATGCGAAAATTGAAACCGAACGCCTACTGTATATTAAATGAAATCAAACCAAATTACGTTCAGAAGAATACATTCATTTACGGGATGCAATAATTAATGATGGTAACGTTAGTCCTAATGATGTGGGGAAAATGATTTTACTGCCGGCTACATTTACAGGGAGTCCAAGGCACATCTATGAATATTCACAGGATGCCATGACATATGTTCGCGCATATGGACGCCCAGATTTATTTATTACATATACATGCAATCCTGCTTGGGTTGAAATTAAAGAGCTTTTGTTACCAGAACAATCATCATCGGATCGTCATGATATTACCGCAAGTGTGTTCTAACAAAAATTAAAATCATTACTTGATTTCATTGTGAAGTGCCATGTTTTTGGAGAGACACGGTGTTGGATGTACTCTATTGAATGGCAAAAAAGAGGATTGCTACATGCCAAACATTCTGATTTGGCTTATTGAAAAAATCACACCATGCCAAATTGATCAGATCATATCAGCTAAAATGCCTGATGTCGCCATTGATCCAGACTTATTTCAGGTCATTATCCAAAATATGATTCATGGTTCGTGTGGATCACTCAACAACACTTCACCTTGCATGTCGAATGGAAAATGCACGTAACGATATCCAAGAGAACTAACTGCTGAGACTACCACTGGCAATGACGGCTATCCGCTTTATCGACGACGATCTAAAGAAGATGGCGGAAGATCAATCATTTTAAAAATTCGGAACAATGATATTGAAGTCGATAATCGTTGGACTGCACCCTATTTACCGTCACCGTACAAAGCACATATCAATGTCGAAACTTGTAATTCGGTGAAAGCGATCAAATATATTTGTAAATATGTAAATAAAGGAAGCGATATGGCAGTTTTTGGAATTGGAAAATGCTACTTCAACAATCGATGAAATTAATCAATATCAACTGGCACGCTACATTGGTAGCAATGAAGCAGTCTGGCGCATTTTATCATTTCCAATTCATGAACGACATCCAACAGTTCTTCATTTGGCAGTACACCTTGAAAATGGACAGCGAGTTTACTTTACAGCAGAAAATGCCAGTTCAAGAGCATTCTCACCACCACAAACAACGTTAACGGCGTTTTTCTCTTAGTGCAGGGATGACGCATTTGCAAAGACGCTTCTTTACTGCGAGGTGACAATATACTACACATGGAGTGTTTCGGCGAAACATTTTCAGCGTCGAAAGCAAAGTAAACCAGTTGAAGGACACCCCAGTTTATATTCAACTGAGGGATTAGGTCGTCTCAACACCATCCACCCTAACAATACAGAATGCTTTTACTTACGATTACTATTAGTCAACGTGAGAGGGCCGACATCGTTTCAAGAATTAAGAACAGTAAATGATGAAGTATGTGTCACTTATCGCTAAGCTTGCCAAAAATTAAATCTTCTTGAAAACAACTCACATTGGGAAGCTTCAATGGCTGATGCATCTAATACTGCTCGACCACAACAAATACGCTCGTTATTTTCAATAATATTAACTATGTGCTTTCCATCAAATCCAAGAGATCTTTGGGAAAAATACAAAGACTATATGAGTGAAGACATACTACATCGCTTACGTGCAACAAAACAAAATCTGCACATTCAGTTCTCTCCAGACGTATATAATGAGGCTTTAATTTCAATCGAAGACATATGTTTAACAATCTTCAATAAAACACTTTAGAACTAGGAATTCCTGCACCAAATCGATGTTCAAACAATCTTTTCAATCTTAATTTTCTACGACAAACGTATTTTGATATCGACAAACTAAGTTCATTTGTTCAAACAAATCTTTCAAAATTGGTTATCGAACAACGCATAGCATACGACAAAATTATGACAGCTGTTACAAATCGAAGCGGTGGATTGTTTTTCTTAGATGCACCTGGAGGAACAGGTAAAACATTTCTAATTTTTCTTATCCTGGCAACAATACGATCACATAACAGAACTGCATTGGCTTTAGCATCCTCTGGAATTGCGGCAACTCTTTTGGATGGTGGCCAAACAGCGCATTCAGCACTTAAATTACTTTTAAACATGCAATTCACTGAAACACCCACATGCAATATCAAAAAAAATTCTGTAATGGGTAAAATACTACAATCATGCCAACTTATAATTTGGGATGAATGCGCTACAGAAAGGCATCAGAAGCGCTTCATCATACACTAAGAGATTTGAGAGAAAATTAACAACTTTTCGGCGGCGCCCTAATTTTATTGTCTGGTGATTTCTGGCATATTCTACCAGTAAATTCACGTTCAACTTCTGCTGATGAACTTCATGCATATCTCAAATCATTAGAGTTGTGGCAACATGCACAAAAATTACACTTAAAGACCAACATGCGTGTTCAACTACAGCATGATGTATCAGCTGAACGTTTTGCAAAGCAATTGTTGGATATTGGTAATGGAATGATGGCAATAGATAAATCCACCCAAAGCATTACACTGCCAGCAGACTTTTGTAAAATTATTTCAATCGTAGATAAACTTTTTCGCAACGTTTTTCCAAATATCGCTCAAAATTATAAAAATCTTCAGTGGCTCAGTGAACGTGCTATATTAGCAGCAAAAAATAGCAATGTACATGACATCAATAATTTCATTCTAAATAAAATTCCAGACTCTGCAAGAATATATAAATCCATCGATACTGTAATAGATCCAAACGAGGTTGTAAACTACCCAACTGAATTTCTGAATTCACTTGATTTGCCAGGTATGCCGCCACACGTTTTAATATTGAAAACGGGAGTACTACCTATCATTCTCCTACGAAACATAAACCCACCCAGACTTTGTAACGGTATGCGTCTTTCAGTGAAAAGAATAATGATCAATATCCTCGAAGCTAAAATTCTAAATGGCAAATTTAAAGGAGAAGATGTTCTGCTACCGCTTATTCCAATGACCCCCACAGATATGCCATTTGAATTTAAACGTTTGCAGTTTCCGGTGCGACTTGCTTTTGCCATGGCCATCAACAAAGCCCAAGGACAGTCACTACAAGCATGTGGTCTGAATTTGAAAAATCCATGCTTCTCCCACGGACAGCTCTATGTGGCCTGCTCACGTGTCGGAAGACCTTATAATTTATTCGTGTACGCTCCAAACGGTAAAACAAAAAACATTGTTTATTTAAAAGCACTTGAATAAAACTGATTATAACGAGCCGGGAAATTACCAAATGCTTTTCACCAATTAAATACATCTCTGACAGTAATTAGATACAAAATCTGAGACATCCGAGCAACAGCAAGCAAAACTGGTTATCGATCAACTGCACACCTCTCAAGCCCATTCCTCTGAAACATCTGAGCAACGGCAAGCAAAACAGGTTACTGATTTAAAATACATTGCTCAAGCCCGTTTATCTGAAACATCAAAACAATGAAAAGTAAGAACGGAAAACGATAGAAAACTAATTTCTCTATTCAAACGCCGCCAATGAGCTGGTTTAAATCTCAGTGTATTTCACTATTATCCAATTACTAATTATAGTCTCTATCCAAGTTATCATAAAAAAAGGATCATTTATCTGTGTTTTGTAGTGCTCTCAAATTTAAGAATGAGACAGCTGGAATTTGCTGTTCTGGTGGAAAAGTGAAACTACCAGACTTAACGTCGCCAACTGACACACTATTAGCGTTGTTACCGGGTCAAGGAAATCAATTGAAACTTCTCTTGGCGAATATATGTCGGTATATTCGTGTTTCCAAATGACTTCATTCGGTGCTACAAGTATCGGTGTGCATATGGGCAGCCAGAGTTGTTTATTACATTCACATGCAATCCTGCTTCAGTTCAAATTAAAGAGCTTTTGTAACCTAGGCAAACATCCGATCTTCATGATATTACAGCACGTGAGTTAAAACAAATATTAAGCTCTATACTTGGTTTCATTGTAAAGCGTCATGTTTTTGGAGAGAAATGGTGGTAACTACTTCACACCAAAGTCTTAGTGTTCCACTACACCAAGAATGTTTTTTTACACTACTTGGCATGAAGTAACTGCCACCATTTCTTTTGTATTCAGTAGCACTAAAATTTATAGTTATAGTAAGATAAGATACACATAAGAATCAGTGAATATATTTTTAAGATACAACATAAAGTAAGAATCATTAATTTAAACGATCGTGTAGCACAGAGAGAACATTCAGACGAAGTCGAATGAGGCCTAGCAGAGCATCAACAGTCAGAAATTATGCTTCATAAAATGAATTCTAGCATTCTAAATTCATTCTATTTTCGCAAGTCTAGCTTAAATATTTATGGAAAAATTGACATTTCAACAAAAAAGAATTTTTGTTCGATGTTTTTTGTCCATTTCATGTTTTTTATTTTACATAGCTTTAAAAATATTCAATAAAGTTAAAATTTTTTTTAGAGAAATTTAAAATTAATTACGTAATTTTTGCTTTAAAATTTGAAAATTTGAACGAAATCGGTCGAATATTCCCTGAGAAAGACTATAAGAAAATAATTCTGATCTTAAGTAAACACATTACATTGTAGAAATCAATAAATTGAAGTGAAAAAGAAAAAATAATTAACATAATCAAATGAGTCATCATTAGGATCAAACACTACTAAAACGCATAAAAATTAATCTGATATAAAATTATTATAATAGTTTAGAAAATCAGGGCGATGAGCTTTTTTATTTGCAATAGGATACATTTTACTTTTCATTCTACAAGTAAAATTAACATATAATATAACAATATTTTCAATGATGATTGTACATAAAAAATTAGATCAGCGAAGATTAACAAAATTATTCATTATATACATTTATTATAAATATTTGTTAATTACAAATATTTATTAATTATCATACATTACCAGACGTGACCTTTTCCGGAATGTCTGTCAAGATTTAAAATAATCAAAGGGAAATTTTGGAAATTTTGGTAGCTGAGTTCCTATTTATTCTTTTTTTACAATCTTGGTTAATAAGAAAAGCAAGCGTTCAAAACTTTTGAAACATTGCTCATTTTCAAAATTGTTTGATAACATCTTCAACACATAGACTCATAAGAGTAAAAATTTCATGACAATTTAGATCTTCTTCTTACATTATGACTATTTTCAAGCATGTGGCAATTTAGAATTTTTTTGTGTAATTGTATAATAATTTTTATACTTAATCGCTATAAGTAAAAAGCATTATTTAAAAATTATACTTTGTCTAATGTACTTTTGTCTTAAATTGGAATTGAACATACTTATTTACAGAGAAGGAAAAATACGTCCGAAGTAAATGGTTGTAACTAGAGTCTTGTCTTGCTAAAATGAATAAATAAAGAAAGAAATAGTCGTGTGAATTATTCTTTGTGTTTTGCTCAACTAATAATTTTTTTTCTTACATATAATATAAATATTTATGTATTCTTAAGCATTTACTATACGCATGTATTTACACACACGGAAAAAATGTCTGGTGAAAACTACCAGAATATGGTAAAACTTAACCATGTTTCTGGCTCTACACCAAAGAGCTCTGTAATTTTTACCGAAGCTCTTGGTAATTATTTTGGCCAAATTAACACTAAAAAATGATTTTATGTGGTAAATTTCGGTAATTGTGATAAAATTTCATAATTTTAGAGCAAGTCCCAAAAACCATTTATTCTGTTAAATTTACTTTTCTGTTTTGCATTTTTTACTAAATGTGTGGTTATAAGAATTATAATTTTGAAAACCAGAATTTCCGGTAAGCCATTATCAGTTGAAAGGGTAAACAACTAAGTAAATGGTTGAAATACCGCATATTTTAGATTTTACTATAAGAATTATGGTTCATTTTATCAGAAATGTCATTAATATACAGTACCATGATTTTACCAGAATTGTTTCTCCTTGCATTACTTAAGGAGGATATTAAAATTATTACATAAAAATATTTGCTACAATTATGGGTATTAAGCAATACGAACTTAGCTCTTTAATAAAAACAAGGATTAATCTATATGGGTCAAATAATTAGGCAAGAACTTTGGATTTTTAAAATCTAGGGGAGAGTCGGGTAGCTCCGCCCAGCGGGTACCCCCGCCCAACGTCAATTTCATATGTATAGAATATTTTCTCAAGTCAATGTGCCATCGGATATTGATTATTAAAAAGAGATTTCGGTAATTGTTATATTAAAAAGAGATTATTTTCAAAGTTTCAAGTATTTATGCAGCTGTTAACATGGTAAACAATAGTTTTGAAAATATGTTGAATACAGTATTCATGAAGTTAAGAAAAATTGGTTGAATGTTTCGTTTAAACTTCATTTTAATACTTATAAAATAATTTTTTCTATACATACAGCATTAAAGTATGTAGTCTTAGGTTTAATTTGCACGAAGAAAGAAGTTTATTTTTGAAAAATTGTTCGAGTAATTACAAATTTACAAAAAAATTGAATTTCGGGTAGCCCNTTATCAGAACTCATATGTAAATTTATAGTGAGTTTAAAAAAGAAAGTTGCTGCAAAATTACAGATAAATATTCAAAGGAGACTCGGTAATTTTACAGAAATAAAGCAAGACTAAGTCCCGAAAAAAAATGACCGTTTTTCCTCGAAAGTTACTACTCAAAGAGCCATGTCGAATAAATGGGAGGTTGTTTACCCATAAAGTAGATTAGAATATCGGAAAAAAGCCTCTTTAATAAAATTCACAGTAAAAAACCTACAGTTTCCAGAAATCTGTTAACGAAAATTCCGATTTTGTGCATTTGAACTAGTACTAGTGCACATTCTCGTTTTTCTCTCTGTATTTTTACAGGAATTTTGAACTGCTAAAATATTTTATAACTTCATTTTCATAGAAACTTTATATTTTTGGTTAGGATCCAAAATGTTCACAGCAGTGACAATCGATGTAATAGAATAATCTATTCTATACTCATATTTAAATATTTTTGAAGAAATAATATCTCGTACAGCATTGATAAGGCGGTTGTAGGGTTAAACGAAAAATGCTTTTATTTATTTATTTAATAACTCAATGGTATCGATATGTTGTATGGGAACAAAAAGTTTAAAATGATACCAATTATTTTGAAACTATCACCCCTTTTTATTTAAAAGTAATTTTTAAAAAAATAATTAAAATGAACTAATTTTTTTTAAGAAGATGCGTTTTACAGAAAATAATAATTATTCTCAAAAGTTTATTAAATATTTCGTTTCTTCCTCTAATGTAACTTTTTTCATTTGAACTTTAAATGCAAATAAAATGTATGGGCTAACTAAAGCGCAGTTGCTATTTCATTTCTAATTTTTATAATAATAATCGTTTTTATTAGAATAATAATCGTTATACAATAATAACGATTTTATTTATAATAATATCGTTTTTATTTATAATAATATCGTTTTTATTTATAATAATAATCGTTTTTATTAGAATAATAATCGTTATACAATAATAACGATTTTATTTATAATGATATCGTTTTTATTTATAATAATATCGTTTTTATTTATAATAATAATCGTTTTCATTTCTAATTTTTATAATAATAATCGGCAATAAATATCGTTTTTGAATAAGCTACATTTTTTGTAATTTTATTCAAAAATAAGTAAGTTTTATTAATCAGTTAGATAGTTCACTCTTGTCGGTCAGAACTGTATTCTTTATTTCAAAATGATTTAAAAAACACTATTTATAAGTAGATTTTAATGGTTTAAAGAAGTTTAGTTAATTGTGCAAAAATGGTTACAGAAGCTTATTTTAAAGTTAAAACACGCAAAACAAATTTTCTTTGAATATTCCCAAATTATTTTTCTAGTCAAAAGCAGGAAGTAAATTTTAAACAGTCACATTTCTCTCTGGTTTAATACATTCAAAATTCCATCAAAATTAGGTGTTTTCACTGAATTTAAGATAGAATTCTTGTTCATTTTTTTTTTGCATTTCCTTCATTGTTTGTCTTTTTTTAAATGTTGTAGGAAAAAAATTAATTAATTTGCCTGAATATAAATGAACACAATTACAAGGGGGAATAATTGACTTTCAATTTTTTTCTGATGTAATTCAGAATATTCGAGACAATTAACTCGAAATAAGAAAAAACACATATCTCGTATTAAAGTCATTATCAATTTACCGCCGATATAAACTTTAACGTTTGTTTCGTTCTCTCTACTTTTATTAATAAAAAAAATATATATTGGACATCCATTTAATAAAAATGAATGTTTCTTTTTATCTTTTAGGTTAAGAGCGATCGTAGCTTCAGCTCTAAGAGCGGAGTGAACTAGCCCTTCTATTCTCTTTAGCCCTGGTATTTACGAGAAAAATAGCACAAATATAGACAGCATGATATCACACAGTCATGATAGGAACGAAAAAAAAATATGGCGCGAGATAAGACTAATGCAAGAGCGATTTTTTTTTAATGTAAATAAAGAGCGGATTGTTATTATACAATCAAAATGTCGGATTATTCATCATGCATCTTCATAGAATAACCTGTATGACCCTTTGATGCAAATGGGACACTGGTGCCTATTATATATATTTTTTTCTTTCGTTTTAACTACAAGCAAAAATATATTTTAGCCTTTTTTTATTACACGAATAATTCTAATAGTTCTCAAAAAATCTGTTAGATTATCAGAACTTCATTTGTACTAAAATTTAAAATCCAATAAAAGAAAGTAGTTTTAAATATTTTTTTTATTCATAGTCAGACGTTTTATCAGTAATTGATTTTGTTAGTTAAAGTAATTTCAATGATGAATAACTCTTTGAAATAGCAAATAATGAATAACAAATTTGAAAAATTATTATCCGGAAGTGAGCCACGTTAGCCGAATTTTTTCATTTAACGCCGAAAAAGATAATTGTGTTTCCCGCTATATTTCATAACCATAAATTATTAAAATGCAAAATATAGTATTTTCTACTAATTTTGACTTAAATTAATACAAAATAACGAAAAAGTATGAAAAAAATAATGTTTGATAAAAGTTATGCGTCAAAAGGTTTAAAACCTTATTACAAAAAGACTTTTAGTGAATGCACCTGAAATAGAAATGTATTAAAATGATTCCTTAAATTCATAAAATTCATTAAATTCATTCACATAATTTTATATCCCAGTTAAATAAGTTTTGCTCCAAAATTTCAAAATTAAAAGATATAACTGAATAATTTATAAACGTAAGTATGTTATATGTAAGTAAGTTACTTAAATGGGATTGTAGTAATGATTTTTAATTGTATCACTAAATTACCATACTTTATTAAAATCCTTATGAATATTTAATTCGTCAGAAATAAGTGTAACGTAGCAAGAATGCTTGCAATTTTGGCTTTATATGAAACCAACATAACTTAAATTGTCAGTGATAATATTATTTGATTATTGTATTTATGATTTTTTCATAGGTTTCATAGACATTGTTAATTAAAAAAAAATCACGGCAAATATTTCTATGTGCAGAAGATTGTATTTGACACTTGTTTAAAAGTTCTGGATTAATTTATATGCAGTAAAAAACAAGATTTTTATAAATCAATGTGAAAAGCCAATTCAAATTATACCCTGACCTATAACAAACAGTTTTTGCTGCAAGTTTACAACAATTAGATAGTTTTAAATTTCATTTTAACAAATTTCAAGCAACAATCGTTATTTAAGTGACTCTGTGTTGTTTAACAATATATTGTTTCTTTTATAATTCTAAAACTTCAACAATTGAAAACATCAATAAATGTTTCATTTTTGAAAAAAAATTTCATTCTAACTTTTGAGCTTGTGAGTTATACTTTAACGTTTGAGCTTAAACTTCTAGAGTGATTAAAAAGTGGAAAAAATGTTTGGTTTCATTAGAAACTGGTTGATGGTGTTGGGGTTTTGTAAGCGTAAGCATTAACAATTTATAAAATATTTACATTTTAGATTTTCAATAATATTTCACGAATAAGCTTATTGCGCTATCAAAGTATAATGAAAATGCAAAAAAATGTTTAAAAAAATGATTTATGTGATTAATATGACATTGAATGCTAATCTTATTTAATCTCAGTTTTTAGCAGACTTTTACAATCTATATTTGTAAACATTTAACTTACAAAAGATGATGCTTACTAATACTAGTAAATATTTACTTTATTAAGAGTTTAATTATTTTAATGACAAAAAGCTTTAAACCTATAATATTTGTATTGCTAAGTATTTGTTGACTTGGATAGTTGTTTCATGCCAAGTACATGCTGTTAATTTCATTATAATTACTTCGAAAATTATTTCGATTGCGCATGTACAATAATATTTGCCTGTCGAAAATAGTATATCCAATTCTCATTATGTAGTTATTTTTCCACAATTTTTTTTTCCTATTTAGAAATTTGTATAATTTCATAAAAAGGAAGTACCAAAATTTCTCAAAGGTTTTCAATTATAGTAGAATACACGCTACAATTTTTACTTTTTTTTATTTTAACAAAATAATTGTTAGCTTGGAACTACGCATGTTTTTACAATTATCATAAAGTCTGATTTAAATTATTAGTAAAATTCATAAAATCCAACATTAATATTATGCACTAAGTGGTAATTATACTGTGATTCGTTAAAATAAAGTGCAGTACAATCAAATTTCCTTTAATTTTATTTTTCAATAAAACTTTTTTCCAAGCATGATTTAGATTACTTGTTAATAAACTAAAATTGCTAATAAAATTCCATGGACTTACTTCAGCCATTATAAGGGAAATAATTAATTATCAGAATTTTTATGTTATGATTTTTTTCCGCTTATTATTCAAATTATGCGCATTTTCGCAACTGGTATATATAATATACATTATAAGGAATATATCGGTTATTTTGTTTTACAGCCAAGAAAAAAAATAGAAAGGCGACAATCGCCAAATATGATGATTTGGATAATTGTGGTCTTGCACAGCAAGATCGAATGGACCAACTTCATTACGAGGAGTGGTATTTGAGACTCCGTCGTCTTGCCAACAAGTGTATGGTTAAGAAAGATTGGGGTATTGATGAAGAGTTAGTAGACGAAATTGTTTATGAGTGGAAGCCTGATAAACACATACGATCTCACAGTCTTCCAAACATGCATATTCAGTTTGCATGTTCAGAAATGATGGATATTCGGTCCGATGGGGACTCAGATTCCAAAAGTGAGTCTGTTGTTAATGACGAAAGCTATGACGATGAATTGTTATATAAATTGACGAACACCGATTATATTTTTCGGGAGTTCAAACGAATCAAACGACTCTATAGAGGATCGTCATACGAGTCATTGGCAGACGATATTAATGGAATGTTTAATGGTGATGTGGAAGTTGAAGGCCGTTGTTCTTCACTTTTGATGGAAGAAAAGGCCTCAAGTGATGAATCCGAGATAAAAATGAGGTATTTAAAATGTGTTTTTAATGCTTCCAATACACTTCTTACTTTTTTTAATACTACCATCATAAACTTTGTTCAAAATTCATATTCAATGAAAACAATTTTTCACGAAATTCATTATATCTTAATTTACATCAACGTAAGTAAATCTCCATGATGATTAATTTTAAAAAAACAGATGAAAAGATTACAATAGATATATATTTTTTTTCAGATATAGAGTTAATTCATGTAGTTTTAAAATTCTTTACGCATGAATATATATTCCTTTTATGCATGGGTATAAAGATATATTCTCTTTTTTCTCCATTCAGCATCTACAAAATCTCAAAAAAAATTATTTTAAGCAATTCATCTATTTTAAATAGGTAATTTTAAAATATAAAAACATGTTTGAAATATTTTTCAAGTATTTCTAATCCTCTTGCTTTATTTTTCTTCTTAAGTTCTCTGAAACACAATCTAGAAAGATTTGCATATTTCTGAATTATAATTTTTTTAAAATTTTTTATTTTTATTTTCAATGAACTGTTTTTTGAAAAAGTCCTTTTTCCTGTGCAAAGAGTATTCTGTAATCTTAATATATTTTTAAAATATTTGCCAAAAAAAGATGTTAAATAAATAAGTACATCAGTGATCTCAAAAAATTGCAATTAAGCAAGAAAGAGACAAAACTTTAACCGAAATTTATTGCATCTCTACACAATAGGTGGCACTGAAATCATTAAAAACTAGCTTCGTTGCTGGATAAATCTTCGAATTTTTTCTAATCTAAATCTTCCATCTGGTACTAAAATACAGGTTGTGACTTTATCATTACCACCTTGCTTAATAGGGAATTGTTAGTTTTTCATAGCGTTTTTGTTTCTCTTTAGTTTTATTATTCATTCCTGATATTGTGCGAAATGAAAAGCCCTTAAATTTTAATCTAATTATCATACTTAGACTCAATTCTATTATTTTGTGGAAGGGACTTAAAATAAGCTATTTAATCAAATTTAAAATTAGAAATCTAGTACGAAAACACATTTTCTCTGAATAAATATAATATTTTTTAAAGACGGATTCGGATTTCTGATCATTTAAAACACAGGGATAGCCATAATCTGGGAAATATGGTCCCAATAGTTTGTCAATAGTCATTTTAGTTTTAATCGTATTTTTCCATTTTTTGAGAAAATTTTTAATGAATGAAACATTTTTGCACAAAATTATGAATTTCGTTTATTCAGAGATTCCATTCAGAAAAAGAAATTTTAAGAATTATTTATTATTTTGTTAATAATAGTAGAAAAATTTCGAATAAAATAATATAAATTTTTTTTTGTTAAAAAATGTACTTATTTGTATTGTATTTTTAAGGATTGTGCTTTTGAAGGGCAAAATAAAAAATTTGAATGAAATCTGTTGAATAGTTTCTGAGAAATCGAATTTTAAATGTACAACTTCCTTAACCAAATACAATACAATTTTGAATTTATTTTTTATTAGCGAGAAAAAAATATCGTACATCAAATGACTTTGGAAGGAAAATTCATAATACTCAATGTTTTTAATTATCTTTTTAGCACGGTCCAGGATATGGTTAATGAAATCAGTGATGAAATAAAAATAGACAAGGTTTTGAAAAAGAACACTAAGAAGCTCAGCGTTCGATCGTTCTTTAAGAACTTGTTTAAGAGGAAAAAAAAATCAAAGAAAAAGGACCATTAGTGCTTATTTTAAAGAATGGATATTTTTTAAACATGACGGAATTATGGACTTGGATATTGGATTTTCGAAATGGATTATGGATTATGGTTGGATTAATTTTTGGAACTTTGTTACGCATTATTAGATGATTGAATATTTAATGAAATATAAATTTGAAACAATGAAAGTACTCAAATAAATTAGCATATACAATAATAGCTGAATTGAAGAGAAACGATTATAATCAAAAAGCAAAAAAGCAAATAGAATTGTTTATAAATATTCAAGAAAAAGAAATTAAAAAAAAAACAATATTAAAAAGGAAGTAATAGTAAAATAACAGATTTAAGAAAAAAAAAAGAATAAAAAAAGCAAATAAATATGTACAAGAACAAAAAAAAAAAAAAAAAAAAAAAAAAAAAAAAAACCTTTTAATGCTACCCAGAATTAACTGAAAGTTCTGGAAGGTCCCAAGTCCTTTAAAAAGCAGAGGGAAAGGTTTACAACATCAACAGTTACTGTAAAACAGAGTTGGACAAAAACGTAATCAATTACATTTCTTGATTACAGTAATCAATTACTTGTAATCATGATTACAATATTGATTACAATATTGATTACAGTAATCAATTGCTTGTAATTTTTATTACAGCTGTAATCAAAATTTTGATTACAATTGTATACTATATGCAAATACATTATGTAAGTATGTATGGAAATACGTATTTTTATGTACATAGAATGTACGCACGCATGTACGTACAATTTGTGATTCGTATATATACATATACAATGAAAGCGCAAACGTTGTTCGTAAGTACAATATACATAATTATATTGAAATATACATAATACTATACGTACGTACGTATTCATCAAATTTTCGGAGCTCCGAAAAATATATATCCATACCTGCCAACCTTCAATCCTCTCGAGGAGGATTTTCCCCAGTGGTAGTAAATTGGAATTTAAATTACAATCTTAGGCAGAAGCATGCGCTATAATCGCACGACGATCTGTAATTTGTAAGGTGCCTGCCCGCGTCAGCGGTCACCAGACCTCTTAGTCTATGTTGTGCCCTAGGGCGACTGGATCTAATGGCATAGAAAAGATAAGATAAGTGGAGGAGTTCAAGGCAGTTGGAGCCACGAAATTTTTGCATGGGCAGATCAAATCATGATTTAGTATATGAAATAGCATGTGAAATAAAATTTAAGAGATATGAGTAGTTGAAATAACGAAGTAATGAAAAATTAAAATAAGTACAAATTTGTTTTGTACAAGTCTGATATTGATAAAGATATATTACATTATTTGCAAGTATTTACGTTATGTACAAATGGCAAGCCTCTGTTAATACGATGACCCGGTCATCCCGGTACTCGATCGCTAGTGCCGGGTTGCTCATCGTGCTATTGTTAATAGACCTACAGCTTGCCCAGATCGGACCCTACAGGGTTGCTCCTTCACCGGGTTCGCTGTAGGCCTAGCGTCATAACTGTGTGTGTTTGTGTAGGAAGGGGGCTTATCTATTAAATCTGCGTGATAGAATTCCATCTGAGAGCAGGAAGTTTATAATAGGATTGTGATTCCTACTGTCTTGAATTAGTTCTTTATTCATTATTTGCTTACTAGTGGGCTGTGCCCCCTTCTCGCTAACGATCGCCAACCCCCGAAAATCGCTACGCTATCTTATATGGTTTGCTTCGCAAACCAAGCTCGCTTCGCTACTAACTTAGGTACAATATTCTAAGAATTCAAAACAATCATTCAAATCCACATAAAAACCTTTTTTAAAAAAAAAATACATCTTTTTAGTAAATACTAAGTCATTAAAATAAATTTGAATTCAAATAAATGACATGTAATTCGTTAAACCTATTAGAAATGTGCTATAGTANGCACAATTATGGGATTCAAATACACAGGATGATTTTAGCTCAGAGTACGCACGCATGCATGTACAATTTGCGATTCGTATATATACATATACAATGAAAGCGCAAACGTTGTTTGTAAGTACAATATACATAATTATATTGAAATATACATAATACCATGCGTGCGTACGTATTCATCAAATTTTCGGAGCTCCGAAAAATATATATCCATACCTGCCAACCTTCAATCCTTTCGAGGATGATTTTCCCCAGTGGTAGTAAATTGGAATTTAAATTGCAATTTTAGGCAGAAACATACGCTATAATCGCACAACGATCTGTAATTTGTAAGGTGCCTGCGCGCGTCAGCGGGCACCAGACCTCTTAGTCTATGTTATGCCCTAGGGCGACTGGATCTAATGGCATAGAAGAGATAAGATAAGTGGAGGAGTTTAGGGCAGTTGGCGGCTCGAAATTTCTGCATGGGCCGTTCAAATCATGATTTAGTATATGAAATAGCATGTGAAATAAAATTTAAAAGATATGAGTAGTTGAAATAACAAAGTAATGAAAAATTAAAATATGTACAAATTTTTTTTTGTACAAGTCTGATATATTACATTATTTGAGAGAGAGAGAGTAAGAGAATTATATATATTTGATAATTCACGGTATTCGTATTCCTTGCATTATGAAAAAAGCTGGAGCTCAGTTGGTTAATATATTCGTTTACGGTGTCGATATTTAGGTCTTTGCGTAAATATTTATTGGGTATGTGCCAATGGGGCACCAGTAATTCTTCGTAAGAACTTGTTTTGCAGTGTTTCTAGTTTCTTCATCTGGCTGCTATTTGGACAGTTCCATGCCGGACATGTAAATATTGGTCTTATGCAACTTATGTAGAGATGCCTTTTTATATGTAATGGGAGCTTAGAATTGGAGTTAAATATCGGTCTCAGGTTGGCGAAAAAAGCTTGTGATTTAGTAATTATTTCGCCAATGTGGTTGCTCCAGTTTAACCTGTGATTTAGCGTAAGTCCCAGGTAATCGGCTTTATTCGCAATTGGGATATTATCGGAGAAAAGGCAAACTTTGTTTGTTACTTTTCTTGCTTCTCTTTTTTCTTCTAATTATCATGAGTTTTGATTTATCTGTATTTATAGTTATCTTATTTGAGCACCAATTTTCAATCTCAGGCATTTGTTCGTTCAATTTTTGGGCAGCATGGTTTGGGTTTATAGATCGAATAGCTATTACCGTATCATCGGCGTCGAATGCCACCATATAGTTTGGATCATTAGCTATGGAGAAGTCTCTAGTATAATAATAAAAATGTATGTAAGTTAGAACAACGGTTGAATCCCACACAGAGTGGAAACTACTATTCGCCTTTCCAGACATAAATAAAACCGAAGAGTAATATACAGTTCTTATATACTTTTTAACATTTTTGTATGATGTACTGCATTGAATGTAATTTTGGGTGGTAATTATATTTTTTTGTGATTTTTCGAATAGAATTCTTTTTAAAATTACCGTTAATGAAATTTTTCAAGAGTTTTCAATCTATTTAAAATAATCGTTTCATGTGTAGATTGGATAAAGTGATCGAATGATCGAGAGACAGAGGTCCAGATTCAGAGAGACGGATTCAGTACTCATTGTGTAAAAAAATTATTTGCATTTTTAACAATATAATGTTTTACAGTTTTTGCAAAACGAAACAAAATTCAAACACAGGTTTCGGCATATTTTTGTTATATACGCTTTATAACAAAAAAATCGACACACCAAGAAGGAGTCGTCCGATTGAAACGAAAATTGGTGGATAGGAAGACAATGTACAGAATAGTAAATGATTAAAATTTCAGAACAATTGATTAATTTACTGCAGAGTTACAGTAACAAGTTCAATAAGGTGTTGACCCACCTCTAGCCTGGATACAAGCTGCCACACGGCTTGGCATAGACCGATAAAGCTCCCGGATGGTGTCTTGCGGTATTTCCTGCCAAATTTGGTGCAATTGTCGAACGAGGTCGTCAACATTCCGTGCCAGATGCAATCGCCTTCCCATCATATCCCAGATATGCTCGATGGGAGAGAGATGTGGTGATCTGGCAGGCCAAGGAAGAGTCTGACAAGCTAGCAGACAGTTCATAGCAACACGTGCCGTATGTGGTCTGCCATTGTCCTGCTGAAGAACCAGCCCAGGCCGCTGAAAAAGGAACGGTAGCAAATCAGGTCTTAGGATGTCGTCGACGTACCGCTGTGCAGTAAGTGTACCTATAATGCCGACCAAAGGGGTCCGGCTGTCAAAGGAAATGGTACCCCAGACTATAATGCCTTGTTGAGGGCCGGTGTGGCGTGCAATAGTAAAGGCAGGATCCCCCCTCTGCCCTGTGCGTCTCCAAACATGTCTTTGATGATCGTCAGGACACAGTTGGAAGCGGGATTCATCGCTAAAGACTATACGTCCCCAGTCGGCATCATTCCAGCCTGATAGAGCGTCGATTTTGCTTGTCTTTGTGCGTTCTTGGTGCGTCGATTTTTTTGTTATAGAGTGTATGTTCGGCTTTGTCATACTTATCTTAACTCAATAGATTTTAAGGTATAAGCAAGTGTTTTAAGTACCTTTTCAAACTATTATAATCTTTATTGAAAATTTTAGAATTGTACATTAAATGATTAATTTACAATAGTCATTTGCAGAGGGGAGGGATTAGGGAGAAGACGTAATTTTTTAATTCCTTTTTTTTTAAAATCAGTTTTATATGCTAAAAAATGTCCAAAAATGAAAAATTTTGCAACTTCAATTTTAGAGATTATTTGGGATAGTATAGGATAAAAATCAGCGGAAAATTTTGCTTAATTTGGTTACTAAATATTTAAGGACTAATTTTGTGTACTTCTTATAAAAAAATTGGGCTGCTAATAAAATTTTCCGATCAGATAAGCACAATTATGGGATTCAAATACACAGGATGATTTTAGCTCAGAAGTTACTAACATGGTGGGGAGGTGGGGACGTCCATGTCCTAAAATGTCATCGTACACTGAAAAATTTCCGTATTATAGAAGCCACAATTTTTGGCGGTTAAGGTAAATTAAATATTTTTTAAGCCCAGAACTATAATTATCGTGCTCAAAAGTATTTAATAAGTGTATAGTAGGTTTCAGTTAATAAGCAAACAAAAAATGAATATATAAATTAATAAAATCGATAACAGTGAAAAATGTGACTGCATGTGCGGGAAGAAATTTTAGTTTTTATCAACCTCAAAAATGGTGGTAAGTATAGACACAAATGTTGTACAGTGTACGCCACTAGGGGCTCTTTCGTAAATTTCCTGTTTTGCGCCTTTGATCTGGTACTTGAATTTACTTAAATTATCTTAATTTTATGTTTTCTAGTTGAAGCCGTGATGGCTCAGTGGCTTAGGCACTGAATTGTTGTCTGAACTGGAGTTCGAACCACCTGGCGGCTTGAAGCCCACACAACTTCAGACCAATTTTCACCAGCTTATAGGGGAAGTAAAAGTGGACTGTGAGTAGTGATGACAACATTGCCACAATCATGACTTTGATCTCAGAATTGTAGAGCTTTAAACTCTATGACCCTTCTGGCCCACCAAGGGCTGTTGCGGGAATGCTTTTCTTATGTTTTCTAATAATTAGTGTTGAAAATTGTATTCAAATTCCCCTGAAAACATCTGTTTTATATTTTCAATAGTTAAAAAAATTTTGTAGTAATTTAACTATTTGACAACTTAATGACAAACTCACCAAGTTTTTTGGCAATTTGGCAAGTTTTTTGGCAAATTACGATAAACAGCTTATTTCTAAGTTTATTTGGGTTCAGGTTTTGATAACAATGAAATGATAATTAGAAAACGTAAAATAAATTTATAATTAAGATAATTTAGATAAATAAATAAATATACCAGCTCAAAGGCATATAAGCAGGAGTTTCATATTCGGGAAGTGCCCCCAGCTGCGTTCATGGAATTTTTAATTCTTACGAAGTCCCCAATCTGTTCTCCAAGTTGATAAACACTGATAAACGTCGTGAGTTGATAAACGTCTTGAGTTATTTACTTATAACTGAATTTAACTGGAAATTATTAAATCTTATTATATCTCAAAACAATTTGATAATTAGATAGTTTCTTCGACACATTTTTATTAAGATATGCATTTTAAAAAACAAATTTCTGCGATTCAATAAAAATAAACATTTTCGAGGAGAAATTTTTAATTTACGCTAGAAAAAAAAATCTATAATCAAAAATTATTTATTGTGAGTCAAGACTCCTAAATTGCATACTTTTCTTGTCAGACACATGACTTACAACTGACATGTAGGTAACAGTTAAAATAAATGAAGTGATAGTCATTAAATGCGAAAAAGCAAAGAAATAAAATAAAAGACGACTCAAGAGTTGTTAAGTAAGTGTAAAGTTCGTAGTACACTAGATTAGTGAAAGGAATTTTAAACTATCCCCTAGACGTCATTAAAAGGCATGTAATTAAGCTCCTTCAGCACTTTTCCTTTTAAGAACTCTTTTAACGCGCAGAAAAAATAATCTCATTATATTTAGAATAGAGACTTGAGAGTGACACTGTGGTTTAGGTAGCTTAAAATTAAGTGGCGCTTTCCCAGAATTGACAAATTGATATAGAATTTGTATTATTAAATTTTCATTAATTAGATTTTTTTCTGCATTGTTTAAGCAAATCAGCTAAATAAAAAAATCAACTAATAAGAACATAATGAAATCAAGTTCAAGAATAGAATGATACATGCAAGCTGATTTTTTTAACAATCTTTTGTTTATAAGGAGATATAAATAGGGTGATATTTGTTTGGGTATTGTGCATTAAATGAAAATACATATTGTAAATAATTACAGTTATCCAATAAAGAAAGTATCAAGCTTAAACTTAAGTTATAACCTTTGACCATATTTTTATATGCAGATCATTAATCTTATTTAATAAATTTGAGTTACATATCTTTGAAAAAAAGTGAGCAAATTTTACACTCGCAATATCTTTATGTCTTTAAATGGTTGTATTACAAAAACAGCAATGGGGTGAAGATAATACAATTTAAAAGTGTAAATCCATTATCTGCTAAAAAACCAGAAATAAATGATTTAGGTATAGTAGATTTTAAAAAAATACCATATTTATCCCCTGGAAATGAAATACAATAAAAGCATCGATTGAATGAAATACAAGGAATAAAATACAATAACAATGAAATACAATAACAATGAAATACAATAAAAGCATCGATTAACAATTAATATTAAATATTGCGTATAACGTTTATATTAAATACGTATCTGTGTACTCATGTGCGCATATATGTAAATAAATTGACTTTTCTAAAAATATTTTGTGTCAAAATTGTGATCAGTATCTAATGCATTAAAGCTTTCATCTTTATTTATGTTAGAAATATTCCCCTATTTAATGGCAAACAGGATGATTTTTCTTATATCTCTGTACAGCTCTGATTCAAAATATTAGAACAATTGAATTTAAAATATTAAAACAATGCAGTCAGGATTTAGTTGTTTATGATTCGTGAGATGAAGCTAAATCTTTGCAGGAAAATAAAACCATCCTCAAACAAGTCTTCTGATGATGGAATCATGCAATGCTGCATATCCTTACACGACCATATGCGATCATGCAACAAGTACCATCAAATTAGCAGTAAATTTTGCAGAACATTTCCGGCACTCTTTATTAAATGTTTCCTGTTTCATCCTCCAAACTAGAACGCTTTGATTGCCATACGCAGAACATACTTTCGTCACTAAATAATATTTTTCTTCCAATCCTCTAAGTCCTTAAACAATCTTGATTTGCAGCATCTTATTCTTGCAATTTTTTGTCTTACAGTTATGAGTGGTTTTTTTTGGAACAAGATATTTAAATTTAAATTTATGAAGACTTCGTAATGCTGTCGATTTAGTCTCGCTTCTCGATTTACATTTGCCCCTTTAAATGTAGTAAAATTCAAGGTGGAATTTATTACAATTAATAATTATTAATAAACAGTTGAATTAAAAACTAAATTTAATAAATACTAATGTAATTGAATGAAAAACTAAAATTGAAATAAATAAATTAGTAACTCACAATTTTTACTGAGTACTACGCTACGAATTAGAGCACTATATGAAAAATACTTGTACTGCTTATTTCATGTTCTGCTACCTGTTTTCTGCATTTAATTAGTAATTTTTTTTTTAAAAAATTTTGATAAATTATTTCTTAATTATTTTGGAATTAAAAAATAATTTGCTCATTTGGAAAATTTAATAAAGTTTGGTTGCTTATGCCGCGCAAGTACTACACTTAGGAGCTATTGCATTTCTTGTCACATTTATGATCGGAAAGCTGAGGCAATCACCCGGCCACTACACCTTGCTTTCCAACAATCCTACACAGTTAAAATTTTCATTCTAAAATTATGGTAAAATAACTGGAAGCTGTCTGTCCATCCGATTACTCGTAAATTTTACAGTCAAGAACATTTTTTTATTTTACGGTTTTTTAATTTACAACTAGCATTTTTCAAAAACGTGAAAAGGAAAAATAATTATTTAACTAGACATAGTAGCTCGGCTTTCCATAAGGTAATGGGCATTGGAGAGTGTCGGACAATGGAAATTCTTCACGTGCTGAAGGGAATGGTGGAAATATTGCAGTGCTTACACTAGGACTCGAACTCCAGTTCTACCGGTTATGAAATTATCAGATAAGCTCGCTCGGCTATAATATGTACGCAGTAGCAAAGAACTAAGTAGATTCCTTAGGTGGTTCTAGTTGGTGCGATAAAATTCTGGTTGTTTAACCGTATTAGGTGAAAACAGTTAATAAACAGTTTTTTCTCATACTTAACAGTTTCTGCCATTTTATTTATGCTTATTTGACTGTTTTGATTTAATATGGTAAAATAACCGTTCAATAAATTGTTAATTAACCATTTTTTCCGGGAAATTTATAACAGTGTACCTGGCACGGACTTTTTCAGCAGTGAAATCATTGGGAACACGATATTACAGTAGACTCCGAAACACTATAAGTTACATATCGTTCAGGATGTTTCTACTGTATAAACTGCCGGATCAAATTCCGGTAAAATCAAGTTTTACTGGAACATCTAAAGGCCTGGTTTCTTAGGACAAGTCGGCGTTACACAACGTCAGCTAGAAATCAGCGCTAACACTTTATTGGTCAGTTTGTGAGCTAGACAGCATACGTCATCGAAAGCTCAGCTTGAACAANACTATTACGGTCAGTTTGTCAGCTAGACAGCATACGTCATCGAACGCTCAGCTTGAACAACGACTGACGCCCGAATCAACTGCTGTAGTATTACAACGTAGCAGACAGAAAGAATGGCGGACAACATCCAACAGAGCATTGAAATCAGCCAAGATTTTGATTTCAACATTAAACGTTGCTTCTTCTTCCTCATTTAGCTAAGCTATAATGTGTCTTGGACAAAGTCATTATTTGTTCTCTAAATCACCATTCGACGATAACAAAATCAATAGAAATTCAAAATAAATATTTGTTTACGTTATTAACGCATGCGCATTGCGAGATAATGTCTGCGTTGGACCGACTGCTGACGCTGAGCTAACTAGGGCCTGGTTTGTTAGGACAGGTTGGCGTCAGCGGTACGTCAACGTCCCGCTGACGCCCAGATAAGGCGCTTGTCTTGAAAAACGAGGCCTTTACGGCACAAAAAATTATTATACCATAGTTTTTACAGTAATAATTACCGTGAAATCAATTAATTACTCTAATTAAGCAAATTTTACTGTGAAAATTACGATATAATTACGGTTAAAAAGAATTTAACTGTAAAATAGATTTTACGGATGATGCACCCTAATTGCCGGTACTGTATACCGTAATTTTATTCAGAATTTTTACCATAAATTCCTAAAATGTAAGCTCCAAAATTCTGTTATAATACCAAATAAGAACATTTCTTTTGAAAATATAAACAAATAGAGTTTTAATTCTGCATAATTTATTTAGCTTGTAGACTAATGAAATATGCGAACTGAATTCAAATGGTTTGCATTTTCAAAATATATGTTTATAATTCAGTTTGGGAAAACATTAATATATATACCAATACGAATAGTAAATATACACTCTGACCAATTTTCAGTGTAATTTGCAATCGATTGCATATTTAGTGGGGAGGGATTTATAGTTAAGGGGCGATTTATCCATAAACTCTAGTTTAGTCTTATCTATTAGAATAATTTATTGACACTTTCTTCTGCATTAAAAGTATGCCATTTTTGTTTGTGTGCAGACGAAAATATAATTATACTGTCTGTGAGTAATAGGATTGATTGCGACAGTGACTTTAAATATGTATGATTTAATTATATTATTCAAATTTGAGGACACTCAGCATACTTTTTTATTAAAAACACAAATTCTGTTGAAATTGATTTCTAACATAAAAATATACCGAATATTTGAAGCAATTTTTTTTTAAATTAGTTGCATACTGGGCACGAAATAACACTTATGCAAATTGGAAAGAAACACGTAAGTATAAATGGACATTTTTTCCCCTTTACAAGTATATTATTGTATTTATGATAACACTATTTTATTGCTATGCATTGGAATAAATCACGTAATATTTAAAACCTCTAAAGTAATTAGAACGAAAAGTGTTCTCGATAGGTATTTTTAAATTCGCACTTTTGCATAAGTTTGTAATCAAAATTCGTTTCGAACAATGTTTTTAAAATCGGTTTGAAATGTATATTATATCATACACGAAAGAATATTAAACTTTCTGTCTACATAACATGTCAGTTGCGCAGTGTGTCTCTAATAGCATGCATTGCGCATTCTGCATATTAATAAAATGTCTGCGCAGTTGGTATAGCTTTAGAATATAAATATATAGTTAGCTATGACAAAAGATTTTGCTGAATCTACATTTCTCATGGCTTTCCAAAATACTGAGATTGATAGCTTTCATTCAGCAAAATTATATGATTTTGATTATACAAAAATTTCTAAAGCAAGCAATGAAACAATAGTTGGCAACTGTTTCAAAATAACCTTCATGATTTTTGGCATTGATATTACTAATACAAAATCAAATCTTCGAAAAAGCATTTCAATATTTATTAAGAAATGCTTCCTTGTTTTTTTTCTTTTCGTATACATCGATTATATTATAATGCAAACTATATTTGTGTCCTATTTTCCCACCTTAATTGCTCGTTATGTTGCCATCATTATCAACAAGACTAGCATATTTGCCATGTGGTTGCTTGTTATAAAGAATCAAGGCAAGATAAGTAAATTTTTTTCCAATCTGCAATTATTTTCTCAAAATTTCAGTTTTAATAGACAATGTGAGGTTCCCTTCGCAAACATTGCTATATTTTTGATATTAACATCAGTTCAAGTATATGCTTTCTTATCAGTGTTTGTGATTGGTGAATCCGAATCATGCGATAAATTCTACAAGTACTTTATGGATATTACTATGTCACATGCAATAGATACATGTTACTTATACATCAAACGTGTGGAAGTATGCACTCTGCACCATGTAACAACAGGAATGTTTGCAGTTCTGTATTGCACCTTGTGTTTTCACTTTTCAAGGACACTATCAAGTTGGAGGAAGACATTGAACATTATTTTGCAGTCGGATAATCTGAAAACGATTACTCCACGCTTCTTCAAGAGATATTCTGTTATTTTGGATCACGTAGAAAAACTTCAAAAGTCGTTTTCTAAGCCTACTTTTTTGTTTATTATCAGTATTTCAATGTCAGTGTTTTATTGTTTAGCTGTTGCGTTTAGGAAAAAACAATTTTTCAATCGATCGTCTGCTCTGCACGATATTAAGTTCACGTTAACATCTGCGTTGTATTTGCTTTGCGTAATGGCCGTTGGTTCTCAAGTTTCCATCGAAGTGCAGAAAAATAAACTGTTGTGTCGTCGTGTTATGGAAGCGCTTAATGAAGATCAGAGTCGTTATGTGACTTACAAGGCTTTAAAAAGTCAAATACAGCTTATTGAGAGTAGATCAGATATTGTTTTATCTGCAGGTCAGGTTATTCATTTTAAAAGGAACATGACTTTTGCAATTTTTGGTAATATATTGACATACAGTTTGCTTATACTTAATGTGAGATAAAATATTTATACTTTACACTATATTAGCCCATTTCAGGCAAAGTTCAGAATTTTTATAAGATGTCGTAATACTTTCATTAAAATGTGCGTAAACTACATTCATTAAGAAACAAAAGAGCCTAAAAAATAATATTTAATTTAAGAAATAAAATGGTACGTATATGCCCCGTTTACCAAATCAATGGACAAATTATTTAGTTAAACATTAGTGTTTTTCATAACGTTGACTTATTTTATTTAGAGAAGCAACTTTAATCCATCATAAGAACATATAAATAAATCTCAAATGGAATAATTATATATTTTCGAGAAGTTGAATTTGTCAATAACCGTTTCAAGTAAAAAAAAATTAGCGTATAGTTAAAAAGTTTTTCAACAAAAAGTATTCAATTTAATTGAAAATACACGTCACAATAATAATAAAAGTTATTGATTAAAATGATATTTACTAAATGTTATCTTCGGTGCCTGACACTGAACTTTCCCGTTTAAGCCGAGTCAATGACTTGGAACTGACACTGAACTTTCTGTCTAGACCGCATCAGTTTTTGGTGACTGACAGCTTAAAATATGATATAAAACTAATAAATGTGCATTGCTTTAAGTAATTAATGAGATTGGTAAATTAGATGACTTAATTTTTATTTATTTTAAGTAAATTATTTATTTCTATCTGTTAGTGATGCGTTTTGCATCACTATACCACATGCAAAATGTTTTCTTCTTGGCAACGCGGCAGGCATGACGGGGATTCCCTTAAAAATACGCGTCGTTTAACGTGAAACTATAAAAAGTTTTGGTGTTTAGGTAAACTAAATATATTTTTAAGAACAAAACTGCAGTTATAGTGCAAAAAAACTATATAAAATTGATAAAATATCATTTGTGTGAAAGAATTATAGCGAATATGTAACAAAAACTGCGTTTGCTTCTTAAACGAATTGTTTTTGAAATGAAGCTATAAAGTGAATCTAATGCGCATGAAAATATGCCAGTAAATGAATAAATAAAAAATTGATGAATAAATAAAACTATAACAGTGGAGAAGTAAACAAGAAAATGTGACTACACGCAATGTAATGCCTGTCTTTTCAACGAAAATATTATAATACAGCCGAAAAGTTTTCAAGCTTCAAATTTCTTTTCTTTCAAATATTATTTAAAATGAAGTTATATAGGTCGTGTATATCCCTCAGGGCAGGCCACTCGAAGTACTTTCGATAGAAAAAATTAATAATAAGATATAGATAAATATAACTAAAAACGCAATAGTCTATGGAAACATACAATTTAGATTTCAGAACACAAAGCAATGTTTCTTTTGATTAAAAAAAATGATTTTTTATAATCAGTTTGAAAGTAAATATGTTTTGTTTTTAATTCATTTGAACCACGCATATGTTTCTCATTGTATTAAACCTTAACTAAGATCATTAGTAGACGATGGCCGAAATTTTACATTTATTTATCATTTTTTGAAAACAATGCTAAAATACTTCGTTTTCCTTTTTTTTAAATGACTGTTAGTAAACAATCTGTACCAACTCTTTTTGTGTACTTATTATAGCCATAAAATTTTAGCTTAAATAAGTTTCAAAAGAACAATAACTCTAATATTAATTCCAACTACCTTTCAAAACAATGTCATGGAAAAGATGATCCCTCTAAAAAATTAATATTCATTAGTATTCACTGAAAGAAAAGGATTTATAATAGAACATTTTAAAATAGAATTTATTCAAAACTTTTCATATCAATTTTTGTAGTTGTTGAGATCACATTGATTTAAAACTATTGTGTTTATATTGATTCTGTGTACAATGATTTTTTTCTTCAAATAACAATGCTTAATTTAAACCAGACCTCTATATTTGTTCGTAAACGAAGAATGAACTTTAATATAATTCAGCATTTAAAACGCATGTGAATGAATATTTATACTCAAGTCCAGTATAGTATTTATATCATTATTGTATATTGAAATTTGGAATATTCAATAATAATCTATGGGAACACTTAAACATTTAGAGATAAAGAATTTCAAATTGAACTGCGTTTAGTTGTCCTTAAAATATTTTCATTAGAGAAGATGTTTCTAAACTCGCCAGCTTGTACTTTTTTATATTTAACATGTTATTTATACGCTTAGCCATAATATTATCATCTGTTTACGATAAGTTTAAAGAAACTGATTTATTTAAAGATAAATTTTGGCAAAAAAAAACTGTTCGAATTTTGCCATGAAAATTAATCGGGTTACAAATACTTATTTTAGAAATTTTCAGGAGAGTGAGGTTAATGCGATGGCATCATTGAGAACGAATTCCTTTGGTTCTAATCTAAATGACAAAAATAATAAAACAGTCATCGATAATTGTTTCAAGATAACTTTTATGTTTTTTGGAGTTGATGTTGCTGTTAAAAAGTCCCATAGGAAAAGTTTTTCAATATTCTTTAAAGGACTTTTCATTATTCTTTTCATAGTGGTGTATGTTGATTATTTCGTAATGTATACCATTTTGCTTTACCATTTTCCTAAAGCAATAATGCGTTACATTTCTACCATTATCAACCAAACTATAATATTTACTATGTGGTTCCTTGTTATAAGAAACCAAAGAAAAGTAAGTACCGTTCTTTTTCATATCCAGTTACTTTCTCAGGCTTCTCACTCTACCAGAAAATATGAACTGCCAATAGCAAAGTTAGCTATGTTCTTGATATTCGCAACTGTCCAGGGGTATTCTCTTCTAAGGGTTTTCTCGGAGAGCATATCAACGAAATCACACAAACTCCATAAGTATTTCACCAACATTAACATATCAAAATCAACATTTAAATGCTACTTATACTTTAAGTGCGTTGAGGTATGCTTATTGCATCATGCAACAACTGGAATGTTTGCTGTACTGTTCTGCACAGTGTGTTTCCACTATTCCAGGATACTGCGTTGTTGGGGAGAGAGACTAAACATTGCACTACTGTCGAATAACTTGGAAATGCTAACAACACATTTCTTCAAGCGTTACTCTCTCATTTTGGATGACGTCGAAAATCTACAAAAGATATTCTCCATTCCTTCCTTTTTGTTCATAATTAGTATTTCACTATCCATTTTTTATGGTTTGTCTTTATCCTTTTTGAATAAAGCTTTTCTTACCAGCTCAACAGCTCTTGAAGATATGAAGTTAACCATAATATCTACTTCGTATTTGCTGTGCGTCATGGCTGTTGGCTCTCAAATCTCCATTGAAATGTATAGAAACAAATTGCTATGCTGTCGTGTCTTAGAAGCTTTTAATGAAAACTATTCCCCTAATAAGGTTCATAAAAGTGTTATAAGCCAAGTACAGCTTATTGAGAGTAGATCTGGCTTTGTTATGTCTGCGGGTAACGTTATTCCTTTTAAAAGAAGCCTGACTTTTGCGATTTTTGGAAGCATATTGACGTATAGTTTGCTTTTACTTAATTTTAAATGAAGTATTGAAGATGCATATTCCAAATTCATATGACATTTTACTCAACACGTAAGTTTAAACTGTTGAAAAACTGTATAATACTTAAGCTCATACTGTTGGAAAAGTGCAGCATATATATCTATGTTTAAATTGTTGGAAAATTGTATTGTACCCCATGTAAGTTCAAACTAATGGAACATAGGAGAATACGCAATGTAAATTCAAACTGTTAGAAAATTGCATTATACACTCTATTATAGTTCAAACTGTTGAAAAACTGTGTAATACATAAGCTTATACTGCTGGAAAAATGNAAAATGCAAACAAAACAAAAAACTTGAAACAAAATATCGCAAAGTCTACTAAAGTGCAGAGAACGTCAAAATATTATAAAAATTTAAAAAATACCAAAGATCCACATCGCTTAAAATGAAATCAATCAATTAGCATTCAATTCAAGCATTCCTTTTTGAGAAATAATATGCTACGTAATGATTTATAATTAACTCTTTTACAGATTTCACGTTTGCTTCCGAAGGTGGCCCACGTGTCCCCAAGGTGGCTCCGGTGTCGGGCCATGCACTCACTTGAGAACATGCATAAGGTCTCTCTCACCATTTGCACGACTTAAAACTACTAATCTGATAGATTAATTCGAATTAAAGTAATGTGGTTAAAGAAAAAGAAATAAACCTTCAGAAAACATATAATAACTCAAAGTTCTAAGAATTTAAACACATATAAATTACAATATCTTCTCACCAGGAAATTAGAACGACAACTGCAAAAAATTAAATCACTTCATGCAATGGAGGCCATTCAAGGAAATATCTTCCAATTCAGCCTCGTGCACCCCAGGTACAAGATTTACAATGCAGCAGGGACATCTTATGATTCAAAATAAATTTAATTTTACTTTGAGAGGTGGGCTACGTTAGGAGCACTGGCCACCTTTGACTTACCCACCTTACTTAATCAAACATACTAAAAAAAAATTTATAATTTTTAGTGACTTCCTTGGGCCTGTCCTGCAGAGCAAAGTTTTTTGAGGTGCGGCTTAATATTAGAAATATCCACTCTCAGTCCTGTTTCTATATTTAGCCGTGATCTATATTTTGTCTTCAAAGAAGCCACAGCAGAAAATCCAGTTTCACAAAGGTTGGATATTGAAAATGGTAATAGAATGCGAAATGCCCTTGTTTTCAGTGCAGAAAAATCCTCCTCCTGCCAAAATTCAAATAGTGATGTATTATTAAATTGTATTTTGGTTTCGCTACTTGTCGTGAAGTCTATGGATTTTTCTTCCTCATCAATTGAGAGTCCTTCGGGAGTCTTATGAAATGGATTCCTAACCCACTCGTAACTTGCTATCAGTTTATCATGAGCAGGAAAATACTTCTTAAAATTCTTTGCCAGCATGGCTAAATGATTTTCAATGGTTACAAAAACAACTTTTACATATTCTTCTTCAGCCTTATAAGTTTTAGTACAATTATCCACATTTGCAAACATTGTTACGTTTTTTTGCTTTAAATTTCTGCCCCACAATTCCAATTTTCTACAAAAAGCATTAACTTCATCACTCGTATCCAACATATGTGCATTTGCTCCTTGGAGTTGAAGATTCAAGTTATTTAATTTCTCGAATATGACGACCAAGTATCTCAATTTCATCACAAATAAACAATAGTGTAAATTCTCGGTTTCCGGTCTCTTATCTTCGAAGAAAATGGCGATTTCTTCTCTTAATTCATAAACACGTTGCAAAAATTTCTCACGTGATAAACATCTTGCTCGCATTTAAATAGTAACTCTGAATGTACTGAACCCGTGTCATTACAAAGAGCAGAAAAGATTCTCGATCTCAGGGTTCTCATTTTTATATAATTTGCAACGGTTACAACCGCAGTTAGTACAATATTAAAACCAGGACGTATTTCTTTCGAAGCCAAAACTTCTCTGTCGATCATGCAATGTGTCTAGACGCATTGAGGTGATTTTTGTTTTACTAGTGCTTGTATACTTTCGAACATTCCGGATATTGAATGAGCATATTCCGATGCAATTTTTGCATTCTGTGTCTGTATCATTCATAACATCATTTAAAATAGCAAATAATGCGAGCGCTGTTGTTTTGAGTTCTATTGATTTGCAGAAAAGTAGTTCTACTACTGACATATTATCTCAAAATCAAACATAGGCAATGAAATGAGCATCTTTATTAATATCTGTTGCTTCAAACTTTATTGAAAACATTTTGTCACGCAACATCGAGAAAAGCTGACACTACATTTTCAGCTGTATCACCAATTCGACGAGCAACAGTATTATTTGAAAGAGGTAGGGACTGTAATTGTTTTGGAAAATTAACTCCAATCATTAGTTTTTACGATCTCAATTGCTGCTGGTTTTTACTTTGTTTTGGCAGTTAGTTAAATACAGAATTCAAAATGCTCAATCTACATTATTGTTGTATACATTTTACTGCAAGTGGGGGGGGGGGCGATGAAAATTATGATTGAAAACTGAGCCGCGAATACTGAAAGGTTGAGAAGCGCTGCAATACAGTATATGTGTCAGAATTTTTTCTCCGTGTATAGTTTTATCAGAAAAATGATCAAAATTTTTTTCTTCCCTTATGTGAAATTTGATTTTTTTGTGTATTTAACCATGTTTCGGAAACTTATAAAATGAACCTTAAATACTGGGTATGAAACTATAAAATTCCAAAGGTAAAGGTAAATTAAAAGGTAATTCTATGCAAAAATTGTGTTTAATACCTATATTTATTCAATATTTTATTTTGCAATGGTTAAAAACTTTTTGAATTTGAAAAATCTTCATATTTTTACGTGATTTTTAACAATTTGAACTAAATAAGTTGAATTGTTCTTGATAATTGTGAATTTAAAGTATGACTTTTAAAATTTTATATAACTGAAATCTGGCGAATTATTACACTGAGATGTTACATCAGCTCCATATTATTTCTGAATCTTTCTTGTTGATGTCAGAAATTTGTTGTTAAAGTATTTGTAGGTCCAATATTCTATCTTTTGAGGTTCTTTCTCTAAGCTAAATTTTAAGCATTTGTCTAAAATAAGAGATTTTGTAATCTAAGAAATATAAAAGCAACTTAATGGACTTTAATTTTAAAAGTCTATTTGTTGATTACGAATTTCCCCGTAAATTTCATCAATAATCAATTAATTTAATATTGTCTTAATGCGTATCTGCGTTATTTCTTAATAAACTTTTCGAATTACCTATAATAAAATAAATATTTTATGTTCGTGCCTCTTTCTTATTAATTCTTGAACCGTTTTAACTAAGATTTTGAAATTCAGACAGTGGGTTTAAAAAGATAATTTCAGAACGAGATTTAAAAACAAAATGGTTTCAATTTTTATTTTTCTGCTCAACAGAGACATGTGAGGAAACGAATTTTTCACGCACGTTTAGCATCCTTCAATGTTGCAATTTAAAACTGCAAAAAATTTTGTTAAATCAAGAATATAAAAGATAACTGCATAGTAATAATAAATAAAACTGCATCGTAATATTTTCAAACTGCTGACCGAACTGCGTCGGGTTCAGAGAACTGGCCTTGCATCAGAAAGGTTATGAGTTCGAATCCCGGATAAAGCATGGATGTTCTTTTATTCTCTGTACTATCTGTCTCCGGAGAAACGTTGGCCCATCTAGTATGTTGCTCCTGAAAGAGTGGCCAACAAATCTGCCATAATACGCCTGAATTGCCGAATGTCAACCCAGCGGCCACTAAAAAAAAAGAATATTTTCTAGCAATAGCTCTATTTATTAGAAAACGAATTTCACAGCAAATTTATAGCATGTTCTTTAACCCCTTGGGGACGGGTGATTCAGAAAAGCATTCGTACGAAATCAGAATCAAGTTGTAATTAAATAAAAAACGGTAACTTAAATGTAGTCGTTGCTAATTTGACAGACTTACTTTGCTTTTACTTTCATTATTGTCAGTTTAATTATATATATAACCAATGTTAATTCAAAGTATAACTAAATAGTTTTATTTTGAACAAAGTAATGGTGAATTAAATAAATCAAACAATTATAACTCCGTCCACAAATAAACTGCTAAAGAAATACCTTGATTACCAGTTTTATCTTTTTACCCTGATTGATACGGTTTTATGCTGCCACGTATTTGTGACAGTCGGCGCGAAAGGGTTAATAATTGCTTATCTTTGATTCTTTATATCAATTAAGTATAAGATAATGGGGTAACGTCCAAGAATTAGTAATTTTAAAACAATTTGAATTCGCATTATTTTATTAATAGTTACGCTTTTGAAGCGCGTTTCTATAAACAAAATTAATTTAAAACTGACAATAAATGAATAAGAAATAAAAATTAAGCTTTGTACCACAGTGCAAATTCATCGGGAAAATCGCTTGATTGAGGCAAATCTAGATTATCCTCTGTTATCCGAAATCAATACTATCGCTTTATTTTTTCTAATGATACTAAGTATAGTTGAGCTTCTGATTCTGTAGTTGAAGGTATAGTCACAGTTCTTAGTTTGGACAAAATTCTTAGCGAAGTTTGTCTAATTTAATAATGCAGTCCGTGAGAAAAGCAATAGTTTTTTTGTTGTTGAAAATATGAAGCTATTTTTTCGTAGTCTTTCTGCATAATTTTCACTTTTGTGAATGTTTGCATGTTTGTAATTAATCAAGATTCAACAATTAATTGTGATTTGTTTAACCCGTTACGAATAGCCGGTATTCATCTAGCAAAAATTGACATTTATCTGTGACCTTAATGCCTTATTCTTGGTGTTTAATATATCTATAACTATTATCTGATAGAAAACTTTATGCACTTCAAAAATATACGAAATTGAAATGACAATCGAGAGGTTTCAAGAGCTTCAAAAATAGGCTCCCTTTTTCAAGACCTGACAGACGATAATTTAACGAAGCAAAAATGATTAAAAAAAACATAAAGTTGCCAATAAAAAATGGAAAAATAAAGGAAAGAAGCAAAAACTAGGAAAACTACAGAAACCGAGGAAAAAAAACCGTGCCCGAGAGGAAAATAGGAGTAAAATGTATTTCCACGCGTTATGAAGAGGTAGGGGGGAACTAATGTCGCTAAGAAGGAAATCAGCATTCAAATGAATATAATGAAACTTTAGGGTATTAAGATGAGTCAACGGGGCTGACGTGGAAAAATAATATCTTCATATTATATTCAATATAATAATATAATAACGCTTAATAACTATGACTATTATAAAATGAAATGTAGCGTTTCAATTCTATTTTATGCTGAATGTGCACGCAGAATTATTAATTCACGCTATATGACTGAAAGGACTTATGATAAGCATATTCAGATACATTTAGGACACTTCACATCTCAGGAATATATATGGTATCTGATTAATTCAAGAATGGAACGTAAATTTGCATAATCCATCAAATGGAAGAACTATTAGGGGAAGAGGAATCGCTGCACTGAATGCTAACGACTCACTGAAATTTCATTGACTATTACAAGTGAAGATTTGACAAAATCTACATTTATGCTCTCACAGAAGAGACAAACAGGACTCCAGATGACATCAAGTATAATTTTGCATATTATAGTTAACAAAAAGCATTTTTTTCCTAAAAGGAATATAAAAACATGTCTTTTTTTATCAAGATTTCATCACGATGTTTATTATAAGGATTAAAACAGGTAACAAATTTTCCGTATATTGAGGAGACAGTGAATCTTTAAATCCAAAAAAGTTATTTATTTAGTTATGTGTGAAGCTGCTGGAAAACTAACTATTTTTTTTGGAACTATACACGAAGAATTTTACTTGCAAAGTTTCATAAATAATATTGAAAATTTAGGGACGAAGAAATTAATCGTGATTAAAAAGCTACTTGATCAGCAACTGTTTTAAAAATTTTTTAATCTTTAGATAATTCGTCCACGAAGTTTCATGACAAAACAATTACAAAACCACTTGACCAATTACTGCTTTCAAAAATTTTTAATCTTTAAATAATTTGGCCACGAAATCTTATAACAAAAAAATTAAAAACCTGCAACGGTTTTCAAACATCTTTCATCTTTAGATAACTCGGTCACGATGTTTTATAACAACGGAGATGATAAATGCTCCGGATTCAACAAAATATTTTAAAAAATGGTAGAGAACTACAATTTGCTGATTTTCGGTTAATTTTTAAGACTCAATTTTTAATTACAAGGCTCAATTGCAGCAAAAAGGGATATCACATCTTTCTCTAGTACCTAGTCTTTGAATTACTTAGAAGAAGTGATGAGTCAAAACCTTATAAATTTAATTTACTAAACCGAGAATCATACATTAAAAGACTACCACTCAAAAACATTTATACGTCCTGAGCTAGTTAGTATCTCTGCAAAAAGTGACTCAGAAAATATTATTTCGTAATATAAAATTTATAAAACGCAATTCTTTTAAAATGTAAATTAAAACAATTTTTTTTGTCTAACTTTTTGAAAATTTTAAATGTCTTTATAAAAACAGATTCTTGCAAATTATATGGATTAAAACACTTCTACACTATATTTGAGACCAAAATTTTTAAAAATTTAAATATTTAAAAAATAGCATATATATAATAGCATATTTATAGCATATATTTATGGCATATTATAAAATAGCATATTTTTATAATTTTTGACTTTTCCAAATTTTTTTTGAAACTCTACACACTAGTATTATATAGTACAGTACTTTTTTTTTAACAATTTATCACCGTTGTTAAACAACCATTTATTTGCTTTTTAACGTTCAACTTCGCTGCCTTGTAACTTTAAACCCCATACAGAAGTCCAAGGAACTTTAGCATCAAGTCTTGGGAGAAATTTGCCTTTGTGGATGACTTTTTGATGGAACGAACCCGCATTCGCATTACATGGAGAGGAAAACCACGAAAACCTCCCACGGTTGACCTGATGACAAGGGGACTCTAAACCATGATCTGTCAACCACTGGTGAAATTTTGCGTCATCAATGTGATTGTTGAGAGCCGGGAGAGGAATTCGTTTAAACCAGCCATGGCTCGGATTTGAAGCCGGGTCATTTCATTGGGAGGTGAGTGCTCTATCCCCTGAGTCACCACGGTTCATAGTTTTAATTATGCTGAAAATATTATTAAATTTTATTAATTTTATCGCTATTGAGTTTAATTTTCTTGCGATAAGTTAAGTTAATCTGTAATTTGGAATGAATTAAGTCCACTTTCGATTTCCATCTATTCAATACCATTTAGTTTAAAGATAAATAACCAGTTAAAAATCTTGGATGTATTGTTACACTCTATCTTTAAATCTTTTTTAAAACATACATACTAATGGCAAAAGAATTTGAGAGCTTAAATTACTCCTCAAAATAGGTCAGCAGTTAAAATTTGAAGTTTGATTAGTTCAGTGATAGGGTAAAAAATAGACATATACTGTTTAAGCATTTATTAAAATTAAAAGTGAAATTTTTTTTAACATTTGTAGAATTTTTAGTGGCTTGTAGAGTTTTTTTTCAAGATGATTAATTTAATGACAAATTCAACGGCAAAATTATTGGGTCCTCTTTAGATTATTACGCGTCGTACAGTACCGAGGATATCTGCAATACTCACATCCACTGTTTTGTAAAAAACAAGTTATATGAACCACAACAAAAATCCTACAATTACAAAAAACTACAACGAGTTTAAAATTATATAAAAAATTTAAATCAAAATATAATAAACGAAGATAAGCTACCATAAAAGTACTTTTTTGAAATCATGCTTAAATTCTGAAAATTGTTGTAATTTTTGGTAATAAATTTCCTGGTAAAAAAACAAACAACATATATTCTGGTAATAAGACCAAAATGTAAGGTATTTAATCAATTTATTTGTATTTTTTCAGTTCGTATAGCGACAGTTCATCAAAAATTCTGATTTTCAAAATTATATTTTTTGATCTGAGAACAGTTTACCACAGTAAAAATACATTAAAACGGGAAAGTGTATAATATGCATACTTCAATTTTTTTAGTTTCAACTCGGTGTTTTCGTTTGAATTTTTTTGAAAGAAAAGAAAAATTAGTCTGCATCATTGAATTTTATTCTAATACAGTGACTTTTCTTAACAGTCCATCGACTGGCTCCAACACGACATATAACCGCACATCTATATATATATTTCTCTTACACGGCGACAAAAAAAAAGCCTCATTACAACTCCCCGAATGGCAACACTGGAAAATCGACCAATGATTGCCACTAAAAATGTCGCATGCTAAATCTAGATGAGATGGCTCAACATATTTAAAACGGAAACGGAGCTTTTATTAGCGGAAACTGAAATAACCAGAGAGAGCATTCTTACCAAATGTGATCTCTTCCGAAATTCACCCAATCAGCTGCGGCAATCTCATACTATTAAGCTAGACAGAAGTGAGTAGTCTTAGTCGATGGATCTCTATTTTAGTATTTTTTTGAAAGCGCTTTTTTTCACGAATTTATATATTACGAATTTATTTGACAATATTTGATTTATATCACGAATTTAGTTGTTTTATTATTGTTATTAGTGATTCATTGAAAAATGAGTCTCAGTCGTGCTGTTACGCTTTAAGATTTTATACTATAGCACATTTCTAATAGGTTTAACGAATTACATGTCATTTATTTGAATTCAAATTTATTTTAATGACTTAGTATTTACTAAAAAGATGTAATTT
>NC_092205.1:81421170-81502773 GCF_043381705.1 Parasteatoda tepidariorum | reverse complement strand
CCAAATTACAACTCAGTTGTCAACGGAACGTTGCCAACGGTGTTAAATAAATTTAAAGCTTTAAATAAAGTTAGGTGAGGCTAGATCTGTAGCTCACCATAGTACTCCCCCTCCAGTGAGGTCCACGAACGTTACCAAAAATAAACTGCGCAAATGTCTATTGCGGGTAACGAACAGGTACTTGAACTTTTCTTCCTCTCATTGTAGTTTTGGTTAAAGATCGAGGAGAGTTTTCAAATTTAACCTTATGCTGTTTCGGTTTGGAAGGTGTAAGATTCGTTGATTGTTGTGAAGATTCCATACTGTTCTTTAGAATAGATTTATATGGAGGATTTGTGGGGAAATTTTCAACTCTTGGATGCACATTGGACGTATTGTCTGTAAAACATGGTTTAAGTCTGTCAATGGTTATTGTTGATTCTTTATTTCCAATTTTTAAGGTGAGCACTTTGTCGTTGCGTTTAACAACTTTATGTGGGCCGTGATACGGAGGTTAGAGACTTCGGCGGCCACTGTCAATTCTCACAAACACATGTGTGCACGTTTTCAAGTCTTGATGCACAAAAATATTGTGCTGTCCGTGCCGTGGTACTTGAGTAGGAAGCAACGTAGACATGAACTCACGAAGTCTTTGCAGAAAAACCGGGACATTGCGGGATTCTTTGCCAGTACTGGAAGGTCGGAAAAAATCTCCAGGCAATCGAAGGGTTGTGCCATAGAGCATCTCTGCACTTGAAAAGGTGAGGTCTTCTTTAATAGCAGTTCTAATTCCTAAAAGAATTAGTGGCAGGACTTCGACCCATTTGTCTGTGGCATAGGCTCTAATGGACGATTTTAAGTGTCGGTGAAAGCGTTCGACCATTGAATTAGCTTGTGGGTGGTAAGCTGTTGTTCGAGTTCTGTGTATACCCAGCATTCTGGATAATTGTGAAAAAAGTTCATTTTCAAACTGTGCTCCTCTATCAGTAGTTACAGTTTTTGGAACTCCAAAGCGAGCTATCCAGGTATTCAGTAGGGCAGCAGCAACAGTTTCAGCAGTGGTGTCAACAATTGGCATTGCTTCAGACCAAGGCGTGAAGCGATCAATTGTTGTGAGACAAAATCTAAAACCTTTTGATGTAGGAAGTGGTCCGACGATATCAATATGTATATGCGCGAACCTATCAGAAGTTAGAGGATAATTTTTTAAAGGTGATTTCGTATGCCTTTGAATTTTAGCTCTCTGACACGAGACACAAGCTCGACACCACAGGGTACAATCTTTATTCAAGGAAGGACAAATGAACCTTTGTTTAATGAGACGAATTGTTGCGCGTATACCGGGATGTGACAGGTTATGAAATTTGGAAAAAATTATTTGTCGATAAGATTGAGGAATAAATGGACGTGCAACATTAGTAGAAGTATCACAACAAAGTATTATACCGTCAGGAGGATATACAATATTTTTGAAAACTAAACTAGAATTAGCTGACGACTTTAAAGTGCTAAGTTCGGGATCGGATTTTTGCGCTGCTGCAAGTTCAGCGTAGTCCATTGGACCAGTGATTGCTATTTCCTCAATGCGGGAAAGTGCATCAGCAACAACATTTTCTTTTCCAGGCACGTGACGAATCGACGTTGTAAACTGACTTATATACTGTAAATGTCGGTTTTTACGAGGTGAAAAGTCATCCGATTTTTGCTGGAATGCGAAAGTCAACGGTTTATGATCCGTTAGCACATGGAACTCTCTTCCCCCTATCATGTGAGCGAAGTACCGTATGGAAGAGTAGACTGCGAGTAACTCTCTATCGTACGTACTGTATTTCCTTTCCGTGAGCTTGAGTTTGCGAGATAAGAATGCTAGAGGTTCGAGTGTGGAGTTTTTTAGCTGTTTAAGGACTGCTCCTATACCGATGTCGGACGCATCTGTATGCAAAAACAATTTTGCGGCGGGTGTGGGGTGTGCAAGTGTTGCTGCATTAGAAATGGCTTGTTTGCAAGTTTCAAAAGCGCACACAGCTTCCGTTGTCCAATTAATGGGTGTAGGGTCTTTCTTTTTATTTGTGAGTAAGGAACTAAGGAGAGATTGTTTTTCGGAAGCGTGATCTATAAATCTATGGTAAAAATTGAACATTGCTAAAAATCTACGTAATTCCGATACAGTTTTAGGTTGGGGAAAATCGGTAATTGCGGACACTTTACTAGGTGAAGGAGCAATTCCATCGGGAGACACTTCAAAACCTAAAAATGTTAACTTTGATTTTCCAAACACACATTTTTCGGTATTCAAAACAATTCCGTATTCATCAAAACGTTTAAAAACTATATTTAAGTGAGTTAAGTGTTCTTCTAAAGTTTTGGAAGCAATTAAAACGTCATCAAGGTATACGAAGCAAAATTCTAATCCCCTTAAAACGACATGCATGAAGCGTTGGAAAGTTTGTCCTGCATTGCAGAGCCCAAACATCATTTTAGTGAATTCGAATAAGCCAAAAGGGGTTATAACAGCTGTTTTTTCAATGTCTGCTTCCGCGACAGGGATCTGATGATACGCTCGAACAAAATCTAACTTTGAATAAATTTTTGAGTCATTTAGGCTATAAGCGAAATCATGAATGTGTGGGAGAGGGTATCTGTCCGGTATTGTAATAGAATTTAACCGTCTGTAATCACCGCATATTCTCCAAGTGCCGTTTGACTTCGGCACCATATGAATGGGACTTGCCCATGGGCTACTTGAAGGCCTGCATAAGCCGGTTTTTAACATATAATCAAATTCTTTTTTGGCGGCTGCAAGTTTATCCGGTGGCAAACGTCTAGCTTTTGCAAACACCGGAGGACCTGTAGTTTGAATATGATGCTGAACATCATGAGTTGAAGTGTTGAAAGTTAAGTTATTCGTACATATGCGAGGGTACTGCAATAATAATTTTCGATAAACAGCATCTTCTGCAATAGTTGTTAAACCCAAAGAGAAAGTAGGAAATGTTTCCCCTTTAATACCAGCGTAAGTTAAGGAATCAATCAATTTTTTATTTTTTAAATCAACCAGCAATTTAAAATGGGTAAGAAAATCCGCTCCTAAAATTGGTTGAGTAACGTCAGCGACAAGAAATTTCCATTGAAATCGCCTGGAAATTCCGAAATCTAAAGTACATGTTGTCTGACCGTAAACTGCAATTTTTAATCCATTAGCAGCATAAATATCAAAAGATTTATTAGAAATCACATTTTTCTGCAGATGTGTTTTTGGAATAACTGAGACAGAAGCTCCGGTGTCTATAAGAAACTGGCGGTTGGTGAGCCGGTCGTATACAAATAAGCGACTTTGACTAGGACCGATATCTGCCGTCGCATGAACAGAGGGTCCAATCAGTTTTCCGAATTTTGAGCGGAATTGCAAGGAGGAATGCATTTGTTAGCTTTAGTACCGAATTTATAGTGATACCAGCATAGAGGTCCAGCCACAGTGCGCTGCGTCGACCTTGAACGAGAACCTTGTCTACGTGTGCTAAATTTATTTTTATTTCGATATTGTTGTCTAGACAAACGTGTAACGGTCTCGGAAAGTTTACGAATTTCGTCCTCCAATTTTTGAAAACGCGAATTATCATCTGTCACATTTATAGAATTTACTGTCAATGAATTTTGAGTTACTTTCAAAATTTTATCGGCTTTTTCGGCTAGAAGAGATAAATTTTGCTCACCTTTTTTCATGCAAACTGAAAGAATTTGTTGCACGGACACCGGTAAACGTTGAAGAAAAAGTGAAAGTAAAATTTCTGAGCTTATAGAATTACCAGCGAGATCTTGCATGGAGCGTAATAAATGCGAAGGTCGTTTATCTCCCAATTCTAAGTCTTTAAGAAGCATTTTCAAACGAGCAGTTTCGGAATCTGCATAGTTTGCAATTATTCTATTTTTAATTGTTTCATATTTATTATCAACAGGTGGCTGCCGAATAATATCCGAAATTAAAGTTAGAACGTCTCCATCTAGAGCAGACACAACGCAGTGATATTTTGTGTCGTCAGCGCTTATCCCAGATACGACAAACTGAGATTCCAATTGAATAAACCACACTTCTGGATTAGCGCGCCAAAACGGGGGTGCTTTAAAAGCGACGCGAGCAACATCTGCCACGTTTTCAGAAGCAATAATTTCGTCAGGCATTTTGTTTATATGAGCGAGTCAGAGAGCAAAAAGTAAAAGGCATGCACAATAAATCATAAATTAAAATTTCTAATCGAAGTATATCAAACATAAGCTAATAAATGCATTTTGAGAATACAGTTGAAGAATACAGTTGAAGAATACTTCATTTTAAATTAAAATTATTGTAACTGATAAAGTTGAAACTAATTAATTGTATTTCTTATACTCTAATTAAAAATTCATTGCTTTTTACACACTGTAATTGAAATTTATAGTAAATTAAGATTAAAGTAACAAAGTTTACGAAATTGAAAAGTAGTTATTAAATGTCAAATATAATATCAGAATATTTTAAAGAGTTCAATTAACTTTATAGAAATATTAAAAAATTTACATTACTTTAAGTATTTATAAATTTAAATTTCGTCTAATATTTCGAATAAATGACCATATTTACGTCTTAGAATAAGCTTACTGAACGCCAGTTGACACCACTATGAAAGATACACATTCTGTTTGCAGACTGTACGTGTTCTATGCCCAAACGGGTCACCACTTTTAGGCCCCCGTGTCTTCGAGGGTCTATTGAACGTTATGCATAAAAAAAGAAATATCATTCATACATAAACTAAATTTATTAACTAAAAACAAGAACACAGCCATCTGGTTTGGCGGCCGAGAATGAAAAGGTAAAGCTGGAAAAGTGAAAAACCAAATTACAACTCAGTTGTCAACGGAACGTTGCCAACGGTGTTAAATAAACGTAAAGCTTTAAATAAAGTTAGGTGAGGCTAGATCTATAGCTTACCATAGCGTGATACAATTGAGAAAGCGTTACATGAAATTGGGGTCAAAATTGTGGCAGAGGTTAATTCTTAATGGAAGAAACTTTTGTAGATAACCTTGGCCATCAACGGACTGTAGAGCTACAGAACAAGAAGTTGTTAATGCCAACTTCCAAAATGTACCCAGCAAAAATGTTTAAGTTGCTAACTAGTGAGTTAAAGAAATTTTGCTGACGGTAAATATCATACATTCCAGGTCACAGCAACCGTGTTTTTAATCGAAATATTTTATACAGTATCTTTTTTAAACAATTTAAACCAAAGCTACTAAAATTAGTTTTCAGTATCTTTGCGAAGTGCTGTAAGAATGTATTTTTGCACAGAGCTTTATCATCTAAGAAAATTCATTACAAACTTCTAACATGGATACGTTTTTCATTTAAACTAATTACTTATCTTTAACATTGTTTCTGTTTATCTCTGATTTTTCAAGCATAAAATGCCTAAATAGATGAAATAAATGTTTAAATATGTGACCGTAGTAACATTTATCCTTTTAAAATATGCCAGTTTCTTTTGCTAAGTTATTAAAGTGACTAACGAATTCGCCTCAATAACCACGCTTACAATTTCTCCACCTCTTTATTCATCGAATAATTCTCCATTCTTTTGCTTCATGCTGTGTTAACTTTTACTGTCTGCTCGTGAGTGACTGGGCAAACATAAAGTGGCAACTCATAAAAATCGATTTTGTGTCACAAGAAAACTGTGTGATTCCTCTTTACAAAACAATTTTCAATTTTTCATAGTCAGAGTTGAATTCCTTTGACTAATCGTCTGTTTATATCTGTGGTACAAAGTAAACAAATAACAAAGGGGTATTGTACACTACAACAAAATTGTAAAGTAAATCATCAAAGAATACAAAAGGAAAATACAGAACGAAACTCAAAACGAGACCTATAGAACTAGTAGCAAATTCAAAAGAGCTTACACGTACCAGAAACTTTCAAGAATGATTTAAAATATTTTTATATTAAGATTACCAGATTACAAAATATGAAAACAGAAGGGCAAATAGAGTTAGAAGCTCAAATAGAGGGATCTTTTAAGGCGCGTTCTAACTGCAGTGCTGAAGCATGTTTGACTTGTTATTTACTTTCGGTTGGCCCCAAAATGGATGTGCGCAAGGTAATAATATTATACTGGATAATTTAAAGTTTATAATTAATAAAGTTGATATTTAATTATGCAATTTAACCGATTTTAGAACATTAGTATTTATATAAAGAAAGAAACATGATTTGCCCGATGCATGATTTGCACAGATTTTTATCCACGGGTTTGCGCGAATTGGATTTGCACATCGTGAAAATGTAATAAAAATATAATATTTTGCTGGTATATTTGTCTGAGGTATTGAAGAGATTATATCGTTTCATTATTTTGGTTTCGGGCTTTTTAATTTATATATAAATATGTATGCAAATTTTTTTAAAATATTTTTTGCAAGTATTTTTAAAAATATTTTACTTGAATAATTTTTCTTCTTCTCTTTTCATTAATCTTTATTATTTTCCATGTTTTCTTTATATTTTTTAATTTATTTTATGAGTTCTATATTCTATGTTTCCTAATTTTGGGGAATTTTACTGAAAAATACATTATTTACCTATTACTTTTTCAAAAAATATTTGCCTAATATTTTTATGGATGCTTTTTTCATGGATAAAAAATAACACAAAAAGAAAACGTATTTTTAATGAACTGTTAACAATAATGATACAATAATTTCATTAACAGGGACAAATATGGCATGTTAAATCATTTTTGTTTAAATTCCTACTACTCGCAGAAACTAATGTCAAGTTTTCGTACAAATCATACAAATAGGCCTAAAAATAATCGTTTTCTTCTTTAAATCTTTTAAAATATTCTGTTTTTTATACACATATTATAAAAAATAACGTTAGGACGATGTTGCACTATTTTCCCGAGTAATTGAACAAACTTGATCGAAGGTTGAATCTTTTAGAAGACCTTTTCGTTTTATAATTAATTATAGTTTGCAATGGTACGGTAATATAAGGGTATAATAAAATCGTGGCAAATTACCATTAATTCGGTGATTTCTATCAACTTATAATGTTGGCGTTTTTAACTTTTAGGTTTTTGAAAAATCTCTTTTTTTCTCTCTCACGTAAGTTCGAAATGTTGTATGGTATGTGCACTTCTCTAACAATGATGCGGGCAAACTTTAGGAGCGCAGTAAAGCAGTAAATCTGCGAAATCTCCTATTTTCCTTTCATTGTTAGTAAAAATCGTTGTCAGAATTATAGAGTGACGAATGTGGATTATTAAACATAAAAAAACATAAGAGAACTAATTTAATTATTTATTTCAACTATAAAGTTTTTATTGTATTTTCATTAGACTTAAACTTACACTTGGACTTTTGAAAATCATAGAAAAAAATCTTAACTGCATAGCTCGCCTGCATATTAATAGCAATTTTAGTAAACACGTTATTTTTCCCTCAAAAGGTAATTAGGTTCAAACAGAAGAAAATAACATCAACCACGTCGTAAATATCTTCATCTAGTTCTCCACATGCATCATTAAGCCCAGCGATAAAATGTGTGCACTTAAATCATACCTCTAACGACACCACTTTATTTGGATTAACCTGTATCTTTCATGTATCAGATAGACATTCATTTTCGTATCTCTTTTTTTTTGCTCCTCTCAGCAGACATGGAAGTGACTTAATTAGGCTCCAGCTCGGGAAGAAATAAATTTTGAAGGCATCATTATCATTGGGTTCGAAGCTTGCCTAGAAATTTAAAAAAAAAAAGTTCCTTTTAACGATTATTGGATATCATGTTTCAGTGCACATCTGAAGTTTAGCAGGTTTTGCATTTTGATTATTAAAGAAACTACGGGATCAGAAAAGTGATTTGATTGATTCTTTAATTACTTTCTCGTGATTCTTGGAAAATGTATTAAAAGGCTTTGTCTCTTAATCCTTTTAAAAATGCTAGTCTTAACTGATACGCTTAGTAGTACGATGATTTAATTAAAAATAATTTTCTTAACTGCTTGTTTATTTTGTCTGTCTTTTTAATATCTTACTATAGTTTCGTTTTTGCAAACAAAACACAAAAAATATGTATTTTTTTGCCTTTATCATTTTAAAATTAAAAAAATACTAACATAATTTAAAATAAAAAGTCTAACATAATTTAAAATAAAAAAAGTACTAAATTCGGACAAAAATTTGTCGAATAGTTCAAGAATAATCTAGACTTAGAAATTCGTACATTTAAATTTTTTTTGTACACTGTACATGCATTTTTGTTATTATTGAAAGTTAAACCAATATTATTTATTTTATGAAATTTAAATCTTAGAATAGGTTTTTTTCTCTGTGCGAATTACGAGTTCAAAGATAAATTCACAAAGGTCTTTAGGTCTTCAAATTTAAAAATGTTTTAACGTGTTTCAATCCACATTTGAAAAATAAACCTTTTACACAAAATAGAAGAAAAAAGTTAAACAAGTTATTTTCATGAGTCCAAAGCGAAATGATTCTTTAGTTACAGAATAATGCAATTGTTATAATAAAATAGCATAGAATGTAGGATGAATTCATAAGCTTTTTATTCCCCCCCCAAAAAAAATTAATATTTCATGTTTTTTACTCCACTAAAAAAATACACTTACAAGAAATAACAATAAAAACTGATTTATTAGAAACCAAAAATATTCTCGTTGGGTTCTTATTGCTGAAATAATGAAAATTGCATAAAAACAACCTCTTATTGATAAAAAAAACATCAAAGGAAACTTAATTATTTAGAAAAGCTAGCACAGTAAAAATATTTATCCATTTTTAATTACGCTATGAAAATAAAAAGGAAACAAAACTTAGACATTAATGATAAAAAAATATCCATTAACTAAACAATGAAACTAATTTTGTATTTCAATGCATTAATTTGCGTGATTTATACGATTTGTACCAAGTAAAATAAATTTATAAAATAAATCTCTCTCTCTCTCTCTCTATCTNATGTCTATGTGTGTTCTTACTTAAAAAAAGGAACAGTAGATAATTTTATAAAAAGAAAATTATTTTTAGCAGTATATTTATAAGGATGAGATCTTTTTCTTAAATTATAATATCAAATTAGTGCAAGATTGAAGCTATATTAATAAGGAGCCGCTTAGAGAAGAATAAAGATTTTCATTATCCTTGAAGATCATTATCCACAAGTATGACATCACGCATTTTTGCTTAATTGAAAAATTTCAAATTATTAGATTAAATATATTTAATCTTTCATCTTTCAAAAATGTTTTCTTATGAATTTGCTCTGTATTTTCACTAGGAAGTATTTTCTCCGTCGAAGGGAGAATCTTAATCGCAAATGATTTCCTACAATTTCAATTTTATATGCTTGAGTAAATAAATTATTAAATTTTCAAATAAATTAATGAGAGCAAGTGAAATACGATGAAGAAATTTTATAATTAAAGAAAAACTAATATCTTGCGGTTATATCTTCCAGGAAATAAAACAAATACGAATTGATATATGAGATTTAATGCAAGAAATATGGATTTCTAAATTACTATTACTTACTCTTTTATATTAACATTTTAATCACTCGTTTACGTTAAATGTGCTTTTTACTTGTAAACATTAATCCAAATTCATCCAATATAAGTATACAAATAATCATAATTTTATGCTCAAAAATAACATTAAAATTTAAAATTAGAGATATGTATTGCAAGTTTACTTTTGTATTCCAAGTATAACTTTATGTAATGTAGTTTAACGGGTATAAAGAGGAGGAAAAAATTATGGGCATCCTTTAATGTTCTATTCTTAATCAAAATAATGAGACATGGTTACTGTCAAATATAATTAATATTTTTGGAAGTGCTAAATTTGCCATTGTCAGATTCAATACATTGATACAGTGTACATTTTTTGTTTCCAGATAATGAAATTCTACNTTTTTTTGCGGACTGTACATCTTTTATTTCCAGATAATGAAATTCTACTTTTTTAAAGCTTTATTCGTTGGCAAAACTAGCAAAACAAAGAAAAGTTTGGATTCGAAGAATAAACCTAGAAAATGGTCCCGCAATTTTTTCAGAACACAAACTGCCCTATTTAAGTTTCAAAAGTATTTTAAATATTACTTAAATATCTAGATTATACAGCTGACAAGCGCATTTCTGTGATAAAAACACATCACTTGGGACGTCAATAAGGTTTTTAAGTGCTCCTAAAGCACATACCTTCAACTGCCTTAAAAAGATTCTTCGTGGTAAAAATTCAACATTAAGAAGTTTAAATTTTTTGAATGTCCATTTAATTTATAGTTCAGGTAGCTTTCAAAATTGTTCCTGTGATGCTATTTTCTACGTCAATAACACTGACGTACATCAAACTAATGTAAATGTGCAATGTTTGAGATTTTTTCGAATCGTAAGGAATGGTTAATGTACTTGCAACAAGTGAATCACTCAACAATTCAGGAGGGTAAATAAAATAAAACACTTATAGAACGTTTTTTAAACACTTTTATACACAGAGCGTATCCCCGTTTAATTTCTGTTTGGGTGTTCAATTTGTGCTACTAGTGTTGATTAATTTTCCATTGCCTTATATTATTTTCCCTCCAGATGTTACTTCAGAAATTTTAAAATACCATCCTTCCTAATATTTGTCAGTAAAAGATCGAATTGTCAGCTGTAGCTCAAGCGGTATTTAATAATAACACTTTCCATCAGCATGATAGTACATGTTGACATTTATTCAATGCATTATCATACGCACATCAAAATTATTCAAAGCAGTATACTAAGTTTCGTCTTCACATAGCTTACAAGATAACATTTTCATTGAATTTAAATTCCAAGTTTGTTTTTTAAAGGTAATTTTCCTGATATGCGAAAGGAAATATTTTTAATACTTCCATCGCGCTCCATTATTCCAAACTCTGAGCTTAGAGTTCCTCTGATGCACTAAAAAGAACAAAGCGCAAATTTCTGCTAAACTTGGTTTATTTTACTTTAAAAAATAATAATCAATTGCAATCAATAGCCTTTAATACAATAATAGAGCATAGCGAATATTCCTGGAAGACAAGTTTTCTCCTCCTTCGCGATGTAAGGGTTAAGCATGCAAATTACAACGAATTGGAACTTCGATCCGCAGTTTTTACCTTTCTAATTTCTTCAAATTGAATTGCGTAGAATCCTTTCTGTAAATTAGAATTTTTTTTTCCTAAGAGAGATAGAAACTTCACAAGATTATACAAGTACCCTAATTGCAATTCTTGCTTTGTAAGAATTCAAAATCCCAAGAATGTAATTTTTGTCACGCAATTGTTCGAGTAACAACACTGAAAACGAAATGGCTAAATAAATCACCTGATGTAACATGTATGTTGAATAAACTTAAATTTTGACGATAAAAAATACTTCAAATTTCTTTTTATGTTTTCCTGAATTATTTTAAAATAAATGCAATTTTTAAAATCTCCAAAACACATGAAAAACTTTTTCACAAAACGAGAAACAAGCACTGAAGGTGCTCGATTTGCAGATAATAAATGCTAAGTTTCTGTCTATGAAGTTAAAGTTATTATTAGCATAATGCTGCTTTCAGTCCTTTGTCACATAAATTGTTCAATGATCTCAAATTTACTGATCCTTTGTGATGTCAAGTTAATTCCTCTTATATTTCAAACTAACATAGTATTGCGTTAAAGTATCTGCATTTTCTGAGATTAAAAAGAATGGTTGATTAAAAAATCCTCGTATTAAATAAAACACAAGTTTTAGTTTCATGTAATTCCAATTATAGACTTTGTGGGGAAGGAGTTATCGATCATGCCTATCTTCATCTATCAAAAGGTACCTCTTGATTAAATCAAGTTAGCATGTCTTATATACAGTGAATTGATGCTTAATTTTCGTAGTGAGCGGATACCACTAGTTGCTGTACTTGTGAAAGACAAGGAGAGCTGGTTTTAAGGACACCAGGTTTTTAAGTGCTGAATGTGAGAGGTGTATTAACTTCAAAGTCGTAGTCGCTCCTCTGTTGCCATTAGCAGTCGAGTGTATGCAGGCAAACGTTGTGTTTAATCGAGACGAGACAGAGTAGCAACAGCGTGAGGAGGTTGATTATGTTGCAGTCACAAGTAGCGAGTCAACTGTTAAATGTGGATCATCCAACGAAATAGGCGTTACTGTCAAGATTTTAGCGAAGTGGACTTTACTGCGTGTTCAAATCAAGTCCGGAGGTCACCAATGTGGGGGCGGAGTTAACGACAATGCCAACCTTCATCTATCAAAAGGTACCTCGTGATTGAATCATCAATTCACTGGTATATAAGACATGATAACTTGACTCAATCAAGAGGTACCTTTTGAAAGATGAAGGTTGACATGATCGATAACTCCGCCCCCACAACTTAAAATAAACTATTCCCTGGTAAAATTTCGATTTGAAAAAAAGTTCGATACAGAGAAGTGGTTAAATAAATTCATTTTAACTAAATTTAAGACTGATCTTCTGACTAAACCAGTGTCCATACTTTTCAGTCTTTGGCTTCCCCTATTAAATTTTGATAAATAAGGGCTACGGAATACACAGGAAAAATGTTTAGTATGTTTTAGTAAGTCTCTTTATTTGATTTTGTCACTTAAATAAGCTCAACACATTTTGCAGGAGTCATTGCGATTAGCACTTAAATTAATTAAGATTGCTTGCAAAATATGAAAAATACGATCATTAGATTAATTAAAATTTGGCATTTTTATTTTGTGCAGTGCAAATAGGTTACTAGCGTTTTGAATACGATAATCAGCTTGTTTCAGTTAAATTAAAAGCTCTTTATATGATTGTAGAAGAAAATAGAAGTATTTAAAAATTAAAGTATAAGACTTCAAAAACTAGTGAATCAAGAATCATTAAATACACATCAATACATGCAAGACTGATTTATTGTTTCCTCATTTTAAATATACATCAGAACTAAGAACATTCACAACATTCATTGTTAGCAATGAAATATAAACTGCTTACAAATTCCAGAATATTACAAGTTTCAATTCGCAAGACCAACATAATGCTCAAAAAAATTCCGTTGTAAAACGGATTACAAAAGACAATTTTTCCACTAGTAAATGCTAAATGAGTTTTGCATTTAAATTCGTATTGTGCATAATTAACATTTAAAAGAAAAACTAAAAATTTTATGAAGGTTTTCATTTGTTTGCAAGAACTTAAATTTAAAGCTTTCAAAAAGTTAAAATCGTAGAATTGAATTTATATTTTCATACAAACTGTCTTTCTGATTTAATATCAAACTGTTATATGATTTAATATTTAGTAGTTGAAGTTTTCTATGCTCTCTGACAGAAGAATTTTCTTAATAAAAATGATAATTAAGTGAGAGATAAAAAGATTTTGTTTAAATTCTCAAGTAGTTCTAGATTAAACTTTTTTCTAGATTAAACTGTTTCTTGATTAAACTTTTGGGATTGAAAATGATTTATTCCTGATTTCCCCCCCCCCAATTCCTAAAATTCCTGATTTATTTTAAAAACTAAGCTTTAGTACCAATTTAAAAATAAATCTTATCACCATTTACTAACTTTACACAGCCAGCGTTGAACAGAGTAAACGGCTATCAATGTTAATTTTCGTAATTTTATAGAATCAAACACAAAGATAAAAGAACTCTTGTATCAAGCATTGGGACACATTAACGTTCACGGATGACTGATCGAACATACACGTACATTTGTTAAAGATTTACAGTTACACAAGTTACCCGCATTTACGCATGGAGAGGAAAACTAGGAAAATCTCTCATGGTTGGCCTCACGACAAGGGGACTTACACATGATCACTGAAGATATTTTGCGTTAGAACTGGAGTCTGGGAGAGCCGAGAGCCTATTTCGAATCGACCAGTCATCACCATCACTGGCATTCGAATTCGAGTCACCTAATTAGGAGGCAAGCCCTCTATCTCTTGAGCATATGCGTTACTTTAATAATTAAAGCCTTACGTAGATTAGAGTCAAAATTTTTTAGTAAGAAATTGTCGAACAAGCATCTTAAAAGCGTTAAAAAAGCAGGAAAATATCGGGTAACGCATTTTTTTTCAATGAAGCACCGTATCTCGAAGATTGCGAATTATGGTAGTGATTCAGCAAGCAATTAGTTTTCATATTTCCACACAGCACGAAGCCGAATTGTCCAAAAACAGAAATTTGAATAAGTGAATCGTTAAGTTCCGAAACGGCTGAAAGAATGTGAAACACAAAGCGAAAACAGAACGGCCGTCTACCACTTCCACTTCATGCATCACATTCTCCCACCCACTTCGAAACTTCCAGTCATTACTTGCAAGCTTCTGTTTCATACAATTGTCGTATCACGCTTTCAATAAACAATTCACGTTTCAATAACTGATTAACGAATTCATTTACGCGCTTGAACTGAAGAAGAAGCAAATAAAACTTCTTTATCATAGTATTCAAAAATATCCGATCACAGCCAACACCTCCTAGAAAGAACAGGCCTCAGCACGGGTTACCATAAATATCCCTTAGTAGTCCAAACGTAATGACATATTTTGTATTTTCAACCACTGCGCAGTTCAGTATCCCTAACGTAATGACATCTTTCTTATTTTTCGTCTACTGCGCAGTTAACTTCGTCACATCGGACTACTAAATTTATCCGTGCTGAGGCCTTTCTACTTCTAGGAGGTGTTGTCACAGCTCATTGCGCTCTCCATACACCAGTATTCGCTTTTCGCATTAACTTTTTCGGAGCCTGTTTTTGTAGCAGCGCTGACTTTCAGTGGTAAAAATAGAAAAATCATTACCGTCTGGCGAACCGCGGAAGATATTCAGTTTTCCTTTCCATTTAATGCAATTATTGCGCAATTAAAATAAATCCCCTACTAATTATTTTGCATCCCCTACTAATTATTAAATAGTCCGGGTTTGAGTCAATAATTATATATGTTTATGTTAACAGATTTTCTTAAATTTTCTGTTAGAACAGCATGATTTAAATAATATTACTTATGAAGCTCAAGATTCAATAATCGAAAATGTATTAAATAAATCGAATTCAAGTGGGATATAAATAGTTTGATCCCGAGATTATTGAAAATTACATAAGTTGCATAGAATCGCATATTCTTTTCATGATAAGTCGAAAGTCATAGTAATATACACGTTACAAAATGACTATTCACTTCCACTAAAAGGTAAAATAATTCCACTTTTCTTAATTTTTCTCACTAATGGTTCAAAACTCACTTTTGCTGAAATAGTGTTAAAACAATAAAAATTCTCTTTATTATTTGAGACAATATATTTTAGACATAAAGTAATTCTATAAAGAAGATCAAAGATTAAATTTCAAGAATGTATATCAAGTCTATTTCAAATTTAAAGTTTATTTAAAATTGAAATTTTTTTCTCCAAAAAACTAGTTTTTCAAAGCAGTCATTAAATTTTAGTTCTTATCTAATTTAACATTTGGCAAAGATTCAGAGTCTTAAAAAATTACAAAAAATTTATAATTTAAATGCAATAAAGTTTCTACTACTGAAGGAAAAAAAGAATAAAGGGGGGGGGCATACTTTGTACTGAAAGCAAGCATTTAAAACCATTTTGACAAAAAGTATTTGCCTCTTAGTATTTTATGATATAGCAAAATAAACTTATAAACAGATTAAGAAGCCTTCAAACCGTGATTTAACATTTTCTATTGAATTTTTAGTTATACAATATTTCATAGGTATCGCATTAATACACAATATAAATTTGCTAGAAAAATAGCAAACATGATATTGAGAATTCAAATAGAACTATATGTAACTTAGAGTCCTATATTTTAATATTTAAAAAATTGAAAGTTAAATTTAATTGCATTGGAAACACAAGTAGAGATTAATTTCGTATTACACGATGTGACTACCTCTATTGACAATTGTCAGTTTCTTTCTGTTGTGTTGTTCTACAGCATGACATTTTAACAATAAATAATTATAGTAGCAGAAAGTTTACGATAAAGTACTCTGAACAAATTACTACTATGCTGAATCCACCAGACTAAATTCCTGCCTTTTGTTTTAATAATAGTATTTTAAAGCAAATATATCGAAACAACTACATATGTTTCTTAATATGTTAAATATTTAATTTGTTACCATTCAATTGGAGAATTCAAATAACGTAGGAAAAAGCTAATGATTGTATTTGATAATTTGAACTTCGCATAATATTGTTTCGTTAATAAATTCTCTGCTTATTTAAAGTAAAATTTAATTAAAAAATAATTTAACCAATATTAAAAAGTTCATTCAAATTTTAAAATCGTTTTTTGAACGTAAGATTTAATTTCTATTTCCCTCTTATTTTATGTAGAGTTCCCTTGTCCTCTGGATTGGGTTCAAAATTACAAGGGTACGTAGTTGAGCATTAGTAGTCTTAAACCCAAACATTGGGACGGCTGTTCGGAGACGGTTATAATATAAAGTTATAAAATATCTCTGGGGATACTGGATCGCAGACTACTCGTGCTCTGGTCAAGGTCAAAATTACGATCCGCGAATGGATGGATGGCGTGTGAATGTGCCCTCCCTGTAAAAGGGAACGTGACACAGGCATGTTATCTCCGGATCATCCTCAGGGATGTTTCCCAAAACTGTCGCGAATAACCCGTTGGCAGCTCGAGCGTGACGTAAATAAAAGTGTACCGTAATGAAACAAGTTTAATTTAAATTAAAACATCTTCAAAGAAGTTTCCATTATCTTCCTGAGAGAACACTCTAAAGCAAGGAACCATAATATGAGAAAGATAAAGTAAAATACAGTGTAAATTTGTTTCAACTTTAATAAGTCGTTGAATTATTTTCATTTATGTTGGATCATAGTTTAAGAAGTACGATGATATGCTTTAATTCAGCACCATATTATTATTACGGTTCATTATTTTTCTGCAAACGTTATTACGCTTTAACATACTCTTGAATTTCTTAAAGCGGGATTAATGTTTGTTTGTGTTTTTTAGAACATTTGCAGAATTTGTGTTTTATAATATATTTTTAAAAGTATTTCCCTGTTAAAAGTGAAATTGTCAAAATAAAGGATTTTAAAAAAATGTTAGAAACTTTTTTAGTACATCTTAATTGATTGCTGTGAAAAAATGATTAATAAAATAGTGATGCTCAATTTTTTTTTAAATCAGAAAAGATTTTCTAATAGAACAACTATTTTTCCTTTTAATTTAGTGCCATCAATTTGAAAAAGAACAACAATAAATTCAAAACACATATTGTTCAGAAGATAGAATTGATTACTTTTCCGATTAATTTTACTGTAACAAATTGAAACGTAAAATTTTTTTATAGACTTTAGAAAAAAAGTTGTAGGAAAATACTTTTTCTTCTTTATGAAATTGGTAGAAAATTAAATATCTGAAATTTTCTCTTATTATACAGTAATTTATTTTTAAGTTTTAGGACTTAAAGTTTCTTTGAATATTTTTTTAAAAACTATAAAAAAGACTTAAACCTGACTAATTAGACAGCATAATTAGCACGCATATATTTATACATATTATCGAATAACTTTTCTTTGAATATTATCTTTTTTAATGCCCAATTTAAATGCAAAGTGTTTTAATTATCCTACTTATTTAAAAGTTCAAATGCTGAATAAAATTCTGAATTGAACAAACTTGTTAAAATTTAATTTCTGTTTATGTTTTTCAGCTTTTCAGCTCGTTATAAATTTAATTTATTCAAGTTTAATTCCTTATCTTTAAAAAGATAAGGAATTAATCAGTAATTGACTCAATAATTCAATAATTGATGCTTAAAAGCATGAATTATTAAAAAAGAAGGGAATATTCATATTGTTTTTACAGCACTGCTGTTCATAAACTTTTAAAATAACAGATTTATTTCAAACTAAACAATATAATCTTGTTTAAAAGGCAAATTTGTTTTCTTAGTATTTTTTTATGACAAAAAATGTACTTAATTTATGTGATATTTCATGGAAGAAATACATAAGGAAAACACTTTATTTTCTTCAAAATATTTATGAAGTAAGAAAAAATCGACATGTTTTAAACACTCAAAAATAAGTGCCGATTCTGAAGACTCATCAAGTGTGAATGGTGAAAAATCATAATTCAAAAGGAAATGAATACGCCTGACGAGTCTTGAGAATGGGTGCCAATTTTTGATCGTCATAAATGTACTTTTTATTTTTTATTTTTGCAACCGTCGTTGAACAGCAGACCCAATTTTATGAGCTTTACGACTACTAATGTTCAACTCCGCAGCCTTGTAATTTTGAACCCGATACAGAAGACAAAGGAACTCCGGGATCGAGTATTGGGAGAAATTTGCCTTCGAGGAGAGGACTTTCTGATGGAGCTAACCCGAATTTGCGTTACATGCAGAGGAAGACCACGAGTTCCTCCCACGGTTAGCCTGACGACAAGGGGACTCTACCCCATGATCAGTCTACCACTGAGGATAATTCACGTCAGCACTGTGATCGGTGCAAGCCGGATGCGGAATTCGTATCGACTGGGATTCGAACCCGGTTCGCCGCCTTGGAAGGGGAGAGCTCTATCCCCTGTTCCATCGCTGCTNAGCTTACGACTACTAATGTTCAACTCCGCAGCCTTGTAATTTTGAACCCGATACAGAAGACAAGGGAACTCCGGGATCGAGTATTGGGAGAAATTTGCCTTCGAGGAGAGGACTTTCTGATGGAGCTAACCCGCATTTGCGTTTCATACAGAGGAAGACCACGAGATCCTCTCACGGTTAGCCTGACGACAAGGGGACTCTAACCCATGATCAGTCTACCACTGAGGATAATTCACGTCAGCACTGTGATCGGTGCAACCCGGATGGGGAATTCGTATCGACTGGGATACGAACCCGGTTCGCCGCCTTGGAAGGCAAGCGCTCTATCCCCTGTTCCATCGCGGCTCGTTTTCAACGTATTGACACTTTTCTGATTTATAATTGTTTTAAAAAGTTCAGCTCTCGAAGGAAAAGAAGTTTCTACATTTTCAAACGCATTTAAAAATGTCAAACGGTCTATGAATCACAAAAATTATTGCGAAATTATTGCAAAATTGCGAAAGATTTTTGCAAAATAAAACTACCATTGGATATATACGGAGCGGCTATTAAATACTGTAAATCTAAAAAAATAGGAGTTATATTAAGTCATTTGGTAAAACATTTGTTCTCTCTGTAGTGCGGATGATATTTTAAATTACGAAATCAGACACAAAAACGTACTTTCTTTGAATAAACATACCCTTTTTACAACGGACTCGGATTTCTGATTCCCCAAATGTTAACTGCAATCAGGGAAATATGGTCCCAATAGTTTGGTCAGAAAAGTGATCCAGAGTTTGAACCCCTTAATTTTAATTTTACTTAATAGTTCCTGAAAAATTGAATTTTAAACATACGGCTCTTTTAAAATTTAATTTCTCAGAATGTAATCAACCGATTTCGTTCGAAGTTTGTATTTAGCCATGTAAAATTACATGCTTCAAAATGAAGTGAGAAATTGCATTCCTTACAATTGAAAAAAATGTTTTGATTATTAATTTACAAAATAATAAATATTTATTAGGATTTATTTGTAGCAACCTTCGATGATATATCTAAAAATATTTGATCTGTACTATAATTTCAGAACAAGATTTCTGTAATGGTTTGAACTACAGTGTTAAATTTTGAACTACAGTGTACAGAACATTTTCTTTGAAATTCATTGATGAAGGGTTAAAAATCAATGCTGAATGTTACAAAAATGAAGTGCTAACTACAGTTTTTTTGCAACATAATAACGGATTGTATCATAAAAGGGACTGGATATTTCAGCAACATTCTGCACAATCACGTCGAGCCAAAACGACACAGTCTTGGCTCAATGCCAATTGCCCAAAGTTTATTAAGCAAGAATTTTGGCCTCCTTCTTCACCAGATCTGAGTAATTTAGACTTTTGAATCTAAAGTTAATACTAAGTATAAAACAAGCTTGGATTTGGAGCTTCTTTATTGCGGGAATGAGGAAAATTATCTCTTAAAATGATTCGTGCCGTCGTCGGACAATAGCGTAAGAAATTATTTTTAGTAATCGATAAAAGTGGAGACTGATTTGAATAAAAAATTTTCAATGTAAACTTTCATTTATAGTGTTAATCACATTAGTGTATTTATCATTTTCTAATTTTCTAATTTTTGGGGTTCTTGTATGTCCCTTCATTCAAAAATATTTCATATATCACGTTCAATGTTCCGCTACAACAAAAGGAATTAAACTAATAGTTTAGAATTTTCTTGGATGCTTTTAAGACAATCTCAATGGGTTCTTTTTCCTTTTAAGTGGATTTTGAAGTAATAAGAATGAAAAATAAGTGCACAAATTTTCGCCGTTATGTTGGAATGGACTGTTCGAATTGGACATTTTAGTGGATGTTTATATGGCATTTAGTGCATGGAATGGAAAATGGGATCTTGCTCATAGGTCGTTACAATAGAAGAATCACCATAACGAGGGTTATACTGAAAAGCGAAGACTATATATTCTTCTTTTTTAAAATATTAAACTCAAAACAATATTTTTTTAAACAATGTATAAAAGATTTATAACAATAAGAGAGTTAAGTGATTGATGTTGTGAGGCATTGCATTAACAATGGTTTGATTCGTTTATTTGTAGCAAAAACTGAAATAGTCAACAATGACTACAGAATGCTGAAAAAAATAACTTTTACAATTATTACAATCTAATTGAGTATTAGCGCTTGGTGATTAATGTTGTAAGACTTAATTGGCTAAAATGAGTGAATTGTATAAAAATACTTTGATATATTATTGGAAAATGGAGCGAGTTAAGTATCCAAGACCACGTCCTCTGGAATGTAAGTATAAATATAATTCATATATATATATTTTAAATTTCTATAGATCTAACTGAATGTTATATAAAAGACTATGGGATGCCAAAATTTTGAAACAATAGTGAGAAATAACATAATATTTCACATAATTCTATTTGGTCAATGTTAAAAAAATAAGTCGAGAGATAACAAATAAGTAATTATTTTATTTTTTGAAAATCCATTTTTAAACAAGCTAAGATGGCTAGGTTATTGAAAATTCTTTATAAGAAATAAAGTCTCATAGTCATGGTTGATAGTTTCTTGTTTAAATTAATATTTAAGGCGAACTTAACTTTCATACAGTTTGTATTTAGCGAAGAAAAATTTAAAAAAAATTTCATTTGAAAAAAAAAAATTTCATTATTGTGAAGTAATTAGATTTCATTTTTCTCTTTTATGGCGTATGTTTCAACGTTTTTACAAATAAATTTATGCTTTTTCTCAATTTTTGAAGAAAAGAAATTCCAGTAAATGAAATAGAAAATTATAAGAGTTTCTGTTCTCATCACTAGAGCGTCCTCTTGAAAATAATAAAATCTTATAAAATTTGTACTAAATAAGTTATAAAACTTTTACTAAATAAATGATAAAACTTGTACTATGTAAATTATGAATTCTAATCAATAAAGTTTAACTAAACAGGTAAAATATTGAATAGAAAAAAACATTCGGAAGTGAATCTTTTAAAGAGCAAAAACAAATTGCGAATAAAACAGATAAAGAACATAATGTATTGTGTTCTATGCTGGAAAAGTCTCACGATACATGGTAATTGTAACATAACTTAAATTCTTGTAGAATTATTTGTTCTAAAAAGTTTAATGCTTTTATTAAACAGAAAAGAATAACTTCTTTTTGAACCCAAACAGGAAAAAATCTGCGAAAACAAATTTTTTGATAAATGAAATCTTTTGGCTAAATTTTAGGTGAATTGAGTTCAGCAACTATTAGAACTATTCGTTTTATTTTTTTCAACAACTATTTTTTATGGTAATTCTCAACAACATATTATATTACGATGCATTGTCATTTTGACTCCAAAAGATCCGATCAATTGAGAAACATTTCACTTATTTTCATTAAGTACGAAGCTGAATCGCACGGCAGCTGATTTAGAACCGTTTTTGAAAATTGCATGCACCGTATCTGCTTCATATATTCAGAAAAGTTTTTTGAAAATTACATGCACCGTATCTGCGTCATATATTCAGAAAAGTTTTTTGAAAATTACATTCCCCGTATCTATCTCATATATTCAGAAAAGTTTTTTTTTGAAAATTACATGCACCGTAATCTGCCTCATACATTCAGAAAAGTTTTTTGACAATTACAGGCACCTTATCTGCCTCATATATCCAGAAATGTTTTTGAATATTACATGCACCGTATCTGCCTCATATATTCAAAAAAGTTTTTTGAAAATTGCAGGCACCTTATCTGCCTGGTATATTCAGAAATGTTTCTGAATATTACATGCACCTTTATCTGCCTCATATATTCAGAAACGTTTCGAAATTTTTATTACTGTGAAGAGATGATTTTCAGACAACTTAGGACAATTTTCATTGGACAAGATATAGCCGTCGGACATGTAGCTTGAAAATTTTGTCATTACTCTTCCAATTTAAGCACTCTAGTTATTTGATATACGAGACTGAATGTTTTAAACATAAGAAAAACTTTGTATCGTTTCTTGTCCAGTTTAGTATTGATAAAACGTTTCTATTTTTGCTTCCAATTAAAATGCTGTATTATTTTTAGCTTTGCATTATTGAGTATAGATTTTAGATGTACAAAAAAATTCTTGCATAATTTTTCACCATGCTATTAAGTACAGCATTTAATTGTATTTAACTGCAGAACATAAAGCTATACTTCAGCTGTATTTTGCTTTATTGCAGTTTCTGTTCTAGCAACCTCGTGACTAGGTATGATCCTACTTGGTTCAAAGGTTCAAAATACTCGTTTGAACCTATTTTAGAAATGCATGTACAGCTTTGCTATTTTTCTTTACTGTTTTAAGATACAAAGAGTATTTTGGTGTTAAGATACACTAAAAGGTTTTGCTGTGAAAGGGAAAATATTATGCTTTAATGTTAAATTTTTTTTACTTTTTTTTAATTTGTCCATTTTTAATTCATTTTCAAACTTTTTTTTCCATTAGTGTTTAAATTTTAAGATTGAAAGTTGCAAAAAAAAACATTTTAAAAAAATTGTATTTTTCGACTATAAAAATGTTGAAACACATCAATACTTGATTTTAAGAAATTTAATTGCAATGCTATTTTTCCTTTACATATTAACATTTTCGATACATAAATTAACCTTTGCACCAATTTTTCCCTTTCTCAAAAATTTACAGTTTTGAAACTATATTCTTATATAATATATAGTAGTATCCCTAGCAACAATTATACCTTGGCTCCAGCTGGCCTCAAAATTAGCTCAATATGTGTCCTATATGAGCATGCACTGTGGTACCTATGTCATGATGTCTAGATCTTTTAATATTGGTCCTATGCAGTGTCGATATCGCCCTATATAAGGCTTATATTAGTTGAATAATGACTATAAAATATTGGAAGAATTAGAGAATTCTATATAGGACCGATATTGGTTGTAAAGTGGCAGTAAAATATAGATGGAATCGGGCAATTTTATTTAGGGCACCAAGTTATTTTTCTGCTAGGGTTAGTATAATATATATGGTAAAAAACATGTAAAAAGTATAAATAGTATATCGTTACTAATGAATATCACTGAGACAATTCTTTTACAAAGTACGCTCTTGTACTAGAACGTACGGGATACATAGGGATCATGAATCATACTCTCCGTTTTTCAGACAAAGGGAGTAAGTGGATCGAGGAAATGAAAAGAGCTAAAAAGCTGGAGCAGAAAAAAGCTAGGGTAGGCCACCTGGATATAGATGGTTCAGTTCTTACAAATAGCCACCTGAACTGCCATGAAGAGGAAAATATCCTCGATGAGGAAAACTCAATTTCTGAGGGAAATGAGAAAGTGCCAAAAAGAAAGTTTTGGTTCGGTTTTCGATTGCTCTGTGCATCGAGAAAAAGTGAAAAAAGAGCGCAACAAACGGTGAAAGCATCTGTCAAAGATGACGATGCTGATTCCAAAAATGCTAAAAGCAAGCTCCATTTTCCAAAGCTCTTTACACAGAAAAAAAGAACGGAAAAAGAGAACCAAACTAAATTCTTTAGTGCTTTTAGAAATTGGATAAATAAGAAAAGAGTTCGAAAAGGTAAGTACTAATAACTAAGTACCTTCTATAAATTTTTGGTAAATAAGCGTAATATTTGTTCAAAAAAATTAATGAAGAGTATAAATTTGGATCTATAAATTATCGATATATGGGATATTATAGATCTATAAATTTAATTAGAAAATGTTTTGAGAAAGAATTTATATTATAATAATTGTTTTATTCAAATGAAAATCATGATTTAGTCTTTGTTCAAATACCAGTTCAATATTTGAGTAACTTAAAAAATTTATTTATAATAAATTTTAAAAAGATATCTCCCACAATTTTCGTTTCTTTTTTTCTTACCTAAAGCTTTAATCGATAATAAAAAATTGACAAACAATAGTACTCTAGTTTATTATATAAGAATAAAGTTATATTTTAAATGAAGTTTTAAAAAGATGTTAAAATAAAATAAAATTATTTTTTTTTAAATTTATGTAAATACTCATTCACACATGCTATATTTTCTATGACTTCAGTTAAATTTTGTGACTTCAGTTAACATTCGGTGACTCTATATTTTTATCAAACTTCTTTTCTTCCAATTTTGGATATCAGCATTGAATTATCTTTGAAATTTTAAATTAATACTCCATTAAATATTCAATGATTGAATATTTTATTTGATATACTCTTATAAATATTTTAAAAATGTGATTACTAAAGTGAAAAATTCAGTTATTCTGCTGATTATCTAGATAATTTACAAATTAACTATGATGATACGTTAAAGTGTCCAAAATTGTTTCATTTCTCAGAGTACCTTGGTAATTAGAATATTTCCTAGATGATCTGCACATTACCTAGATAATCCACACATTACGTTGTAAGCGTTGGTTAAAGTTAAAACAAGATGTTTTTTTCAGGAATAGCAGCAACGTTTCTGTACATTTAAATTAACATAATGCTCATTCATTTTTCAGTACCTAAAGAATCAAGTTACTACCACAAACCATCAACATATTAGTTGATATGATTAATAATGAATCTATTAAATAACTATAAAACAAATAATCAAGAGGTTTTAAATATTATTAGTATTAAATAAGAATTAAAGGAAAATATTATAGCAAGGAAATAAAAGAAACAAATTTTAAGGAATCCATTAATATGCACATCACCTAATTAAAATCCTGAAAGCACTTGATTCCGAACTTTTATGTAGCAAATCAGTTAAAGTATATATATCAGTAAAGTAACGTGCCCATTAACAGCTTTCTATAGTATAAACATAATCACATTTATTATTATCTTTAGCACTACCAAATGCATTTACCACTACCATTATTTATATTTCTTCCAAAAAAGTATTATTATAGTTTACTTTTCTAATATGAGTTATAGTAACCGTTTCGTAGTAACCGTTCAATAGTAATTTCCAGATAATTTGAAGATTTGATTTAGAATTGTTTTTAGTTAAAGTCCATGTTTCAGATACATATTACACAATTGTCTGATTATCCGGTTGTGCATAAGATCTTTAAATTTAATGTTTACATTTCGACAATTGTCGTTTACATTTTTTGACAATCTTATAATTGACGTTTACATTTTTGTGGGAATTTTACAATTGTTTACGCTTTGATAATTTTTGCAGAGCATACAGCGCTTGTTTCCAGTTGCTATCCTAGCTTTAATTTCTGGATATTTACTAAATTTGCAAGTTATAAGATCACGAGAGCGTTTTTGAAATGCTTTAAATTGCTTAAATGATAAATGTACAATATGAAATCTGGATATAACAAAGGTACTTAAATAAAAACAAATAAAAAAAACAATTGTATTATTTATCTAGCTATCTTATTTTGCAGAGGAAAAGAATTCTAAGAAGATCAATGAGGTTGATATTGCCGAGACTAGCGCCAAAAATAGCAAAATTTCATTGATGGAAAAAAGTAATGAGTTGTTAGTGAAAAAACCACCTCTCTCTGCCAGTGAACCTACTGATGAACCTATTTTTGAGGACGATGAGTATTTGAAATACACCGAATGGGTAGAAGATGAGTATGAGAGAATTCTCGCCCTTTTTAATTAGCAGGATGAGACAAAATATGAATACTTGAATATTGACAACCCTAATATTGACAACCCTGATATTGACAACCCTGATATTGACAACCCTAATATTGACAACCCTAATATTGACTACCCTAATATTGACAACAAAAAAGAATGTGAAAACATCGTAATTATGAGTGAAAAAAATGGATTATTCAGCTAATAAGATGATTTTGATGATGGACTAAGGTAAAGTGATATTTTCATTTTCAATATGCATAGCACTTAAAATTTTAGTCGCAATTATAATTTAAATATGAACAAAATGTACTTACTGAAACGTGAATAATTGGGAAAATATTAGCATTTTATTTACCTTAACTATTAATTTTTTTTAAAAAGTATTGTAAAATTGTAGTATCTAATACGTTTCATCAAATTAAACAGCTTATATAACAATTTTTTCGACTTAGAAATAAAACACTTTAACAATTTGTAGATACAATTTTAACACATTTTTTACAATATTAAAATAACCATTATTAGTTTGAAAAATTTCTCGATAAAGGTGATCCTTGTTACAAAATTTTTTTATTATTTTATTAAACGAGCTTCCAGAGGAAGCAACTTTGCTCAAAGTTAAATTGCAAAAAAAAAAAAAAAAAAAAAAAAAATTAGTATCAAATTTTTTTTGCTCCGTTTTTACTACTTAGAGAGATATTCAAAAATCATTTGGCATATTCTGATGCATTTTTCAAATAACTTGTCTTCTTTAGGAATTATTAGTTCAATTATAGGTAATACTGTAATCATTGCCTTACTAGTTTAATATTATAATTTTTTATGGCTGAAGCATTAATCTAAGAATTTTAATGCACATACGTTTTAGGCTTCATTTTTGACATAATTTCTAAAAATATATAATAAGGGCGGTTATTATGAAACACCTCACATAAATAACCGCGAAAGTGTTTGTAACTGGTTTAGAAATTTTTCATAAATTTTCATTGAAATCAGTTTAATTTAATTAAAATGAAATTATAGTTTCGAGATATTCACAGTGCAGTCAAACTCTTATGAAATGCTTTTATCTCATTGACTAAGTTTTTTCAAACATAAAATAATGCACTTTATTTGAAATTTCACAGCGTAGAAATTGATAAGAGATGGGAACAATCTTTTGTATCAATGAAATTTTGTTAAATTAATTATTTCTTTTTATAACCAAAAAACAATTTTTTTTCTTACAATTAAGTGAAATACTTTTAAAAAATTAAGCCTAAAATGCTCTTTTTTTAGCATTGTAACACTTTCAGAAAATTTAAACTCTTTTATTTGAAATTTGACTGCATGAAATAGATCGAAATCAAAAAATAAACATGAGGTTTATAATTGAGAAATCAAAATGTAATGAAATAACTCTAAATGCGTGCACCTTACCCAATTATAACTTTAAATTTTTTCTTCTGGTAGAATTGATAACTTATTTTAAAAAATTACAAAATATTTCATCACAATTATTTTGTCAAGAAGCAAAAATAAAATTGCAATAACCGTTGCATAACATTTCATGCATCATGCTTGCGTATCTACAAATCAAAATAATTTTACTCTGATATTCTTGCGTATGCGTCTTAAATAAAAATATTTTTTAAAAACAATGTAGTTATTATTTTTTAATCGGTAATAATATATTTTTGAATGTATTATTCTTATTCTCGAAGAAAAAAAAACTCTCTAACCTTTATTTTAAGCATATCAAGATGCTCTTAACCACTTAAACTAAAATTTGAAATACCTTTCTGTTCATAAAAATGTTGGCATTAATCAAAATAATACTAATTAATTACTTTAATTTTAGTGACATTCTGAAGAAATTCATTGATGACTTGTTAAACTAATGATAGATGTTTTTTTGTAGAATGGATGCTGAACATTTTTGTTTAACGATGATGAACGTTTTTATTAAAATGAAAATGGACGTCTATGTTTAACATGGACATTTTTGTTAAACTGATGACGGACGTTTTTGTTTGATTGACGATAGACCTTTTTCTTATACTGATGATGGACATTTTTCATAAACTAATGATGGACGTTTTTCTTACATTTATGATGGAAGTTATCGTTTAACATGGACATTTTTGTTAAACCGATGACAGACATTTTTCTTAAACCGATGATGAACGTTTATGCTTAACATGGACATTTTTGTTAAGCTGATAACGGACGTTTTCGTTAAACTGATGATGGATGTTTTCTTATACTGATGATAGACGCTTTAGTTTAACATGGACATTTTTGTTAAACTGGTGTCAAAAGTGTTTTTTTAATCTGATGACGGATCATTTTTCTAAACTGATGATGGACTTTTTTCTTAAACTGATGGTGAAAGTTTTTCTTAAACTGATGATGGAAGATTTCGTTTAACATGGACAATTTGTTAAACTGATGATAAAGATTAGTTAAACATGGACTTTTTTGTTTAACTGATGATGACATTTTTGCTAAACTGATGATGAGAGTTTTTCTTAAACTGATGATGGACTTTTATACCTAATATGGACATTTTTCCTAATATGATGGACGATTTCTCAAGTTGATGTAATAAATGATGGATAGTGAGAAATTGTTGGATTTGCATAATAAATAAAATTTGCAATCCCTATTGCTTTGAACTTTTAATTTTATATTATTATTTGTCACACTTGAAAACATTCCCTATAAAACGATAAAAAAAATTACTAATATAAAAGAGATAAGTGTTACCCATTCTTTAAAATACTTTTTCAAGATAACTTATAAAAAATTATCAAATGAAAATAATTTAAGATATAACATAAAAATAATAATTTAAGATATATTCTAAAAATAATATTGCTCAAGCCCCGCTTTGCTATCTTATTGTGGCAGAAGGGTTGGATGAAGTACGTCAGGAATTTTACTCCTGGTCCATAATAGCCCAAGGCGTGAAGAACTCTCCAATATGACCAGCCTNACATTTTTCTTAAACTGATGATGGACGCTTTTGTTTAACATGGACATTTTTGTTAAACTAATGGCGGACGTTTTTCTTAAAGTGATGATGGACGTTTATGTTTAACATGGACATTTTTGTTAAGCTGATAACGGACATTTTCGTTTAACTGATGATGGACGTTTTCCTATACTAATGATAGAAGCTGTAGTTTAACATGGACATTTTTGTTAAACTGGTGTCAAAAGTTTTTTTTTAATCTGATGACGGATAATTTAGCTAAACTAATGATGGACTTTTTTCTTACACTGATTATGGAAGTTTTCGTTTAACATGAACATTTTTGTTAAACTGATGATGAAGATTAGTTAAACATGGACTTTTTTGTTTAACTGATGATGACATTTTTGCTAAACTGATGATGAGAGTTTTTCTTAAACTGATAAGGAACTTTCATGCCTAACATGGACATTTTTGCTAAAATGATGGACGATTTCTCAAGTTGATGTAATAAATGATGGATAGTGAGAAATTGTAGGATTTGCATAGTAAATAAAATTTGCAATCCTTATTGCTTTGAACTGTTAATTTTATATAACTATTTGTCACATTTGAAAACATTCCCTGTGAAACGATTAAAAAAAACTTACTTATATAAAAAAAAGTGATTTCTGTTGCACATTCTTTTATAATATTTTTTCAAGATAACTTCAAAAAAATTATCAAATAAAAAAATTTAAAATATAACATAAAGATAATAATTTAAGATGTAATCTAAAAATGAAATTGCTCAAACTCCACCTTACTATCTCATTGTGGTAGAAGGGTGGGATGAAGTACGTCAGGAAATTTACTCCAGGTTCATAATAGTTCAAGGCGTGAAGGGCTTCCCAATATGTTCAGCCTTGCAGGCACTTTGAGGAAAAGTCAGACATCAGCCCTTGTGGTTTCTCACATGTTTCTCGCCTAACTGCAGCTAGATATTGGTAAGAACCAGTTTTTTCGATATCAGTCACAAACTGATACAGCTAATTTTTAGTTGCAAATACTACTTTTTGTGTCAGAATCTATCTCAGATTAAGATTTAAATCAATAAAAGGCATGAAAAACTAAGTAATACAGTTAAAGTCTGTTATAGCGCAGCGACAATTCATAATAGTAGATGAAATCATCATCACAACGAACTTGTCGTTATAAGCATAGGTACTTATACTAAAATAACAATAAAAAATACTCGGGTGTTATATTGTGTATTAACTTTCCATGTCATTTATAATGCTGAAATTGACTTGAATACCAAACTGTCAGAATATATGATTTATGAATAACTTAAAGAGTATCATTTTACAGTATGTGGTAGGATTCATTAAAAGTATCAGAAAAACCTTTCTTTTGTAACAACTAAGATAACTAAACCAATGACCGTCGGCACAGGTTTGCTTTTTAAGTATAAGTGCAATTTTTACGATAGATATAAGGATATAAAGAAATGTGATTTCTGTTTTTCGCTTTCCTATATTGATAGCAGAAATATGAAACATTGTTCTTTCTCTTGTATTATAACAAAAAAAGAAGAAAAAAAACCATTTAAACCAAAATACATTTAAACCAAAATTGTCACAGTAACGGAAGGCTAGTTATTTTAAACACGTTATTCGATATAAACATATAATTTTCGTAGCGTCAATATTACAGTGAAATATACGGAATGGAACGGTGAAATATAAACTTATCAGAATAGACAAATTCTCGTAAAAATTCCGTATTCTTTACATTGTGCTTTTACTGTACTTCCGCTTTATTTATTTTTTAATTCAATCTAGTTTTTATAACATTTTACTCTTTTAAATTGCAAATTTTGTTCTGAAATAAAAAAAGGCATTTGATTACACAAACTAACAAACTTGTTTAAAATAATATGCGTTCATTATAATTATTTTCAATCGAATTTTAATAATAGAATGAATCCACTCATGTAAAAAGCACATAGTCCCAATTCCAATCCTGGTGACGAATGATTATTTAAATCTAATACTAAACGAAATATTTGTTTCATTTATATACACCCACAATGTATCTGCCTATAATCTGTATTGACTATATTATATATATATATATATATGCTGGTGGTTATAACAGTTCACATCCGCCCTCCCCAAGGGAGGGGGTGCGGACGTAACTCCGGATGGTTCCGACAGATGTTTTGTGGAACACGTTATTCAGCAAGAGACATGCGAAAACCTTCTCTCTCACATTAAATACTACAGATATTGGTGTAATTAGGTTACAGTCGTACGTGCCATTGTAACTCTACGCACTATGGAAAATCATTTAATGCTTCCTAATATGGAAGTGAAGGAGGAACAAGATTCTAAAAATAACTCCTCCTATCAAATATAAATCTAATTATTATTCAATGGTATGTTTTCAGCCTTGAATTCCCAAAATAGAATAGCACTACGCTTACTCTTTAACAAAAACATTTTATGAAACCGAAAGAGTTTTAATTCTTTTACTAATACAAAAGTATTTAATATTTTTGTATTACATATATATATATATATATAATTATAAAAACATGCTTAAACAAAACTATAAAAATTAGAAACCAGCACAAAATTATTTCGCATGAAATGCTTTATTGTAATGTGAGGAGGAATGCGACTTTTCTTTTGGAAAAAATTAATGTAAAATTTAAATATTTATTTATTTTTAACCAAACTATGTGACTGGTTAGTACTACTTTAAGTAAGAAAATTCAGTATTCTTTAAAGATAACGTTCTGTAAAATTTTTAATACCAATTAAGTTTCTTTGATTGAAAATGAAATCTTCAAAAAGTCGACTAAATGCNATTTTAAACTTATATATATATATATATATATATTATTTTAAGTACCGGCACTCAGGGTGTTAGTTACTTTTTACAGTAAAATCATTTAACTCTAATAAAATAAATATTACTGTAAAAATTACGGTATAATATTTTACTGAAGTACTCATATGAAACTAAATAAATGTGTATATTTTTTTGACTTATGATGGGCAAACCACTTAAAGGCATGCCACTCTTGAACTATATATTTAGGTACATAGTGTAATGTCAACTTAAAACGACCCAAATGATTTCATTTTGAATAGAGAAAAAAAAGCATAAAAGTTTTATCAGAAATATCAATATTAAGCATAGATAAATCATTGTGAAAACATTTCAACAATCTTTTGAATCAGCTATTATTCTATCAAAAATGTGATATTGATACTACCAGAAATAAAAAGAAAGGTTTAAAAAAATATCGAATATGAACAACATGAATTGTAATCATAAAATTCTTATTTTAGTGCCATAAACGGTATATTCTGTTTTCTTCGGTCAGACCACAAAGCAGCGTTCATGTGCTTAAAAGCCCGTGACGCCAACAAATTTTTTGTGGCTTTTCAAAATTACTTCTGTTTACTTTTTTTTATTTGAAGGCCACTATGCCGGTGGTTTGTTAGTTAAGAGTTGCCAAGATCAAGTGTTGTCTAAAAAATAAAAAAGAGCAAATTGTTGTTAGGTGCATGAAAAAAATATGTTTAATTGTGTTTCAAAAATATCTCATTTCTGTCATCTGTTACAGTTGCAAAATATACTTTTTAAAGAATAAGTTCGAGAGGTTAACTTTAATTTTAGGGAGAAAAAAAACCTGAAAATATGACACCAAAATTACTCGATTGTGAACTGAAAAAAAAATTAAACATTTTACCAAATGAAACTCAATTTAAAAGTCAACATATTAGAGTATCATATGTCAATTTTAAACTATAAATGTTTAGTTTTTATCTTAATTAATATATCACACAATTATAAAATAGAAATAATTAATTAAGTTTCCTTAATTAAGTTCCCTTAAAACTTAATTAAGTTATTTAATTTCAAAAAATAATTTTAACATTTTATTAAATAAATCCATTTAAAATTCACTAGGAATCACTCATGAAGTTAGTTAATAGTTTACGCAGGAGGGTCTACCCCTGCTCGCAATGCTCACAGTCCCCATGATTGTTTTTCATTCATTTCTTTTTCCTCAACCGTCAATATTTTCCTCAAAAACAAAGAGCATTTCACTAAAAAATGTGCAATTGTTGTAGTTTTATGCAAGAACCTTTTGTTTATATTTTCTAATTGTGACGAACAAAGCAACTACTTGGATTTGAAAAATAACTAACTGTACTTGGAAAAAAAATAACATAAGGAATACTCATTGTGTGATTTAATAAGAAATAAATGTGAAATGTGAATCGTTAACGAGACCTATAACATTTCAAATAGGAATAGGAATAACATTTTTCTCTCTTGTGTTAAATTTTTTATAGTTTTCTAAAACATTTCAGTAGAAATGTTAAGATTTATATAACTGGCAACAACTATTCTCTCTCTTTTTTTATTACTTCCTACATCAACTAAAGTTATATTATAAATTACGATCTCGAATGAGAAGAATTAATTTTTCTACAACAATGAATAATTCGTTATAACTTAAAACCAAATCTGAGATAAACATTACTTAAAACTGCATTAACTTTCTGAACTTAATTAGAAATTCTTAAAAAAATACTCGCTTAAGTTCACATGACCATTAAAAATGACCGTTTCAAGACGTCAAATTTCAACTCAGTAGTTGTATTTAAGTGAACTGCAAAGTTGCCAGCATGGAATTTTTTACTACAAGTTGAACAATCAAACTAATTAATCAATGTTAATTTTTTTTAATTTCATCCCTATATTTTTTTCTTCTCTTCCTTGTAATTTTCAGTTTCTAAGACTTGTAGTTTTTGCGTAGCAAAAAAAAAATATAATACCAATTTAGGTAAAGCATGAAAAGTGAGAAAAATTCAAGGAAGAAAGCTTTATAATTCTCAATAGCTTACAAATTGGAGTTCATACACAATCTCGAGTTCAGTTCATAAATAAAGATGACCCATTCTGCATGGTAAATTTTTATTCTATAGCTGCCTTTCTGTGGGCTACAGATTGTACCAAATCATATTTTTTACTACAAGGTTAACAGTTAATAACTCCCGAACTAATTATCAATCGTTAAATCATTACATGTACATTTTTCTTTACAATATATAATTTCAAGTTTCTAATTGTATAATTTTTGCGCAACAAAACAAAACTTCAAAATAATATCGCATGTGTTTATTCGCAAAGATAGAGTTGAAAAGCAGTTGGAATCTCTATACGATGGTCTTTTTCAAGTCGTTGACTGAAAAGAAGAATATTTACTGTAGAAATCAAAGACAAAGTGTGTCGATTGATGGATTAAAGCCAGTATCTTTCTTGAAATTACCAGGCATTACTACAAAACAATCAACAAAGGCATTAAGCCTAACTCTGTAACACTACCTCATAAAATTTTAAACCTTCCTGAAAAACTATCATGTACAGGAGGGGCAATTACAGTTTCTATGCGATTTAGATATTAGTATATACATATCAATAATACTTATTTGTAAATAGTTTGTTTTAAAATATTTCACCATAATTGCATGTATACTATACCGTACTGTATATGCATAATTATGGTATTTACAGTACTAGGTAAGTTGTGTACCGTATGCTGTACTCAGGGCCAGATTATCGCCTAGGCCCAATAGGCACGGGCCTAGGGCCAATACTTTTAGGGGAGCCTTAAAAAATTAGTAAGAAGTCCACATTATTACATTAAAAAAAAAAATACTGAAAGAAACAGTTTATCTCAAAAAAGGCATTTTTTATTAGAAAGATTCTTTATATTGTGATAAACCAAACTCCTGTAAACATTGCTTAAATCAATTTCGAAAATAGAGCTGAATTTTAATGGGTGCAATTTTTACTCCAACGGTTTAAGCAAATGCAACGAGAATGCATATTCACAAAGTCTCTTATAAATGATTAGTGTCAACAAAAATTAAAAGCTCATTCTTAACAAATATGTAAAGCTGTAGATGGAAGGCTGCAAACTTTAAAATAATTCAGCTAAGCAGTGACTTTTAGCAAAAATCATTGATTTCAATTGTTTGTGGTCACCAAATTATTTTTATTTTCATACAACATTGCTTAGTTGTTTTATATTTTACTTTAATATTTAGATGCGTAAGCTTTATCTTAGAAAAATAATCTTCAATTGTCTACTTTCTCTTGAATCATGCAGATAGATTCTTTTTATAGTTAGGACTACTCTTCAGAAATTTAAATTCAAAATATTTCGCTAGGGGCCCTTAAATTTCGTGGGCCTTGGGCCTGAATTAGTCTTGATCGGTTCCTGGCGGTACTGTAACCTATAGTGACGGGGAAAAGAGCACTGTTGTGGCTTGAACTTATACAGGTCTCTTAAATAACAGTTAATATCTTTTTCTTTTATTTTAATTAATCATTATGTTTCTTATCGCTTACTTTGATTTATATTATTTTGTTATTCGTTGTTATTATGTATGATGGTTATGACAACTTTCGTTGTTATGGGAACGGGGAAAAAATTAGCTTTTTTTAAAAAAAAATTTCACCGTTTTGCTATAAATAATTGAATCTGCTTTTAAAAATGTCCTTAAACTGCAGTTTTCTTTAAATTCAAACAAACGGCAAAAACTAATTATTAAAATTATTATTGTGAAAGCTTACGTCAATAGAAAAAAATTGATATGATACTTTTATCCGGCAGAATCTTAAAATCACAGATATATGATCTTTTCACTGTTGCTTTTAAAACTAATCTTTATCCAACCTTATTTCAAAGTATCAAGTATATGTAAAATTAATTCCAAATATGTTTTATTTAAAATTCCTTTTAAATGAATTTTAAATAGAAGTCATTTGAGAAATATAATTTCGTTTTGAAAACGAATTATATTTTTAAAATGACTTTGAATGTTATTTAATATCATATATTTTATATTCGATTTATTTTATTACGATTATATTTTATATTCGCACTTTTATCAAAATATTCTATCCAAATAAAAATTTATTTTTTTGTTAAAATATTAGTTTTTTTCTTCTTCCAAGAAAATTTTTTTTTGAAAGAAATAAAAATATAGGTATATTTTAAAATTTATAGGTGTGAGTCAGTTTATCAAAAATATAGCCAATTTTAGTGCATATTAGCATGACTTTTAGTTGATAAGGAAAAAAAATTAATAAGCGAAGCTTTGCTTGATACAGCTAAAATGATTTTGAATCTGAGAAAGCAAGATTTGAAGGACATTTCGCTAAGAGTAATATTCGATTCTTCTACCTTTTCTTTTCTTAAATCCTATCAGGGATCCTATCAGCAACTTGCCGTAATTCTCAATGTCAGATACAGGACCTCTATGTGGGGTTAATATGCACAACATGATTTTTATTGTCAGCAATTTACCTTGGTAATACGCGTTAACGTTTTTGGTATCGTCAAAATCAAAAGTTAGTTCATTCTATAAAGTAATTGGTTGATTGCTTGATTTTATTTTTGACTTTTTAGACATAGAAAAATAAGCTAATGACATTATATTAGTTTCCATTACGGCAATGATATTTTAAATAGTTTGATTTTCTTTGCATTATATATTTTTAAAGTGATTGAGAGAACTGATTCGATCAACTAATGTGCCGACTGTTTGATTGCAGTAACTAAATTTTTTGTGGAAGGGAAAAATAAATAAATAACATTATGTTAATTTAACAATATCGAAACTTTGTTGCAGATGATATCAATTATCTGCCTAGTAGGTATTGTGCAAATTGCCTAGGTAGTTTTCTTATTATCTAAAGTATAAAGTGTAAAAAATATTCCCGTAAAAATTACGGTAAAAAGTACGAGTAAAAGTAAAAGTAATTTTATCCAGCAAATATCAAAGATTGATCTGTTGAGCAGGTAATGTGTAAATTATCTAGGTAGTTTGCGCATTATCTACACTGTAAAAAAATTCCTTAAAAATTACAACAAATAGCACCGGCACTCAGGATGCCAATATTTTTTACAGTAAAATTTTTTTATTCAGCAAAGATCAAAGATCAGCCGAGTAGATAATATGCAAATTACCTTGTAGTTTGCAGTTTATCTAAACTTTAAAAAAAAATCCATAAAAATTATTGTAAATAGTAGAGGCCCGCAGGAGGCTAGTACTTTTTACCGTAAATTCCATTTTTTACCGTAAATTTTATGCCGTAATTTTTGCAATAATGCTTACTGAATTCAACGGATCAACCAAGCTAATCTTCATATTATCTATATGATGTGTGGAATTATCTGCAGTGCAAGAAATTCTTGAAAAATTAAAGATTTCTACACTTTAATGTAGATTCTGATTCTTAACTGATTCTTAAACTTTAACGGTAACTTTCACGCCATTTTCTTTTGAGTTCATTACGAAAGCAATAACCTAATAATAGATATTGCATATTTCAAACAAATTCTGGCATCATGACTTTTCAAGTAAGTGGTGGAATTAAAGAGCGTAATTCTATAAGATTGAAAGACAGGGTGGCGCGCGTCGGATCCGTTTCCAGCGTGGCGACCACTTGAAAATAAAATAGCCCCTCCACCCCTCCCAAGCTCGAGCTCATGAAAGGCGCTCTTTCATTCTGTCATTATCACATTATTCTGTTTTTTATTGAAAAATTAATTCTAGATCCTCTTGCGCTGTAGAATTGTCTTATTTGTGTTTTTCACGGAAACTAACAGAACATGAAGGTTTCATAAACAAACTAACATAGTATTTTTTCGTCGAATCAATTTATCCTTCACAATATGATGAATGTATTAGATGAGAACACTTTAAAATGTTCTCAAAGTTTGTAACTATTTATCTTAACGAAAAGAAAACTTTAGATGGAGCTGATATGAAAACTTTTATCAAATTGTTTTGGAACCTTAGAACTCTACAAAATTTTCATGCATATTAAAATATGGTATACAGCAGTGGTTTCAAATTTCTTTCGGCTTATAGAATTCTTAATGGTGTTCCGTGAAAGAGTTAAAAGTGTTCCACGAGAAAGCACTTTTTATAACCAGTGACGAGTTTTGAAACCTCTGATTATATTTAGATCCTACCTATAATTCATAATGTATTTAATCTTACGGTTGCCTTTATGAAATATTTCAAAATTTTGAACTAGACTAAGTTTTGCACAAAGATTGCAAGTTTAACTGTCGGGCATTAANAAGGTCAAGAAAACTGAGATGGGCACAATAGGCCTTGGCCTTCTATTTGCTATCGCGCCGCTGAGTTTAGATTATATTTAGATTCTAAACAACCTATAATTCATAATTTATTTAATCTTACTATTGCCTTTATGAAATATTTCAAAATTTTGAACTAGACTAAGTTTTGCACAAAGATTGCAAGTTTAACTGTCGGGCATTAAACCTGATATAAGACTACTAATGATAAAACGATGAGAAATGTTTATTCCATAAATTAAATATTTTAAGTGTAGTCTTTATAGCTTATAACGTTCGCAATTACCTTAAACTTTATTAATAATGTTGGGGCTCCGCCGAAATTTTTTTAAAATTATTTAGAGTTCCCTAGCCGAAAAAATTGGTAACCGCTGCTCTAACTGATTGATTTTCTTTCAGTGGAACCCCTACTTTTGCAAATAAAGTTTAAAAAGAAAATTGTGGGCGTTATAACCAATAAAAGTCTATTATATTTTGAAAATGTTTTTTTTCTTCTTCTTTTTACCATTATGTTTATGTTATGTATCTTAAATTATGTTTTATGTCTGACCGTTGAATTCGCAGTCCTGAAGATGAATATAGTCAAGTTATAAACTTGTTTTTGATATGTTGTATAGTCGTATCTGAAAATTAATAAAATAAGCAGAAATATGGTTTTCTTTGAAATAAACCATATTTCTTTGAAATAAACCATATTTCTATATAGGAACTGCTGTAAGCGTTGGAAATAGTTATTATGGAAACATGTTTCTTTATTAACAAATTTGAATATTTTTATTTTCATTTGAAAAGCGACATGAGAAATAATAATGAAAGTTTCATAAATGCATAAACCTATCATAATTTGCTCAATATATAGTTCGAAGAAAAATTTTATTTATTAAAAAAATTAGCCATTTATTTTTCAATGACATTTTACTCTAAATCATTTCATAAGGGCAAGCGAAATATGAAATAAATTGTGGATTATTGATAGGATCGAACTATAATTTAAGGTTTCAAAGGCTCGGAATCACATTAACTTTTCCACGGAATCCTAGGGATCCGAGGAATATTATTTGGGAACCGCTGCTCCAGATAACTATGAGTTTCTTAAGAAATTTTTAACAGGATGTCGATGCAACCTGTATAAATAGGGTTTACCACTTGATTACACGATCAATTGTATAAATTACTAAAACTGTATAAGACAATTGGTCTTAAAGCAATTACAAAAGAAATCCATTTTAATTTTTTTTTTATCTTAACGGTTTACATACTTTGTGGAAGACCAAACGATAATAAAAGAGTAAAACTTGATTAAAAAGTACACTAATCTCTAACGCTCAAGAAAATCTTCTTATTGAATTATAAACATGGAAAGGTATACTTTCAAACAAATCAAAAATAGGAGAAACGATCAAAAGAACATTTGTAAAAAAATTATCAAGTAAAACTGCTGAAAATCTTCGGTGCTCATCGCGCATGTTGCCATTTCGTTTATTGTGATGAAATCTGGTACTTTGTTGACGTGCATCCATTTTAATCTTGCCAGCAGCGCAACTGTCGGGAAGTTTATTAATCGCTGTCTGACAGTGCAACATTCTTTCTGGAACTTGCCATTGCTTCAAGTTTTTATAGATTGGAAAACCATTCTTATAGGTCAAATCAGATACTAACTTTTTAGGTTGAGTATCCTCTACTCTTTCCAGAATTTGCCTTTGGTCCACATTTGCGTTGATAGGACAATCATTTTTCGTGATCTGGTTAAGTTGAGCTTCTTCAAAAGGGTACTTTTGTATTAAATGGTTGGATTGAGAGACAAGATTTTCAGGTTCTTCCATCCCTTTACTGGAGTAATCAAGAAAAAAGTCTTTTGCTTGTGTGCCACTGACTTCTTGAAATGAATTTTGTTGAGTTTCCTCTAAGACTCGCCTTTGCTCTACATTTCTATTGAAAGGACAATCATTCTTAATGAGCAGGTTGGGTTGGATTTCTATTTCTTCTGGCGAACATTTCTGGTTTTCTACTGTAACAGGTGGTGAAAAAGTGGATTTCGAGCCATAGTTTTCAATTTCTTCATTTCTTTTATTAGTCAAATCAAGAAAACGGTCTTTTGCTCGTGTTCCATCAATTTCTTGAAAAGAATTTGTTTTATCATCCCAATAAGACAGCGGCAAAGGTGGATTTAAATCGTTGCTCTCGAATTGACTGTTGACTTCAGAAGCTTTTGGTTCTTTAGAATTGTCGGTGTAAAAACTTGATTTCAGTAAACTGTAAGTATTACTAGTAAGAATAGTTGGTTTACCATTTAAGAATATCATTCCTGTGCTAGATTCGTCTAAATTGTTTGGTTTTCCTGTTGTAGCAGCATGCCAAAGCTAAAAAAAAGGAAAAACAAATATTTATTTTAATAAAGTTTTAATAGATGTCTAAGCTGACGTGACTTCATTTCATGCTGGTCAATCATTGCTAGAAGCAACGAGATACATTTATATTGGAATAAGGATAAGAATTGCCCTGGTGTCGACAACTGGTTACCGTTCACAATCACACAGCAATTGATTCAATTATAATAGTCAAGTGATATAGTTCAACCTCTGGTTTGAATATTTCTGTAGTTTACAATTTCTCTTTACAGCATGAAAAAAAATAATGATTTGGAACTGTTTCTAACTGTTGTCGGTGTATTTTATAGACAATCCTTCTCTTACGTGCCTACTGAAATTTCATCAGTGATATCACTTGGTAGTAGCAATCAATTGGAATACGTTCATTTGATTTCAAGTAAAATAGCTCAAGCCACTTGTTTAATTGATTGAATTATAATAGTTAAGTGATATAGTTCAGCCTATGACTTGAACATTTCTATTTAAAGTTAATTTTAATTAGCTCAACTTTGATTATTAATCCAGTAAAATTAGAATTTTTCTTCAGAACAATTAATACCTGAGATTTTTTTTTCGTAGAAAACTTTGTTATGTCCTCATAAAAGATAACTGGAAACTGGATCCTACTCTTCTCTCTATGCTTCCCTATTTTTTGAAGGAAATTGGGTGATTTGAGAAGTAGAATTAAATTTCTTCTGCACATGCAAATGAAGCATTATTTCCGGTGCATTCTTTTACGGTGAACTGAATAAGACCAATTACGAGACGATCGAACCAAAAATTCAGAAAATACGAGGGTAATATAAGCAAACCTGTACAATTTTGTTCTTCTACCAATTTATACATCAGATTTTGCTATCTAACCAAATGAAGCATTTTTACCTTCATATTTTATTACGCTAAATTGAAATGTTCTAACATAAATCAATAGAACTAATAGTTTTTTGGGGTGTCAGGTAAAAACCCTATTTTTACTGTATTTATGAAATAAGACGTTATAAATTAAAGTAAAAAAATTGCATATGAGGAAATGGAGAAAGTAAATGATCACAGCAAAAATATAATGTTAAAATATAGATTAAAGTTTGATCAATTGGTCATATTAAATAATAAATTGCAGTGATAAATTTCTTACATGTTTATTATTAAAATTCTTTACACTTATTAAAATAATTACATGTTTATTATTAAAATACACTTCTTCAACTAGTACATTATCACAACTAGAAATTACATTGCAATTTTTACACACTACTTCTCAATATAATCCCAACTTCTTACATCCATATGCATTTCCACATCTTTTAGTAGAGCATGAGCAGAAAACTATATTTAAAGGGGAAACAGGTGCTGGTGGCTACTTACCTCTTACCAGAACTATTGTTTTTAATGACCCACTTCTCAGGATTCAAATTGTTACCAAGCCAGGATTGCACTTGAAAGTACAATCGAAGGAAATGTTGTTGAGCTGAAGTCGATGTGGAAGGTTGTGAGCTCAAATTAACAGCTTGATTTCTCATAATAAATAATAGTTAGAATAAACATTAAGTACAAATTTAATACAATGAAAAATTTATAACCAATATTTGTACGTGTCAAATTAATGCATGTTTTGACAACCTAATAAATACCATATTTAAAAAAACTATGACTTCTAAACTAAACTTGATCGGTTTCATTCGATTCAGGGGGGGGGGGAATGCATCGGGAGCAAAGCCTTACTTGATTGCACAAAGGATATTCGATTCTCTCCCTCCCCCCAAATCATGCCATTTTCTCTAAAAAAAAAAAAGGGTGAAGTGTAGGAGGAAGAGTAGGGGAGTTTTCAGCAACATAGTTATAGTTTGTCTAAAGTAAGAACTCCCCTAGCCATTCGCTTGGACCCGTGGGGGTGACTATGTTAACGAGGTTTAACTATTTCAAATAGGGGCGTGGAGTCACAGTTTAGGACATGTTTTGGTCGGTGAGAGAAAGGGAATCCTTTTCTTCATTCTGTTGTTTTACCCCTAGAGTGAAAAGAATACCCTCTCTGAAATGCGCTATTCTTGTTTCCATAGCAGCAGGCGGCCTCAAACTTTGTGGCGATTGAAGTTCCTGCAGTACACAAACTATACTACATAATTAATTACAACATAACAAAGCTTTCTAGGAAAACAAAATCTTGGTTATTAATTTTTTCTATGAAAATGTCTAATTTTACTAGACATTTCGACAAAAGTACAAAACAGTACACAGGGAAGCATAAATTATCAGCTCGGAAAAATAGTTACATCTTCAAACTTGTAACAAAATAGGACGTGTCTATTCGCAAAATAACTCAACAACAAGTAGGACGATCTCCCCTATACAACAGTCTGGTGCACTTAGAGATCAAATTCGAATGTTTCTCTTCGAAAATTTAAAAAAAAAGCCGAGACTGTTAAAGCATCATAAAGAAGAGAGATTAAAGTGGAATTGAAATGGAAGTGAAATTGTTGACAAGATATTCATATTTAAATATATCTCTTAAAAACTATATGTATGTATTTTGTTTTTTACTCTTCATTAACTTAATCTAATTTTGGAAAATTTATATTACTTATAATAAAAGTCAACAAAACCACAGTGGTCTTATAATTTTGTTACACACTGTTTAGATTTTGTTACATTTAAACATGCCTTTTAAATATATATTCCATTATTGTACATGGTAGAAGTAGCATAGTAAAAAAAATAAATACCTCATGTTTTCTAAATTGAGTTGCATGGCTTCGTGTGACGGGTCTAGCCCAAGAAGGTATGGGCGCTGATTCGGCTTTCGATCTTTTCTTCTTTGAAAGACCCATGATCTAAAACTATTTTTTAAAATATTGTAATGAAAAAAAAACAAAAAAATATATTATTCCAGATGAGTGAAAAAGCATTGCGGCATCTTTGGTAATAATATTTCGCAAACAACATTCTAAATCACAATTAAATATGCTAAACATACAGTACTGGTTTAATTAATAGCTGTAACGTTACCAGGCCGTGCACAAGCGAGTGATTTCAGTGGTCTTCTTCTTCTACTCGAGTTGCAGGTACCCAAATGAATCATTTTTCTTTTAGATGTAATAATTCGTTTATCGTGAAAAAAAATTATTGCGCTTGAGTAGCGATGAGGTGAGTGAAGTTAACAGGGGGTATAGCTCCCCAGTTCATTTTGAAATTAAAATGTGCTCGATGGATGCGCCAACATTTCCTACCGATTTCAAGTTAGGTGAGTTTTCAGGCCAATATAGTTGTAAGAAAGTCTGCGAGAGTTCTTAAAATCAGTCAGACGAACTCTGCTGTTAACACAATGGCATGTCTACGAGTGACTAATTTTTTATCCAGTGAGCTTATTAAATATATATGACATCACTGCCATAAGATGATTATGTTTAATAAGAGAGTGCAATTAGTTCTTTGTACAATTTCATTTAGATTGTCGAAATAACAACAAAAAATCATCTGTTGTGTATGAAAACATTACACATTATGATTTTATTTGAAAAACATACTGCACATGAATTCCAAACAAATTATATCAGTTACAAATCGTATGTAGGGTATTCTCAGGATGTAGGTAGGATGTAATATAGAACTAACTATAAAGTTTTAAAGATATTTTAAATGTCTTAAGAGTTAAAGGATAATAATAAATCTTGTATTTTTCAACTTTCCCCACATTTTTCACGGTTAATTTTATGAAGTAAAATATTGCTAAAGATTATTTATTTAAAAAATTTCCAGCGCTATAATTGCAGACCATTTGTAGTTTCTATATAAATCTTTTTTAAAAATAATCCTCATAATGATTTCAATAAAAATAGGAATTCTTTGGTCAGGACTTTGATTTTTTAAGATTTTCAAACTTTCCAATTCGTCCGTCATTTTGGTCAATTGACTGCAAAAAAAAAAGCTACCACAGCCAATCCAATTTATTTTACTGGTTCTTTAAACACTTCAAAATAATTGATTTGCAAAATTACTTTTTAATAGTAAAAAGGAATTAGTTAAAATAATTAAAACAATTAATAAGAAGTTACCTTTTATTGAACCGAATTTTGAAGTTTTCGCATAAAGAATTTTATCACATAAAATTTATAATTGTTTTGAAATTTTGAGTTCTTCATAATTTTGAAATGGCTTTGAAATGATATGATTATGAAAGCTTTTGCTTATTGCTAACTCATTAATTTTACAAAGTATAGGAAATGCCAACAGTATCTTATTCTTGTATCAAATGGAAATAACACAGACAATCACTTTAACTTCAATTTTTGTTGATCGTTGCCCTTCCCATTGATTTACCATTACATTTATTAAAACGCGTTTTAGAGAAAACTGTTAACAAAAAACAAGTGATTTCACTCAACTTTTAGAATACTAATTTTAATATTACCTTATTACCATATACGTCACGAAAATTATTCACATTGAATAGGCAAGACGGAACTAGATCAGTAACGTAAGAAGAAACACATGTTTTAAAAACATTTCATTAAAAAAATATGAAGTTTTTAGACGATTATGGTTTTAAGGGGTCACAGTACCCAAAAAATGACAAAAATACCAAAAAATTTTTTATTGCTTATAATAAGACTTCAAAGTATTTCAAATGTACAGAAAAAAAATTCATCTCTCTATCTGCATTTTTAAAAAAGTTATGAATGATTTTAAATTGTTCTAATACAGAAACTTGCTCAGCAGTTTGACTTTAAAGTGCTTTTTCGCATAGATGATTATTTTGTGTCTTAATCTTAGTTAAATCCCTAAGGAATTTTTTCTATTTGAGATAAAGCTTTGAAGTAAACTTTTTTATATTGAGTATAATACACTTATTTAAACTGTGCATGGAATAAGCATTTTATGAGGTATTACAATTTTTACAGCATGTTATATATACCTAACAGGAATTTTTACCCTTTTTTTTCTACTTTTTTACAAAATAATCTATAAAAAATATTCTAATTGATATATCAACAAATGAATGCACAAAATTATTAAGATAAATATTGCAAGCACTATGAAAAAAACTTTTTTTGAAAATATGTTAAAATAAAAAAGCCTTAGGGATTTAAAAATTTAGAATTTTTTCAACTTTTTTTAAAATTTTAAAAAAATTAAACAGTTTAATTACTTTTTGAAGATAAATTATTGATTATAACTTAAATGAGCATGTAAGGCATCCTCAAAATGAATGATTATACCTTTATTTTAAAAAATTGTTGCAAAGGTACTGTGACCCCTTAAAATATCACTCAATTCTTAATAATCAACTTAAGTTTTTTTTTTCTTTTCCTACCTCCCTTCCCCCTTCTTCCTTTATTTTTAATGCAAGTCCTAATACAATTTTAATGCAGTTGGGTACTTGCACTTCAAGAAGAAGACCGCCCATACCCACACATGTGATCTATGAAGTCAGCTCCAGCTAATCTTTAATAGCAAAATGGTGTATTAAAGTTGAGCAGAGTTTCGCTACATAACTAAGAACGTTAATTAACTAAAAGTTAATTAACTAAAAGTTACTTAACTAAAAGTTAATTAATTAAAAGTTAATTAACTAAAAGTTAATTAACTAAAAGTTAATTAACTAAAAGTTAACTAACTGAAAGTTAATTAACTAAAAGTTACTTAACTAAAAGTTAATTAACTAAAAGTTAACTAATTAAAAGTTAACTAACTAAAAGTTAACTAACTAAAAGTTAACTAACTAAAAGTTAATTAACTAAAAGTTAATTAAGTACAGAGTCGTATCGAACATCGAAATTGTTGAAGCATAATTCTTTCTCGTCTATTTCTTTTACTTAACTTAGATTTGTTATTTGTTTATGTATTTTATTGTAAACGTGATATATTTTTGTTTTGTCTACGTGGCAACTTCGATGCCTAATTAGTTTGTTTTTGCTCCACATGGCTTCATGCCTATCTTTGTGTTTAGTCTCTGCGTAAATATATAGAGAAAGAATTTTTGTGAAAGAATTTAGAATGTGTCACTTAAAAGAATTGATTCTTGACAGGCTGGAAATGGAATGGAAAGAACAGTTGCTAACGCAAATGCCACGTTTCATCAACCTATAAGGGTCGAGATACACTACGTCACTTGCAGGCATCCCATTCCGTCACTTTGAGTCTTATCAAAACAATTCCTCATAGTACTTTGATTTTCTTTTTATGTATTTATTGTTTTAAAGAATTTACTTATTCCAGCTTTTTTACATTGTTATTCAAAAGATTATTATTTTTTATGTTATTATTCACTTTTTAGACAGATTAAATATTCGAAACTGAAATTTAAAAATCCTTGTTAAAAAAATTCTCCTATTTATTTATTTATCGAAATTTATAAATCTTTTTCTTTTTTTTCCTTTAGAAAAAGTACTGCTTAACCAAGAGATAATGTAGGGACAAGTGACTACTTTTGTTAAACAAACTATAATTAGGAAATGGAAATCTATCGTATCTGATTCCATTGAAATCATTCATTATTAATTGAAATCACTTATTATTTTAATTTAAAAAATAAACTATTTTTAAAATTAAATTGTTTTGAAGTCATTTTGAATGCAAAATCTTTCTGAAAGTTCTAAAATCAATTTTTGACTCACAAACACTTGAGTGAGAGACATTTTTTGACTCTTGGACAAAAAAGGGGTTCAATTTTTTTAATTACTCGATCACAATTCACTAACATAAGAAAGAAATTTTTTATATTTTCTAAATTTCTGCAAGAAGATTGTTTTTATTTCTAGCTTGGTTTTATCTTCGATGGTTTTAAATCAATAATGGCTTATGAAAATTTTGCTTATTTGTCTGAAACATTGTCGCAGACTAACCCACCGTCACTCCACCCTCTCATCGCCCCCCCCGGCAAAGACGCCCATAACTTTTTGTAATTTTATTTTATAACCGTCGTTGAACAGCCGATCCAATTTTGAGTCAACGGCTACCAATGTTCAACCAAAGATTGTGTTCAACTGCGTAGTCTTGTAATTTTGGCCTAATCCAGACGACAAGGAAATAACTACAAGAGGAGACTTCGGTTACGACCTCTTGGACATGAACCCAGTACGTTACCAACTCGGCTATCCCGGGACTACGGCCGTCAAATGTAATATTTCCTAAAAATAGAGAGGTCAGATTTTTAACAAAATTTTCAGCTAAAATTTTATTTGCCTAAAATACCCAAATAGGTGGCCAAGATCAAAAACATTATTCATTTTTTATTCAAAAAAAATAAAATCTTTAACATTGCTGCTGCACGGATAAACAACACTTCTGGAAATGTACACATGAAATCGAGTTTGTAAACAGTAGAAGGTCCAGAACCTTCCATCTTGATATATTACAATGGGCATTTTATCCATATAAAATGCCTTAGGTCTAATACAATATAAAAAGTTAATAACAGATTTCTTTCCCCTTTCCGTTCCGAACATTCCAACATTTTATATTAAAAATTAAAGAAAATACATGGAGAAAACAGTAGGTTTTTTGAGATAATGGTGCTGCCATCTATTTATGCGTTAGTGTAACTGAAATGAAAGAAATCAAAATAGTGAATGAATAAGTAAAAAAATTAAAAGAAGGGTAAAAGTGTTTGCAGAAAAAAGGAAATTATACTCCAAAATCTTCGATTTTCTAAAAACTATTGAAATAAATTACTCTCGGAAACTGTTTTCGCGCCCTTTGCTTACGCAAAATATTTGCTTTCTCATATACTAGAAAGAAAAAAAATCACTAATCACATTCGAAATGCCATGATTTTTGTTTCATCTGCATGCATTACAACCAAATCAGAAGAAACGATGGAAGTGGTTGTGGCACTCAAATTCATTATATAGAACCAGGATTCTATCTCAGTTGGCAACTGGATCTCATCCTGTTTCAGGCTGATGGGAACCTTGTCTGGGAAGACAAGGCGGCCAGTGCGCGGTCTTGACCACAATTATGCAGTTGGTCTTGAAATTTTGAACCCTCAACCTCCGTGATTCCCTTGGCCAACAACTGCTTGTTGTAGTATACATATACACAAAAGCAGTTGATTCAGAGAAAGTATATTTTTGTATCTGCTTTCATAACTTAGAATATTGCAGCATATTCAAAGTCAATCTCTTGATGGATCCATTAAGAATCTAATACGCGAAAATCTGACCATAGTATCAAAAATTATTAAAGTGTTCTGCTCTTAATTTTGTGTGCTGAATATATACATTTATGTTAGCAGTTATTCCTTTGGCATGTATTTCACTGCAAACAGGGTCTTTCCATATGGATAATAGTTTTTCTTTAATTAATACTCAGGGTGCGTAGCCAAATCTTTGAATCAAAAATAAGCACTTTTTAAAAACTTTTCAAGCACTTTACAAAAATTTTCAAGCACTCAAAAAATTCATATTCAATCAGTGATATCATTGAAAAACAAAAAAAACTTTTTATAAGCAGTTTTAGCGTTAAAAAAAAACCCAAAAAGAAACAGACGTAAATCGAAACAATCAGTACTTTCCCACATCATCGAGTGAATTCAACTTGACCCTGAATTCAGAACAAAAGTACCCGTACCCCCTACGTCAAAAAAGTGTTAGAAGTAAAATAAAATAAACAATGAAATTTAAATAAATTAAAAAGAAAAACATTTCATAAGGATCTGATATTCTCCATCCGAATTGGAGCACTCGGGTTTCGGTTTCAAGTGAGCGTGCATGCGTGGGTACGACATGAAGTCCGCGTGAATGATTACGTAGCAAACACCCCATTTTTCGTGAAATGCATGGGATCCACCAGATATCACTGAAGGGAGAAAAAAAAAATTATTCGGGAAATTAAGCACTTTTTAAAAACGCCAGCTGAAAAATGCACCTTTAAAAGCTTTTAAAAACGAAATCCCCAAAAAAGCACCTTTAAGTACTTTTTACAAACGCTAAGCACCCTGATACTTGTAATAATGCACGCAAAACTATACAACCAACTAGTATTCAGTATCCCAGATCAAAATTAATTCTTTCTGGAAAAACAAATCTTGAATAAGTTCTTAAATCTCAAGAACTATGAAAGTACTCCACAGCAAGGCTTGAAAATAACGCACTACAAGCCTGGAGCCCATAAATATTCCATCGGAAATGTCTTAAATCCGAACGAAGTGCTATCTCAAATTTAAATTACAAACAAAAAAATTTATAAAATAAAGTTAACTAATTTTTTTCTATTTTCCTACTCATTTTTATTTTTATTGAAAAAAAAAACTTACCCCAAAAGCTGTGGGGGGGGGGGATATATATCAAAGATGGAATTTAAATGTTGAAGATGAAGTGGGAGTGATAACATTTTAATAACAATATCTACTTGAAACCTTTAATAAAATTCCAAAATATCAAAGCAGGAGATAGCATGCAATTTTTTTAAATTGTTTTTACTTAATATTTATTCTTCTCTTTTCCGAATTTAGAATATATTAAGAATAATTTAGAATATAGTAAGAATATATTTCTTACCGAAAGTTAAAATTATTAAGTGTTAAAAAAATTTTTTTAATAAATAGTACATCCATTTAGAGACATACATACATTTTCTTAATATACATTTGAAAAAGATGTTTGAGCCGAGAAGAGTTTCACCTGGGCATGTTTTTTATTTACAAGTCTAGGAGGACGTATAAAAAATATGGAAACTTTTTGAGCCCTGCTATGCATTGTTGCAAAAAAAACACTAAAAAGGTCACAATATTGGAATACTCAAAATAAGCTAATTAATACATAAATCAATTAACACAAAATCCTCTGTTTTAAAAACACATTTTTATTTTCCCAACAAATAAGAATCATAACAAACGTAATAAAAAAAATATCACTTTATCAGTGAAGTTTATCAAAAGATGGTCGCTTACTGCACTGTCACATTACTTTCAACATCAAACACATAAACAATTGAAATAAATAACAGAACAATAAAACAAATACAAACATTTTGTATTCATACACAGTATGAATAATGGTTTGCTTCAAAAAGAGGCATTTTTAAAAAATCTCAGCCATTAACAACACAAGTAAAGCCGACCAACCTGTAAAAGGATGCACACCTTTTCCCTCCCCAGTTCTATCATCATATTGTTCCCATATAAAACCTGTTCGTTTATACTCATCTATTATATTTTTCACAACATTGTCTCGCAATTCTGTGTATACACTTCTCGCCTCTTTTTTATATGGTCCATCTACAACACTGTAGTGATGAAAAGCTCGGATAGCAAGAAAATTAATATTGATCCATATAGACCCTCTCCAATAGGGAGGATCATGTTCAGTATTATATTTCAGATAATATGGTGAACTCTTAGAAAGGGACCTCAACCCATAATCTGTCCAGAGTAAGTTAGGATTCTTTATGTCAGCCATTACTTTTATAAGTTTAGGATTATCAGCATCAATGATTTTTAAAAGGAATGGAAAAAGACTAACATAACCAAAATTATTGACAAACCTCAAGGCTGGTTCTTCTTTTACTTCCCTATAAGTAATTGTTTGAGTTTCATGACTTCCCGGTGAAAAAGGAACTTTTTCTTGAACCAATTTAACACTCCTGGAATGAAATCCATAATCACAGTAAGATTCAGTTTTAAGAGACCAATGCAATAAATCCAATAGCTTATTATCCGTCAAAAATTGGTGAGTATTGCGATATTTCTCTACAGGTTCATCAATAAAATCTCCTATATCAGCTAACACACCAGCAGCAAAGGCAATCCAACATCGCAAATCTATATGCCTTTCATCTATAGTCGGGTGAGTAGCACGTGGATAATCATCTAATCCAGAAGTCAAAGTTTTTGGATTCAGCTCTGCATCTGTCTGAGAATCGCGTCCCCGCCAACGGTAAGTACCTGGAATCATTCCAGCTTGAGTTCTATTAAACCAACCAAACCACACTTTAAGACGAGGGAAAGCTCTTTTAAGAAAATCTATATCTTCTGGAATTTCTCCAGTTTTCATCTTATTCAACAATCTCTCAAAAGTCAAAAAGAGAGTTGGTGGGTTTGCATTCGTGTTTTTTTGAATAACAAATTCTGCTGGGACCCTTTCTCTTGCTTCTACACCCAAAATTTGTTCCCTCGGAATCCATCCTTCAGTGTTTATTAAATCAAGCCAGTGACTTAGAATATCTTTAGAGATCTCAGGATTCCATTCAAGGATCAAAAGGTTATGAAACCCTTCATCCCACAGAAAGCCTCGAGGGAAAAATGAACGAGATGGTACAGCCGTGTACAAAGGAGCCTTCCAATAACTTATTGGATCTTTATTATGACTAGATTGGACTAAAGAGGAACCATAAAAATACCCAATACCACCAATCATATTACTTAGAGCTGCCCAAGCAGTTTTAATTTCTTCTGGATTGTATAGTTTATCCAGAAGACGAAATTTATATTCAAATGTTTCTTCAAATCTTTTCATGTGATTATCTAACTCCATATTATACAATGGCCCGATAAATTTTGATGGTCTACTTGTAAAACTACCAGATTCAAAATAAACTTCAAGCTCAAATGGTGGAATGAATGTTACTTGATATACAATAAAATTTGGTGTAAATTTATCACCTTTTTTGTTACGAAATATTGCCTCACCATTCAAACCTAAAATTTGGAGCTGCACACGCTCTTTTGCTTGAAATTGAGCAAGGTGACTAATTACAGATTCTTTTAAATGTGCTATAGATGGTGCGTAGGTTGAAAGATAGTTATACTTTAAAATAGTTTTGCTAGTTTCAATTTCTCTAAACTGAATAGTAAAATTTCCAAGCTCATTCATATGCCCCCGAATACCACGTAAATGGCCTTCATTAACGACAAAAGGTGTCAATCTAGCATCAGCAGTAGCATAGGCATAAAACATTAGAGAAACTGGAACAGGTGATGGATTGAATTCCTAAAAGAAAAAAATAGCATTCAATATCAACAGTTTGTTACGAAAAAAGAGATTATTAAAAATTTAAAGGGAGAGAAAGTGGCTTGTGTGAACATGAGAATAATGTGGAGAGCTGAAATATTTTAGCTATCTATTACTCAAAATTTCTCTGAAAACTAGGGTTCGCCAAGTGGGCCTACTTTGAAAAAACCTGCCCGGGTTTTATTGGGTGTGCCCACCTTGAAAAAAGCCACTTGAAACGATAAGTGGGTTTTTTTAAAAAAAACTTTTTATTAAAACTTATTGTTGCACATTTAATTTTATATCATTTATTGTACAGCATGAGTTTGTCAAATAGAGTTGCAGGATTTATATAATTAAGTTTCTAATATTTGTAAAGTAAAAGGAATTCGAATCTAATTTTATAGTAGGTACTATTGAAAACTTTAAGTGGGTTTTTTCAAAAAGTAATATTTTAATGAAATTAAATCAAATAGAAATTTAATAATATAGTCTGAAATATCAATTTTTCAAATATAGTTGCATGCTTTATATATTAATAAACAGGTTATTATTAATTCATATGTTTAAAAAAATTCAAAGGAAACTTTTTTTTACTAAGTGATACATTAACGAATTTAAACAGTTTTATTTTCTGGCTTTAAAAAATAAGCTAAACTTTCTATACAAGAACATTTTAAAATTATTTATCTAAAAATGAAATCATTTTCCTAAGATAAATTATTTGAGAAAAAAAATGGAGTAAGTAACTGATACTCTTTATAATTATACGCAATTTTAATTTCACTTTCTATTAATATTATTATAAAAACATAGAAGACCATTAAATATTTATTTCAGTTTTTTATTAAAGTCAAAAGTCAGATGAAATTTTATTTTTTACTGATTATAATTTTCTATTGGGTTATATATATATACATATATATATATTAATAAATGTTTAATAAATATAGTAAATAAATGCGTGTGAAAACAAAAAGATTAATAAACTTGTTCCTTTTATATTACTGCATTTATATTTTATAATGCTTGGGTTAAAAATTGTGAAACGTTATGTATTTAACAATAAAGAAGATTCAAATATGTATTAGTGATAAAGCGTTATTTAAACTTAATATAAAATATGTATAACAAAATTGAAATAATTTTTTGGACTTATTTCTATTTTTAAGTTTATACAACACTTTTTAATAAAAAAAAATATTTACACAGTAAAACTTAAAGTTTATGAGCACTAAATAAAAAAACCCAATTTTCCCCAGGTTTTTTGAAATAAAACCCAATTTTCCTCGGGTTTTTTTCAATAAAACCCAGGCTGGTTGGGTTTTTTCTAAAATACCCAGGTTTTTTCAAACCCTACTGAAAACTCTGACAGAATGAAACAAACTGCATTAAGCTTTCATAAGCAGTTAAGAAGAGCAAAAATTGAACTTATTTTGGAAACTTTGGAGTTTGTAGTCCACCCCATGGCAGAATCGTGGCGACATTGTCGCAGAACGTTACCAAGTTCCTGCAGAAAGATTTTTCGTTTGGGATGTAAAAACTTTTTTTTTCTTTGTAGAAATTTTCGAAAGATTTTATCTTTTCTTCAGAATTATATTCAAAAGATGCCTTTCTCGCGCATTCGAGTGGAAAAAAATGCTTTTTCTATTCTCATTTGAGAACAATGAAAAATAAAGATTAATGAAGTAAAAAATTTGGTTTCTTCGCGAGCGCTCGCTTTCTAAATTTTTTAATAACTTTATTACTATTTATATCCAGATAGCTTAAAAATCTGATATTTTTATTATATCATTTATTGCAACAATTGAATCTCGAAATGAAAATGCGCATTTAGTTACCCTTTTTTGAAGAGTCCGATGTACTGCTACTGATTTCCCAATTTCTTAATTTTTTTTTAATGAGATGATGATTTACAAAATGCAAAAAAGAAAATAATTAGTTTGTTTTCCCCCTACAAAATGCAAGAATATAGCCCATAATATTAGAATAAAAAAAATATTACTTATTTAATTAAAAAATTATTTTATTTGATCCGAAAAGTTTCTTCTTTTTTTTTTTTTGAAGTTGACGCTTTTGTTACTTAATTTAGTAACACGTATATTTGCTATTTTTAAAAGTATCTTGCAGAAAGATATTAGTAATAGAGAGGTATGTCACAGAAAGCTCAAAAAAATTCTGCCACAGGGGTAGTCCAAGCCTGTACGTGGTAAAGTTATGTTTTCAAATCATTTGGGAAGAAAAATTCGTTTCTCAAAATGCTATCTTATTCTGCCTCAAACTATGGCCTCGTTTTTTTTACAGAATTTGATATTTTAAAATCCTCGTGGCAACAAAAAATATCATTCTAGAAAATTGATTTTTAACAGCAGTTGATTCATTAAAAAAATTAACTTGATTGAAATTAATAAAATATTATCTTGAAATTCGATTAAATGAAATATTTTTTTCACTAAAACTTAAAATTCATCTATAATGTAACTTGACTTTAAAACAGTTTTTTTGCATAGTACTTGTCAGAATATAGATCAATTGTTAATATTATGATTCAAGATAGTATTTTTAAAATAAAATTAGTTTTACTTGCTTTTTTAAGTAAGAATAGATTAAATAATAAGTTTTATGACTAGCTGACACTAGCGTCAAGACATCTGGATAAAGTTAACAAAAAATTTAAAAGATTACATTATTCAAACACAATACATTCAAATGATCTTATACAAAGTAAAAATAATATGCTAGAAATATATTTTGTTGAAATACATATTTTAAAATTTTAAGAAAACGAAAATTTATTATTTTAAAGTGGTATCTTAGAATTTGTCGATTTTACAACATACTTTAGGTTTATCCAATTAAACAAACTGCTAACTTTACTTACTTCAGGATAACTCAAAAAACATAAATTTAAAAACCAAAACATATTATTTCTTCTTCTCTTAATTACACTCAACATTTGAGCTTAAAAATATTGACAATGAAAATATGGTATACTAAAAGTTACACTTTCACAAAATGGCTTACACTTTTACAAAATGAAAATATATTATTTTAAAATCAGATATTTGAATTTGTTGATTTTGCTGCATATTGTCAGTTCACCAATTAAGTGTTCGGCGAAACATTTTAGGATAACATGAGAACTCAAAACATTTTATAATTTCTTCTCTTTACTACACACAAAAATATTTGAGCTTAATAGGCACAAATGAAGAGAATATGGTCTGCTAAAGCTAATATGATGATGTACACTGATGAAGTACTGATATGATATAATGTACATATTTTTACAAAATGAAAGATCATTTCAAAATAATGCCAATAAAATTTGCCAATTTTGTTGCATATTTTAAGTTCATTCAATTGAAAAAACTCTATTTCTTAGAATATTCTTACTTATGCAATGTCTAGTTACAACTATAAAAAAATATATATCTTACTTTATGCCGAACAGAGATTTTTGCTGTCCAATCTCCACCATGATCACCACCTGGTTGCTTTACAAATGAAGTAACAAGGAAATAATCCTTATCTTCAATTTTTTGAATGCCAAAATTTTCTCCATCATGCTCTAACCAACTGTAATGCTTTATATTATCCCATTGGTTACACCAATGACGAATCTCTATTCGATTACTCACAACCTTTTGAGTAAACCACATCATACCAGTAGCTAATGTATTCTCGCTACGAGTCTGAAGTCCAAAGTAAGCACCAGATCTGTAGGATCCCCAAAACTTTTCTGGTACATCTAAACCACTTTTTATCACTACTTTTGGAAGATTTAAAGGAGTAACAATGATGTTTTCTAAATGATGTTGATAGAAAAAATATACCACACAAAGAATAACAATTATCACATTTGCAGCCACAAATATTGCCAGTTTGTTATTCCAATTTTCCAAATAAGGACTTCTTTGTTTGACTGATCGAGTTGTAGTAGAAGTTTTACGATGTCTAATATTGCTATTATTACTTCGAGAATCTTTAGCATGCGTGCGTTGTCTAGCCATATTTCCTGAAAAAATTATTAATTAAATAAGATAATATAGAATTAGTATAATGTTCATAAAATTAAACATCCTATATAAAACTTATTGCTTATTATTAAATAAACATATTTTATATGTATGAAACATAAAAAGCTTAAATTAATCTTTTTATGTTAGTTCTTTCCTGAATATTCTTTTATTTTATTATTCAAAACAAAATGCTTTCTCACACTTTTAAATTCACATCCTGTCCTTTAATCTATTTTTGGCTCAAGTATGCATTTAATTAAAAGCAAGACATTTTTCCCTTTGCTCTCTGTGGGAAACGCTCGACCTATTTGATAAACCAATTACATTTACTAAGATTTCCCTCTTTCCCTAAATTGAAACCTTCTACGGCTTTACTTTGCAAGATTTTCCCTAACATATAACCGAGGAACACAACTTTTCATTTACACTTTTCATGCTGCTCTGACTAATAATTAATAAATAAACTTTGTACCCTCCTGCCCTGCCTTAGACCTGTTTTAATCCTTCCACTCGGCAATGGCATTATATATATATATATATAACAAAACGTATAGGGAAAGCACTATTGTTAAAATTTAATTAACACAAAAAACTGAACTGTATTCCTAATGAAATGCTTGTTTCTTTTTTTTATTACATAGCAGAAAAAATTCTTCAATGCATTAAGGAAATTAATATTGATGAATCAATAAATGAATTGAAATAAGTAAGGAATTATATCAAAAGACAATTACTGATACCTCTTTTTAGAAATTAAATTGTTAAATTTTATTAATTGCTTCCATTAAAATTATTCATCACACTGCTGATAAGAAGCTTAATACCTTAATTGTTTTACTTATAATACATTAAAATAAGTAATTTAAAAAAAAAAACATGTTAATGCTAGCTTTCTAGCTTTTAGGAAATAATAAAAAGAAATTTCAGTTATTCAAATATCTGTATTTTTAAATACGTTATATGCATCTACTACATTGAAATACATTTGTAAAGTTTTTTTTTCTTTTTTAATTAAACTTATACACTTTATTCTAAATTTAATTTTTTTAATGACTTCTTAATTAAAAAAAAAGCATTCAGCTAATTCAAACATAGGGAAAATGATATAACAAATTTTAAAAAATTTTATCTCTACTTATTTTAATTTTTATAGTCTAAAAATTGAATAAGACAGTTAAATCCAATAATAAGACATTTTTAAAGATTAGAGAAATCACTTTGCAAGAAAAAAATTTGCTAAATAATTATTTGAAATTTTCGCCATTGAAAAGAAATTAAACGCTTCATTAGAATTTGAATTACAAAGCATAAATTGTACTGGTTGGGTTTTCAATTTGATGGGCGCAAGCGAAAAATGGCCAAAAAATGTAGAATTCTGCCAACTTTTTTTTTTAAACACAATAAAATGAAAATTTAATCAATTGGAATTCGAATTGAATTTAATCAATTGAAAAAAAATTGAAATTCTTTGTCTTCTATCTAGTTAACTGAAAAGTACCACCAATTGTATTTTGCAATGAAAAATTTTAAAGATTCGTACAAAGCTATAAAATAATCAATAAATTTATTGCTAAGTATTACCAATTTAAAGGCAAATATACAGTGTGCAACTTTCTCTTGAATAAATATCAAGGAAAGAAAAAATATAATAAACTTATCTTTAAAATAGAGAGTATTTATTATACAAGGATATTCCATATTTTATTGTGACATTTTTCTATTATGCATAAATGTTAAAAAAAAATATCATTTTTTTTCTAATTGGAAATTTGCTCATTATAAGAGCATTCAACTACTTCAAAATTAAAATGTAAAAACGGAAAAAAGTTAAATGACATTGCTGACAAATTGCTCAAAATCACACTCTTATAAATTACAATTTAATTCAAACTTTTGAAGTTATCCCATTAAACAAACATAAAACAATTAAGTAATAAATAAAAAGGCAATGATTTGTACCTTGATAACAATATAAAATTTTCAATCCAAATGCATGAAAATTTTAAAGTTTTCAAAATAAATGATAGATTTGTAGCAAATGTATAATAGGCTAAAAATAAACATAAGTGAAAAAAAATTAGAAAAAAGGAACTTTAATACCAATTTGCTCATGCAACATAAATACAAACCAAAATAATTTAATTCTTACTGTTTATGGAATATTAATTCAAAACTTCTTTCTTCGAAATTTGTTTACATAACAATTCTCTTAATTTTTCTTCAAATCCTATTTTTCTGGCTTAATCCTGAAATCATCTGTTTTATTTTTTCCATCAAAGTCCTGAAAATTCAAATATATATTACATGAATATATAAATAATAAAGCTCAATATGTAAATAAATTTAAAATACTTGATACTTTTACTAATAGTAGTAATTGATACTAAATCTTCAGAAGCTATAGCATTCTTATGATATATGTTGAAACAGAAAATTCGACAATTCCATCATTTATGAATATCGTGTTTGCAAAATATCAAATCAAATGCTTCTAATAATTTTTGTTTAAGTAATTGTTGACATCCTTTACATTTACTCTGATTTTCAAATACAATATGAAGCACAATCTGTTACATAGCTCATTTTTAAAAAAGTTTTAAATTTCTAAGAGTTATAAAAAATTGGCATGGAAATGTCACAAAGAGTTATTTTAACAAAATTTATTAGAACAGCTGGCATGACATTTATAAATGGAGCAATCATCCTATTATAACTATCTTACATAAAAGAAGTTTCTATTTCATAAAATATACTCTGAATATAAAAATATGATTTCAGCTAACTTTAATTTATTATTTAAATATGATTTCAGCTAATTTCATTTTATTTTTTTAACAAAAATAAATTTTTGTTTAAAATGAATTTAACAAAATGATAATAAAGATTCAACAAAATGATTGTTAAAATGATATTTTAACAAAAAATAGGTCACAATAGGAAAAAGTAGAAAATTTAATTTTAAATGGGAAAGAGATATTATTTGATGGAATTTAGTCTATTGATATTTCTCAAGACTGATTTCAGTCACCACAACTAAAGAGTAACACCCATGGCCTTTTAGATCTAAGAGAAACAGTTAGACAAAATAAATTAATAATAAATTTCTGAATATGAATGGAAAAAAAATTTTCAAATTACTTTTTTTGGAATTTTGTACTTTAGTACAAAATTAACTTCAATAATTTAACTGACTTTTTTTTTTAGAAACTATTAGATCGTTTTTTTATAATTAAAAATAAAAAATATATATTTTTGTTTTTATTTAGAGCATCAGAAAAAATATAGATAAAAGGAACACAGGGGGTTCTGTGTACCTCAAAGGATTAACATCAACTAAAAATCATTATTTTAAATACTCATTTTAAATACTCATTTTAAATAATAGATTCTTGATTGTTTTTATCAATTAATTACTTGTCAATATTCATGGTATTACACTGCAAGATAAACATAAAATATTCAAAATTGACTAAGTGCGATAATTTTTAAGTGAAAATACATTTCTTATTAGAAATTTACTGATATCCAGTAATAAAATGTCAGTAAAGTTTCAGAGTCTTAATATGACCATTTGTTGGTTGACTTTTAGTCACTTAATATTGTTATTATAATAACTTTTTCAATATATATCAGACAGATATAGATTTATAATCTTCTTATAGTAATTATTTATAATTATTCATCATACATAATTATTTATTATACATAATAATTTACTTTTCCATCTTATATATTATAAATAAATAAAATGGAAAATAAGATGAACAATTTCCATTAAGTTTTCTCTTAAAACAAAATGAAATAATAAACAACAGGGCATATTTTGTGTTTGCATATAATAATACAATAATAATATAAAGTTTAAAAAAAAGTTTAAAAAGTTAGCAAGCATTTAGTACAATAAACAAAGCGGCAATACAAGGAATCTTGACTTATAAGCTATCATGTTATGTTTACATCTTCTTTCTTTCAGCAAATTTCAAACAAAAATTTTTAGAAAATTAATTAGAAATTCCTACCAGGATTTAATTATAATTTAAAAAGGAAAAGCTTGTTTTATCTTATGTTCAGCAAAATTCAAAAGTATCTTCTGTAAGCTACAACTAATTTTGCATAAATTTCTTTTTTTTTTTTAAATTAACGAATACCAATTGTATTTTTCTTTCGTATCTTAACATATCATTACAACATTATTAAAGTTTCTACAATCCAAAAAGATATTAGAAGTAAATACGAAATAATTTCTACAAACTGGACACTATAGAAATTTAGTGATGAAATAAACAGTAAATTTTTGTTGGGTATGACCATAACTTTTCAGCAAACACAGCGTTTAAGTAACTTAAAACTTGGCAGCAGTGAGATTATTTACACAGCAATACAAAATACCCTGCAAGCTAAATATTATATTTGATTGTATTTCTAAAACTTCTCACTTTTCTTAATTATAAAGCTCAATATTTTCATATAATTAAATGGGGGGAAAAACACTGCACAAGTAAGTATAAAACAATTTCTGTTATTAACATGATCACAACAAATACAATATATTATCATAGAATAATTGTATCATTTGAAAATTTAAAAGCATAGCAGATGGTAATAAATGGCATACAGAAATATAGAGTGTCTTCTTTTTAATAAATTTTACTGTTTTATAGCGATAAGAATAAAATTACTCTGTACACAATGCAGAAAAGCCGCTTAGAGGGGGGGGGGGGGGCNAATTTAAAAGCATAGCAGATGGTAATAAATGGCATACAGAAATATAGAGTGTCTTCTTTTTAATGAATTTTACTGTTTTACAACGATAAGAATAAAATTACTCTGTACACAATGCAGAAAAGCCGCTAAGAGGGGGGGGGGGCAAATAAACAAAACAGTTTGAGGCTTTGTCTCACTAAAGTGTTAAAACATTAAATCACATTTGAACAATCAATTTCTTAAAAATTATAAATTAAATGCAGTAGTAAACATATTTAAGAGGGAAATTTTTGCATCGACGTGTCTCGCACTTTATAATTTTTAGCTTCTTAAGACATTTCTTACAACTCAGCCCGAAACACAAAACAGTTACGTACACCAATCAAATATACTAAAACATTTATTCAATTGATTCTACTTTTCACATTTTCATTCGTAAAAAGAGCTTGATTTTTATTATCAGGTTTATTCGGTGCATTCAGTTTATTCCGAACATTCTCATACTTATTCGAAACCCTTCGAAGTTCTGCTCTGTTTCTGTTTGCTGATGTTGATACTTTTTCATTTAAATATAGAGCTTTTAATATTGTTCTAATGTTACTTTCTAAAAGTTAGCAATGTATCACATTTGTTTAAGCCTATAAAATTTAAATTTTTACACTACACACTTAACACAATAGCTCTTAGGTTAATTTTATATATCTATTATGGAGCCAATGATATTGGTTGCTGTTATTGTTGCTGTTATCATATTGCTTTTAGTTTTAACTTATTTAAGTAAAAGAAGATCAAGTAACAACACTGATAACGAGGGTAATTATATATACTTTAATTTTGTATTAATTTCTATGTTTAGGTAATTTGTCGCTAAATGTTTCTGAATTTTTAAAATGCCATCAAATTGAAAATATTTTAGTAATTAGAAACAAATAATTCTGATCCTCTTCAGTATAAAAGTTTAGCCTTGTTTTGTACAATTTAATGTGTTGAAAAATGTAAGCATATTTTACGTAAAATTGTTTGTTATTTTACTCTCAATTGATTAACATCTTCCTGCATTGATTTTGCGAAAAAAACACTAGCAAAAGTCAGGGTTGGATTTTTGACATGACAGTGGTAAAAACCGTCAAAAACCTACTGTTTTCTTTAATTTATGGCATATAGCGAACAATATATTATTTTTACATAATGGCCTTTATAAATGAATGTTGTAAATGATTGCTATTGATTTTGCAACTATATACATGCATTCTTATAGAAGGATATACATTCATAAAGAAATACTGTAATATACTTATTAAAAATAGTGATACTTACTTTTATCATTAGGTACTCAAAACACAAGAAACAAAAAAGCTTGGAACTATTAATAAATTCTAGAACTAAGAAGAAGAATTTAAAATTTGGCATTTCTTAAATATTAGAAATAAGCTAAACAAAACTTTCAAAACTTGTAACTACTAACAAACTCTAAGTCAAGAATTACTGCTATTTTAAAAACTTTAAAACTCAACTGAATAAAAGTTAAAAACTTTTATTCAGTTGAAAAAGCACATTAAAGAAAACATATTTACAAACAAAATTACATGTTCAGTTGTCGGGGTTTTTTGACGTTTTCGACAGAGGGGTTTTTGACATGACGGTTAAAACCATGTGTCAAAAACTTGCCAACCCTGGTAAAAGTACAGAAATACTAAAGTTGTCTCTAGATCAGTACGCCGATTTACGCTTACTAAAATCTTCAAGTTCACAGTAAGTTTTAAAATATCTGCAGTGTTCTTGCATGCCAGTATTCTATTGTTTCCATAACATAAGATTTCCGTATTGACACCTGCCTCAATTTCCAAATAAATTGCTTAGTTTTGCTGACTTTCAGTCATTTGCAGGCTAGAAACCAAAAGAATAGCATTGCATAAAGGGACCAACTCAAAAGGCATTACTTTTATCCACTATTGGTCATATCTCTACTTACATTTATACATATTTGTTTTGGTTTTTTTAATTTAAGAAGTTCAGAAATGTTTTGGTGATGGTAGTTGAATTTATAGCATACGTCCTTGTAAAACAACTAATGTCCAAATTGTCAGAAAAGCTTTAATGCTGTTGAAATGTCAGTTAAAAATGGTAATAGTGTAACTAATGAGAGTTGTTAGTTTACTTTTGAGGATACCTATTGAATGTTTATAATTACGGAAAGTCATGGTGCATTACGTTGGATATAATTCAACTCATAGGCAGGGGCGGATCTACTTAAGGGCTTTTTGGGCTGCAGCCCAGGGCCCGTGGATACAAAGGGCCCCAGTCCCCACTGAAAACAATCGGTGATATTTTAAATTTAAAAAAAAAATCTAATATTTAAAAAAAAATAACTATTATAAGGTTGGCAACCCTGAGATCAATCAACCCATGCATGTGCGCGTCTATCGAACGGAACGGNGACGTTTTCCCAAATTGCTACACTATCTTAAGGATTTTTTTAACTTTGCCAATCACTAGCTGTGAAGCTGAACGCTCTTTCTCCAGGATGTCATATATAGAAAACAAATATAGGACAACAATGTCGAACCATCGACTAAATCATTTATCAGTTCTTTCCATAAATCTTATAATGTGCTGAACAAATAAAGGAATTTGCGCCACAAAAATGCAGAAAGGTTGCTTTATAATTTATATAACATAACTACACCTAACCTGTCAATTTCTTTTGAAATAATGTTGTACAGTTGCTGTTTGTATAGACAAATAAAAATAAATAAGTAAAAAAAATTAATAAAATTATTTTATTGTCCTATTTTTTTCTATATACTTATTTACATCACTATAGCAAACAGTTTTTTTTTTTGACAAATTTGCTATTAGGGCCCCAAAGTAGTTTCAGCCCAGGGCCCCACAAAATCATGATCTGCCCATGCTCATAGGATATGGCAGTGTTCTTCCTAAGCATTTTTTTAAGGGCGGCTGGCCTTTTTAACCCAATAAATGCGCTCTTTTTCTAAAAATATTCCATTTTGAAAAATATTAATTCACTGTTTAAATAATAGTAATATTTCGGTAAAGCTATCTGTGTTTATAGGTTTAAATCTGATTATTAAAAATATTTACTTCACTAGGATTATTCTCAACTGGTTAAATTCTTATGAGTATCTTTTTTTGGAGAGATATTAATTAATTCTTTAAGTGATTTTAAAACTATTTTTTAATCAAATTTCTTTTTTTTTTCCAAGTAAAAAAATGCAGCTTTAAATTTTCATTTTCAGATTAAATTATAGAAAAAAGCTTTCAAGTTATTTTTTTACTTCTCATTTTTGTTAGTTTTTAAAAAAAAAAAAAAAAAAAAAAATATGCACAGCGGTTGCCTTTTAGCATGCCTTTAAACTACAAATTTTCTTCGTATTTGATAATGCGAGAAAATTATTTTTTTTTAAATACACACATAAAATAGTATAATAAGGTAATTTAAAAATTTTTGAGAATGAAATTCAGTTATTATGTAATGTTACACAATTTGGTAAATTTTTGCAGTGCTAAGTAAGTGCCCTGTCAAAACTCAAAGTGCCTTTTTCAGAGAGAAAGTGCCCTACTCTATTTTATTTCTAGGGAGAACTCTGGATATGGTAATACTTATTTTTACAGTTTTGATTAATTTTTTTATTTTATGTTTCTATATGCAAGGTGCGTACAGACTCCTCATACTCCATGGAAATAACGAAGTCTCCAAGGAGTATTTGGAACTAGTTCCAAATTAGTCCTTAGATTTCACAGAAACGGAAATAGATTTCCCTGGATTTGGAAAATAGATTTCCAAATTAGCCCTTAGAAACTCCTTAGATTATTGTGTTGCATAGATGAACCGTCCGCTGATGAATTTGCTGTCCAAGCAGGGAAACTAAATGATATAACTTAGCTGTCAAAATCTAATAATATAAGAAAAACTTTAAAAGAAAAAAAATGGAATTGCAAGAGTTAGAAGAAAAAAATAGCAAAAAATAATTTTAATTTTACATGTTACAAACAAACTTAATTAATAATTTACTGTGATTTTTTTTTTTTTTTTTGTTGTATAAAATGCCCTAGATTTTATTACGCATTCAAATTTAAAAATATAAGATTGGTAGAATTTTATGTTAATCTTTAGAACATCTGTACTTTAACAAGATTTATTAAAATATTTGAAATTGGAAAATGTATTTATGTGTAAAAATGACTTTATTTATTTTTCTTGATAAAGTTTAACAAAGTCAAAATTTATTTCAAAAGGGCTAGAAAAAAATATGCAAAATATAAATTTTTGAAAGTTCCTTATAATTACTGCTTTTTAATTCGAAAAGAAGAACGCCCGGTGGCTGAGTGGTAGTGCTTCGCGCTGTCGTGCCACAGGTCCCTGGTTTGATCCGGGATCGGGCAAGGTTGACTCAGCCTTTCATCCCTTCAGTGGGTCGATAAATTAGTACCAAGCATGCTNACTCAGCCTTTAATCCCTTCAGTGGGTCGATAAATGAGTACCAAGCATGCTTGGGAACTTAACATTGGGGGTTCTACGTTCGGCTGACCACCTGACCAGAACATCTGCTCCTGCACCCCAGAGCCCAAGGTCAAGAAAACTGAGATGGGCACAGTAGGCCTTGGCCCTCTATGGGCTGTCGCGCCACTGAGTTTAGTTAGTTTAGAATACTCCTTGGATTTCTTCTTCTGATCTCTGTATGAACCCTGTTCTATATGTTTGTAAAGTTTTATTAATATTTTTTGCTTTGATGAATGAATGAGTATATATTTGTAGCACAAAGACCTCGTGCAGTTCCTGTTTTAAGAGGGGCTGGTGTTGAAGCACCTAGAAGAGCTGGAAGAAATGTTAGGCAAAGAATGCGACAAGCTGCTGCCAGATCTCCTGAAGAAGGTAGCTGCGTTTGTGCAATATTTTTTTTATTTTAGTTAATTTAATTAAATGATCATTAAAGAACTAGTTGACGTAATTTTTCTCCTTTAAAGAAAGGTAATTTTTTTTTTTGTAACGGAAACAATTTTCCATATTGATTACTGCTGTACCAATGCTGCAGAATCATCATAATTTGGTTATTTTAGCGTTGGTATTGATGCCAAGATCTACATTTCCGAAGCATATCACTTCAACATATGAAAGATAATGCTACTGTAAACGATTTTGGTACGTTTTGAAAGGCAAAACTATCACTCTTATCAAAGCTGATTTTTTTTATTCAAATTTTCTGGATTAAATGATTCTATATTGAAATTTATGTACAATTCTATTCTTGAGTTCATAGACAAAATTATAAATGTATTCTCCGAAACACAACAAAAATAGTCAGAAGAATATTTTCTGAATCGAGACGACACAAGGTCTGCTCTTCATTCGCTTGTCCAAACCTCTTCTATCAAGAAGACCGCCTCCAGTGAAAAAACACCTGCTCGGAGTTCCAAGAATTTGTAGAAAGACTCCAGATGCAGGGGTCAGCTATTTATGATGTTACACTACACTCTGATTAAACATTGCTTCTGTAAAAAGGAGCTTTTTTATTTTGCATTATTCTTAATTTTTTCTGCTTTATGTGAAGTCTGTACCAAATAATGTTGAACACTGATCCCAGAATTTACTTACGTTAGTATAGTTATACTGTAATGAAAAATTATTAAGTTTTGTAGAAACTATTCCAGTGGAAAGTCGGGGTGCATGCTAACAAGAGTTTTTATACCTATATATAAGGCTTAATTTATAAAAGAAAAGCTCCAAAACATTTTATGTAAAAAATTTAATGCTTAAAAACATAATTTATTTAATGAATTCTTACAAATTTTTGTTTTAAATAATTGTTAAAATGTTAGGTCTAATGCATGACTGTTATAAGCTACTCCGCCGAAAGGATATTAAGTAAATTGAACTTGTAAAAAAGCGATTCTGTAGCATCATGTTTAAAAAATGATATTTTTAGAATATTAATTTTATCTACTGAAAATTATACATGTATATATATTCTACATTTTACAAAATATTACTTACAATGAAGCAATTTGGAGATTTGATTTGAGTTTATATATATTTCTAAAAAATTATTGTTAGGATAAAAAATTTTACATCTATTTTTGTTGTTTGCTGAATTGAGAATGTAATGAAAAATTTGCTTAAATTTTGAGGCTTATCTGTATCAGCCTTGGGAAGGTTCTGAAGAACTAATCCAATGTTTGTTAAACTGCAAAATATTTATTAAAAATATTTTTGCAATTTTTTTTTTTTTGATTTTTTGGTTTAATACAAAAATAATTATTACAATATTAAAACTTTTTTTTTGAATTTTAGAAATGGTGGGTAGAGTAATTGAATTAGAGTATAGAGTTTGGTGTAGAGTAATGATTAAGAATTTTTGTAATTAAAAATTTAAAAAAAATATTCATTATACTTAGCTTTATAACTAAGTAATGTTATTAATAAAAAAATGTGTATTTTAAACATTAAAATATTTTATGTTTTCATATTAGAAGAGGAAGATTTGTTACCAGATGATATTGCTTTGCCTGATGGTAAAATAGGTGCAAAAAAATTGAAGAAACTTGAAATGAAAGCAGAGAAAAGAAGAGAAAGAGAAGTATAATTTTAAATCATGTCTAAACATTTTTTGTCTTGAAGTTTTAAAACAACTTATAACTTATTATTATGAATTTTTTTCTCTGAATATTCAGACAAATCACTATTAGTTACATCCCTATGTTAAACATCATTTGTCATGAAGAAAGCCTGTGGTTTAATGTTATAAATTATTTTTAAAAGACTAACAAATGATTATCATTAAATATTACCAATATAATATAATAAATGGAAAAACTATTTTGGTAATAAACTAATGTTCCTTTATTGTAAAAAATACAAATTAAAATTGTAGTTCATTTGATTAATTGGTAGCAAAAGTAACATAATCAGTGTACAAATCTTTATGTATGAAAAATATGTCTAAAATATGCATAAGTCCTGAATGTGCATATCAAAAAACATTGCTTCTGTAATATTTTTGTAAATTTAAACTTAAATATATTTAAATAATTATTTTGAAATATGCTACCAAATTAAGCAATTTTTTATTTATTTATATAATGTCTGCCATAGTGTTATCTCTAATGCCATTCTAATTTCTCTATAATTTAATTTTTAATTCAATTAGTTTAATGCAAAATCTGTGAGGCAAACTGTAAACTTGTAACAAACTACTTTTAAATATGTGGTTAAAGTGGACAATTAATTATCCTCACACTTCAGATGTAAATATTATCCATAATGTTATTTTTCTTTTACTCATTTAAAATCTTACTGAGGTTTCGCCATGTCTCCATGTCTTTTTTTTGTATTAGTCAACCCCATTTTTTTTATGAGTTATAAATCTACGTTATAATGTACAAAAAATAGAGAAAAGTAGCAGTAGTAAATTTAAAATTTAAAAAAATAATACTAAACACTTATTGTAAAAGGCTATCAGATCTGACATTTTTCATGAAACATCATTTTTCATAAAAGTGTCTAATTATCATAATCAAATGATGAAGTGGAAGAAATAAGAGTAATTGTACCATAGAGAATTTAATCAGACATTATAAAGCCATTGTGCTCTCTCTGTTGAATATAATTAGAGGAATCAATTTTTGCTGAAATTTACTTTTAAAAACAATTTAGCCATTTTTAAATATTTTTGAAGAACATAATTTGTTGTTTCGATCTGTAAAACTGAATTTTGTTCACTGTGACGAATTGTAGTTTATGTGCAACATTGTTTTTTTTTATTCTTCAAATTCTGACATTTGTACGTGTGATATTTTAACTAGTGCTGCAAAGTTCAATTATTTTAATGTTTAAAAAACATTAACTATTGTTTATTTTTTGCATTACATTTGTTTATTGCTCTTATAAATTTCAATTGTTTCACATTAAACAGTTCGAACAAATTTTTAATAAAATTTAGTTAGTGAAAAAATTATTATTTTTGAACAACTTTTTAATATTTAAAGGCTTTCTTTAAGATATATTTCATGAGTGTCTTTCACATCTGATTTTTGAGTGTGAAATTAAAACATAAAACTACAATTAGTTCTTTAATTTTCATGCTTGAAAAGAAGTTAAAAAAATTTCTTTAATATGCTAAATGTTTGCAATAGGTTTTTTTTTTTAATATTTTTTAGCTTGTTTTTAAATAAACCCAATTTATATAGATGAAAATTAATAATTTTCACTTGCTAGTGCAGACTTTCTGATATTAAAGTCAAACTTAACTAATTATTGAGGGAAGCAAGTACCCAGCACCAACAATGTTCACAATGTATTTCATTCTGAACTATGACCATGAGAAACAAATTTTTTATTTATATTCCAGAGATGCCAACTGCTCCGGACACGCCTAAATAATTAAAATAACGGTAAATAACTACAAAGTAAATTTTGCAAATGTTTGACGATTTTTGCTTGCTTTTTTAAAGGTGCAGCATGATGTAAGTACTAGAAGGTGGTGAATTATATAAGCCTACGAATTATGTAGAAATAGTGGTGGATAAAAATCTTCTAAATTGAATTTATTAAACCGAGAATCACAATTGATAAACTACCATTTTAGAATATATATTTGCTCTCCGGAGCAAGTTGGCATCTCTGATATTCTGTTATTTTTAATAAATTCAAATGAAACAAAATGCAATTTTATGCCTTATTTTATTTTTTTTAAATTTCTTTAATTTTGCTAATTAAAATATGATTCAAATGAACTTTTCAGAGAGAGCTTGAGGAACGTGAAGATAGAAAGCAACGACAGAAAGAGTTAGATGAAAGGAGAAAAAAACAAGAAGAACAAGAAAGAGAAGAAGAACGTAAAAAAGTATGTGTCATTCTACTTGTGTTTACTGCTGTATTTTTCCGTACTTCTATACTTCTAATTGTTGCTATTCTTGTATGCTTATACTTGAATACTTTTTGTGCTTAAACATTTTTACTACTGCTATACTTTTATGCTCGCATCAAATTAGACTTCATTATCAGTGTTAATAGCTATAAAATTAGTTTCATGTGAGGTAAACAATTTTTTTTTTAAATGCTCATATAGATTATTTTCTAATTTTATCAATTATTTTTTTCCTATTTATATTAATTTCAAGTAGTACATTTTATTACAAAAAGTTGTGTGTTCTAAGTGTTTTTCTTCCTCACTTTTTTTTTAAATTTCTAATTGAAATAAGGAAAAAAATTTCAATTAATAATTTTACGAAATGTATTTATGGGTTTTGGGATCATAAGAAAACCTATTTAAATAGTTCCTATTGCCTTAATTAAACCCAGGTCACCCCCTCAATATATATATTTATAAACATATCATTACCAAACATAGTTGGCCAATTTAAAGAGGGCTATTTATTCCATTCTAGTGAAATGTATTCTTTTCCTGCATTAAATAAAATTATTTGTTTACTTATTTATTTTTATTTTTGAAAAATTCTCCTAACTTAAATTATTTTATATTAAAATTAATTTTTCTTGATAATTTTTTCTGATTATTACCTGATGCTTTTAAGTATTTATCTAGAAAAATTTGACTATTCTCTTCTTGACGAATTTTGAATAAAATTATGGAAACGTACCTAAAATGTGAAGTATAGAAGAATACAAGAAATCATTTTTTTTTTTTTAGTGCTAAGTGTTTTAACAGTATTATTGTTGCTAATGATTTATGCAAGAAAAATTTAAAAAGTAGGGGAGAATGGGAAAAAAAGAATTATTTAATTTTTTATATAATAAGAATATGTAATTGTTTCTTAATTTTTTCATTCCTGGTAATTTTTGACAAAACTTCTTTAGACATTACTTATATCAATAGAAGGAAAGATTCAATTATTATTTTATTTATTTGTTTTTACTTCATTGCATTTGATAGTTCTTAAAAGGAATCATTTAAATACCACGTGACTTAAGTATAACATTGAGTTTAACATTGAGTTAAGTAATTAAAACAAACTGAAGGTGTGTAACTTGTTCTCATATTCTTTCAAAAATCAATGATTTTCTACGAATAAAATGCAGTTAATTTATTTTAAATAGTTTTATAAAATTCATTTTATTAAACATTAAAAACAAACCACATAATTTTTTCTAAAGGTTTTTAAGACATTAAGAGAGCAAAGTATTTTATCAAAAGCAAGTAATTTTTTTTTTATTATTTTGTTGTTCTGGCATATGGCTTTGTTGAAATTCAATTCTTCTTATATAGAGATTTTATAACATACAAAAAAAATGAGTTTATGTTACATAATTATTGTTAAAAAAAACTCTTTCAATTTGAATCCTCTGCACCATTATTTTATTAAAATCTTTACTACATAAATCTTACAGTTTACAAATTTTACAGTATAAGCTTATTTAAATTTTATTACATACCCTTTTTTGATTTAAAATTGTGAACAATACAATTATATAAAAAAAAGTTTTAATTAGCGAAATTTTTATGATAATATATTGTTTTATCAAATTATTAAATGTTTGATTTAAAACATTTTACGATAAAAATGAGTGTCATTATTATTAAATTGCCTCCTTAAAATGAATTTATTTTTTATTTATATTTATTTATTTATTTTGCTTTTAATAGTGCTCTCCCTAAGTGTTTTTAGAAGGGCAGCCAGCCCTGCTTGCTTTTTGATCTCTATAAAAGTGCCCTTTTTGTAAAAGTAAGCTACCATCCCTTAAAACACTGCCTATTTATTCATATTCCATTTTTAAGAAAAATTAATTAACTGTTAAAATAATAATTCCGCCCAAAAATTATCTGTGTTTATAGTTTAATTCTGATTACTACTACAAATATTTATTTTGTTAGGATTATTCTCAACTGATTAAATTTTTATAAGTTTCTGTTTTTTCANGTTATTTCATAGAATAACTAGTTAAAGTGTCAAATTAATAGCATATTACATACTTTAACGGACACGATCAGTTATTTCATGGAATAACTTGGTATTCTGTGAAATAACTGCATTATATACTTTAACGGTAACATTAATGAATTTTTTAAGTGATTTTAAGTTTTGAAATTATTTTTAAATAAATACCTTTTTTTTAAAAAAAAATTTGAATTAAGGAAAAATTAATTCTCAGTATAAATAATAGAAAAAATCTTACAAGCCCTTTATCAAAAAAAAAAAATTAAATTCTTTTTTTTTTTTTTAAATGTATGCACAGCAATAGTCTCTTACGATAGTCTCTTTAATTATTATTTATAAACTACAAATTTTTCTCTTATTAAGGTAATTATCGAAAATTACTTTTTGAAATATACAGATAAAATAGTATAAGATGGGAACTTAAAAATTGTTGAGGATCAAATTCTTTTATTACGTAATATTATGCATTTTAATACATTTTTATGGTGTTGAGTGCCCTTTCAATACTCAAAGTTTTCTTTTCTTTAAGGAAACACTTTGCCCTTTTTTATTCCTAAGGAGAAATCTGTAATATTATATTATATTAAAATTATTTTAAAATAATGCCTACAATTCGTTTTAAGGAAGAGGAAGAAAAGGCTCTTAAAGAAGAGCAAGAAAGAAAAGAGCATGAAGAATACTTAAAACTAAAAGAATCATTTGCTGTTGAAGAAGAAGGCTATGATCAAGAAGATAATGCAGATGAAGTGAGTATTAAATATTGTGTCTTACACATTTCTAAATGTACTGAAAAGTAATTCAGTTAAAAAATCCTATTTATACTTCTTTCCTTTATATTAAAAGCCATTAATTAAGTTAAATTAAATATATTGTAACCTTTGATATCATAAACATTTTCTTTTTAGGCCAATAAATTTCAAGAATTTATTGATTACATCAAAGTAAGTTATAATTACTTTACCTTTACATTTATTATACTATGAACTCATGAATTATAATGTTTTGAATTCATTCCTTTATATCAATTATAGAATCAGAAAGTAGTTTTGTTGGAAGATTTGGCTTCACAGTTCAAGCTTAAGACACAAGTAAATATTGATTTTACTTTTTGTTTATATTTAAATCAACCTCAGACTGCTGTAAATCATTTTTTATATTTGTATTTGTAAATGGTACTCAATTAAAAATTTTACATGCAGATTGTAAAATATTTTTTTATTCTCCCTTTAATTCTGTCATATATTTTAAAAGTCTTTTTTTTTTAATTTCCAATAATTAGATATTTAGTTTTAATGATTATCATACACTAAAACTAAACTCAGTGGCGCAACAGCCCATAGAGGGCCAAGGCCTACTGTGCCCATCTCAGTTTTCTTGACCTTGGGCTCTGGGGTGCAGGAGCAGATGTTCAAGTCAGGTGGCCAGTCGAACGCGCAACCCCCAGTGTTTAGTTCCCAAGCATGCTTGGTACTCATTTATCGACACACTGAAGGGATGACAGGCTGAGTCAACCTTACCCTGCCCGAGGATGGAACCAGGGACCTGTGGCATGACAGCGTGAAGCGCCACCGCTCTGCCGCGGGGTGTCAATGATTATCATATTAGTGTTTTAAGCTAAAAGAATTTTAAAATTGTAATGAAATATGATAATTCATATTTTATCATTCTCAATTTGCTAATGTCATTTGTGATTGCTTAAAATAACAGAAATGTTCTAAATATCTTTAAATTTAGATTAATTTTTGAATATGTTTAGATTTTTAATATTATCTTAGTTAGTGAATCTGAGTATAGTGAATAACCAATATTATGTATTGAAAAAATATTTTTGCAATAAATTAATACATAATCGTCTTAAATACATGATCTAGAAAGTACATTTTATTATTTTTTGTCACTGTATTACCTGTTGCGTTTTCAATGTGAAAAATGTGTGATTCATTCATTAAATATTTCTCAGATTTAGGACTTTGGAATGTATTGCAATTTATTGCTTTTCAATACAATTCACGCTAGTCTTCAACATAAAATCAATTAATATGATATTTTATAAAGTTTTCTTCCTCCTTGTAAACAATTATGGTAATTCAGTATAGTTTTATTTCTTAAACTGAAGTGCCTTAAAATTGAAATGAATTTTATTTTCACACACTCTATCAGAGGAATGAATGTCACTTTACCTCAATTTTGTTGAAAGCAGTTGTGGATACTTATTTCCTTTAATTTAAATTTCATGACATAAAATTGTTTTTCTGATCAACAAAACTTATCTTCTGGAAAAAATAGGAGTTAGTAAATTCAGGAGAGGAAAAACAAATTATGTATGCTAAAAAACACCGAAACGTTTTATATGAAGTTAAAATTGTGTGTTTGTTTGAAAAAATATTAAAATCTTACCATAGTGATAATTTGCTGCCAGCGATTCCTATATCAATCACAATTCCAATTTATTAATCAATTCAAATTTATAACTCAGTATAAAGTTAGATTTTGAAAATAAAACTTAGATTTAATATAACTATGCTTTAATAATAAAAATGATGTTTGGAAATCAACTTAATATTATTGTTGTTTTATATCAGTGTTTTTAAATTTTAATTTTTGCTGTTGTTTAAGTACATATGGTTGCTATCTAAATTCTTCACTCAATTAAATATTTTAATTATGATTTATGCTGACCATAATAAACCAAATTCAATTTACTTAGAGAGGAAATAAATTTTGTTTGGATTCCTATATTTGCAACCTTAATATAATTGCATTTACTTAATATAATTATTCAAAACTGGCACTCTATGTATTTTCATGCTCACCATTAAAAGTGAAAACATCACTGGCATGAATTATTTTATTTCAAACACGCTAAGGTAAATATTACAATGACAAAACCTTCAAAAAATTCAATTGTTTACAGTCATTGTGGTCATTTTGAGCACATAAAGACATGGAGTGCCAGTTTTAGGTCCCATTGTTTGTTAATCTTCGTGATAGAATATTTTAATTACTTTATTTACTATTCATTGTTTGTCTGTTCTTTATGTCTTTGATTTTCTTAATATAAATTATTGTATGTGCATCTTAAAAAGAACACAAGGGTAATCAAAGTGTTATATATTGTGTTCTTATTGGATGCAAGCTTTTTTCTTGGTGCTTTGGTTTTTGTCCAAAATTTCTTCTGAAAAACAAGAGAGGAAAAGATTTCTTACGAATGTTTGTTTATTAATTTTAATGTGTCTCAATTTTTTAAAATTTTATATACATTGCTTTATTATTAATATAATAATTAATCTAATTTCTAACCAAAAAACTTTTAACCAGAGGATTGCCATAGGAAATCTCATAATTTAATTCCTTTAGAAGTATCTATGAAATTTTTCTCATCATAAAATCTTAATTTTTAAAAATCAAATGATGTAAATAATTATTTTCCGTTAAGAGTATTTTTGCTGTTCTAAATTTTTTTAATCATTTTTGTTTAGTCATAGTAACTAACTAACAGTGCTTTTATTTTATGCAGGATACAATTGATAGAGTTCAAGATCTATTGGCTCAAGAATGGCTAGTAGGAGTAATTGATGACAGAGGAAAATTTATTTACATTACTAAAGAAGAATTAGAATCTGTTGGCCAGTTTATTAAGCAAAGAGGCAGGGTGTCTATATCTGAGTTAGTGGATTGTAGCAACACATTAATTAATCTTCAACCTGAGAGCCCGATTGAAAGTTCTTCTTGAAAATGTATATTTTATTTTAGTGATGCCTTTATAATAAATGTTGTTTTATCAAAGTCCTATTTATTTATAAAGTTCACTTAAAAAATACAGATGATCTTCAACTTGCAATATTTTTTTATATAAAATGATAAAAAAAAAATATTTGTATTCATTTGGTCTTAATTTATTACACTTTCTTTAAAAAGCTTTTCTTCGTCCATTTAATGTGAATTTTTTTATTAAGTTTCAATTAATTACTCACAACAATTAATGACTTGGAAACAATTAATGACTCATCAAGATGCATAAGCATGCGAATCTTTAAAAATACATTTCTGATCTTTTTCCACATTGCACAAGTATCAGTTTTTATTATAAATGATATACTGTGTGGGGTTGCAATCATTTGTCTTGATTCTGAACTATTAAATAGCTCTTGAACATTTGTGATTATTTCTTTATTCATAAAAATGCAGCATTTTGTTTAGAGAAGAAAAAAAAATCTTACTGCGATAGAATCCTTAAAAAGTGAATATTTTATTACAGCTGGTAAGATTAATTAGATTCTGTTATTTTATTGGCTATAATTTTGAATTGAGCGTAATGAATCTTCAAGTTTCTGAGAAAACTCTTTATATAAGCACTATTTGCCTATCGAATAAAATTGAAATGCTCATCTGAAATTGTAATGTGAAAGCTGTGACTTTATAACAACATTTATTTTTTAAACTTTAAAGTCATACATTTTTGGGATTTGTTGAACATCTAAAAATTGTAGAACTATAACTAATTTATTATAAGCTTTTCCATTCAAATCGAAACCACAAAACTCCGGGTATTTCATCTATGGTTATCCCTTTAAATTTTAAAAATATCAAGACAATTACGAATATGACAAAATATAGTTTTTAAACTCTTTAATTTTGCTACCACTTTAAATATTTTTAAGCACGTTCAATCACTGTTTAAATGACAGCAGGACCAAGTACGGATAAAAAAATAGTGAATTTGAAAACTAGTCTAACCAGAGCCGGATTATACCTTTCGTAGGCCCTAGGCATAGCCGTTTTTGGGCCCTCCCCTCCCCTCTTTTCAAAATTTATGCTAAAATTTTCTTGCATATTTTTTTTTACATTTTTATTAATTTGGATTTTAATTTACAAATTTGTTTATTGAACTTTATCTGCAAATTTGGTGAAAATTTACTCATCCGATTTTGAGGAAAACTTTGTAGATGAATTTTTACTATTTTCAAATTTGTATGAACATAAATCTGCACAAGAAATGTTGAAGGCTCAAATTAAATATAAACTTGTGAATACTTTTCCAAACGTTCACATTGCATTAAGAATATATTTGTCGATTCTTGGATCAAATGCAGAAGGAGAAAGATCTTTCTCCAGATTAAAATTGATAAAAAATTATTTGCGTTCAACAATGAATCAAGATCATTTGACATCGCTCGCACTTATGCCTATTGAATACGACATTTTGCGTAGTTTGGAATTCGACAGCATAATACAAGATTTCGTTGAATCCAAAAATTGCAAAAAGTAATATATTAGATCATAAGATTCTGCAAAATAATTTATTTCCGAAAAATATTATATTTTTATTTGTATCTTCATAATTTTGTGCAAAATGCACTTGTTGTTTTTAAAGCTAAATTATTTTTGTCAACAAATTTTTTTCTCCCAAGTTTTTCGTAGGCCCTAGGCACGTGCCCATAGGTTAATCCGGCCCTGAGTCGAACCGTAGTTGGTTGAGTACTTCTAATAAAGTTTTTAAAGTAATTTATTACAATTTTTTCATTAACTAAATAATCAAGGTTTTGAAACCAAATATAAATTTTATATAAAATGATTAGAATAATTTTATTCATAAATCAAGCAGGACAAGTTCAATATCAGATAAATGGAAAATTCATTTGATCGAAACTACCAGTAAAAGTTTATTATGTTTGTTTAGGAACAAAAAATGAAGACTTGTAGATGGAGAGCTCTTTCTCTTCATTTAGAGTTAGGGGTCCGGCTTTTTTCACTTCAAACAGTTGATGTAACCTTTACAAGGTGCATTTACCAAGTGATAATCGCTTTAGATGCTCATAGAAACAAGCGATGAGTTCGAGCGCCGACGGAAAGGTAATAAGTTCGATTCTTGTTCTAATGATAGTGAATTCGAAAAATGGTCATAATAGGTTCGAGTACTGATTAAATGACAGCGGGTTTTAAATTATAGCAGGTACGAGTATTGATTAAATGGTAAAGGGTACGTTTTTAGCTCTTATTATAGTGGATTCTACAGCTGGACATTATGGATTCAAGTACTGACAAAAAGACAGTGGGTTCAATACTACTTGCTCAAATCTTAGCGTCTTCGAGTACTGATAAAATGGTAACGGGACCAAGTACAAGTAACGATAAAAAGATAGTAGGTTCGAATGTTTTATCTGACTCAAAATTGTTAGAAAATGTATATTTTATTTATTTTCTTCAAAATTCATTCAAGATATATTTTAGGGTAAACAGTTGGCGTACTTCAATTGATTTTATTTTTGTTGTTGTTGTTAATTTACGTCGCACTAGAGCTGCACAATGGGCTATTGGCGACGGTCTGGGAAACATCCCTGAGGATGATCCAAAGACATGCCATCACAATTTTGATCCTCTGCAGAGGGGATGGCACCCCTGCTTCGGTAGCCCGACGACCTGCACGCGAAGTCGAGCACTTTACGGCAGAACAGTTTAACGAGGACCAATACCGCACACCCTCGGTCCCTACCTGCACACTGACAGCAGCCAGTGATGCTTGACTTCGGTGATCTGCTGGGAACCGTGTCTTAACGATCAGTCCACTGCGGGACTAAAATAAATTATTTAAGCTATATGATGTAACGCATCCATAGTTAACCAGGACTTCTTTAGCATATCCTAATCCTTGATACCGCCATCAACAGATTAATGGGATAAGCTTAAATAAAAAAACAATATTTAAATATTTTCTCGCTTTAGCTTTCAAGCAATATGTTTCGTTCAATCAGATTTCAATTCTAGAAGTAACGAAATTACTGAGAATTTTCCTAGGAGAAATATAGGAAAAATTTTTATTCATAATTTCTCTAAAAAAAAAGTATGTTAAGCCTATCGCTGCGTATTTTTTAAATTTTTTTTTATCAAAACGGATTAAAGAATTTGCGCATTTTTTATTACATATTTCAAATCAGATAATTATTCTAAAAATTGCCCAACTTTGAATTCTTCTTACAATTTTCTATATTTAGTTTTTGCTGTTAAACAAAATCAGGTTTTCCCTGATAACAAAATATACTATAATATTATCTTGCAAACTGTGCTAAAGTTGAAAAATCATTTTAACAAACATTTTTTACATTATTCGCTAAAAATATTTAAGTCATATTAAAAAAAAGAAGAAAAAAAAAAACAGCAGCTTTCTTAAAGTTAACGGTGTATTACAAGAACTTTAAATAAAATTGCGGTTTGAATTTATTCATTTAAATAAGACATAAAAAACTTATTTTATACGATAAGACAGGCGCTTTGCACGGAGTAATTTTAATATAGCAAAATGCTTTTGAATTCTTATCAGCTATTGACAATTATTTTAAACGAGTGTTAATTTCGAGAAAAAAAATTAAATATTAATACAAATTAGACAAAATATATTAGTATATATCGGGAAAAAAACTACACTGCTGGCCACAGTAAATGCAACACCCTAAAGGAAGCATGCCAATAATATGAAATTTGCAACGGAGGTGCGGAGGTGAGATATGCAAATGATTAGAATTTCAGTGCATACGCACATTACTCACACCTGTGGAGCCACTTCAAAGCGCTATTTAAGGCTAGGAGATTTCGACGATTTCAAGTTCGGCAATTGTGTTTTTCTTGTGGTTTCTTCAAAAAACGATCAATTATGCCTCGTAGAAAACAGCGATCATCTTTTAACTCTTTAAAGACCCAAGCAGAAGAAAATTTACCACTGTAAACATCCTTAGTTTTTCACTCGCAAATGAACTCACCCATTTTGTTGGGGGCTATCTTTGGACATTTGCTTCACAGCTGGCAAGAGTATCCCCCACGTCACTAATAAATCAAAGGCGTGCTCATCTTGACAGTGGAACTTCCTGGCATTCAAACTAACAATCGGCTTGTAAAAATCGCTTATTTTTCCCCCCATTGAACAATTTTCTCGTTAACTATTTTAAAGCGAGAATAAAGAGATTTTTATATCTTTTTCCCAAATCTCCTTTTTAATTATTATTTATTTATTTTTCTTCATTTTTTTTTAAGTTTCTGTTTATTTTTTCTTAAAACTGATTATTTTGAATGGATATGTAATACAAAAAAAAAAGTTTTATTTTTAAAATGTGTTGAAAGATCAGCTTTCTAAAAGTAACAAAAACATTTTAAATTTTTTTTTTTTCTTTTTTTATGAGTTAATATTAACTGAACTCGCGTTCTTTTCAGTTTTAAGAATCAAATAAAGCTTCGATTATATTGAAGTTCGTTAATAGAAATGTTTTTGTAAAATATTTATTTGAACTATTTTCCTGATTTGAATACGTGGAAGAATAATAGAAATAACTTTCCAAATGCGTAAATATTTAGGTGTAACTGTAACAAGAGACGCTGAAACTGGAAATTACTGTTTATTAATTACTGTGAAAAGCCGATGACTACCCATAATATGAAAGTATGATTATCCATCACTGGAATTTGAACCTGGTTCCCCTCAGCGAAAGGCGGATGTTCTATAGCCTGAGCCGCAACGGCTTTACATCACATTTTTAGAACTAATGATATTATGACTACAATTTTGAGTAAGGAATATCATAACGAAAAATCAAGTTTTTTGCAGTAATTGGATTTTTTACCGCTTGTTAGTAAAGATTTAGAAATCAACTGAAAAAAGGAAATTGTAATACTTCTTTTTAATATTAATTATAGAATTTAAAAAAAATAAAAGCATTTAGCATTTTTTACAGAGTTCGTACTATTTTAAACGAAATATTTTTATTCATTGATCTATCAAATTAATCCTGCCGCCGAAACAAATAAAATTGTTTAACAAATAAAATTTACTTAAATTAAATAATTTCTTTTCTTACGTAATGTAATATAAGCTTTTTAAATAATAAATAATGAGTTCCTTCATTTATATTAATTTAGAAGTTTTTCCGTTTCGCGTAACGAAAATGGGTGCATGTTAGCTATTTCTCTTTTATGTCTATATATATATATTTCTTTCTTCTTTTTTTTTAAAAGAAAATAATAAGGAAACCTAAATTTCTTGTAGGTGGTATCTTTGGTATTATTTAATAGTATATCTAAATAATGTTTTTTGAAATGCATATAAATGAAATATATGAATCAATCTGAATTATTTTGATTGATGTCTGGTTTTATCCATAACTATGCTACCTACACCTTTAAAGCCATATTTTGCTCAACATAAAATATCTGAAATATCTTGAAACATGAAAATAGTTTACTTATACCGCTCTTTACATTGTTAAATTCATTTATGGTGACAAAAAAA
>NC_092205.1:81404915-81420330 GCF_043381705.1 Parasteatoda tepidariorum | reverse complement strand
GGGGTGCCATCCCCTCCGCAGAGGATCAAAATTGTGATGGCATGTCTTCGGATCATCCTCCGGGATGTTTCCCAGACCGTCGCCAATAGCCCATTGTGCAGCTCTAGTGCGACGTAAATTAACAACAACAACAATCATTTGATCGAAACTACCAGTGAAAGTTTATTATATTTGTTTACGAGCAAAAAATGAAGACTCGTGACTGGTGGATGGAGAGCACTTACTCTTCATTTAGAGTTGGTGGTCCGGCTTCTTTCACTTCAAATAGTGGATGTAACCTTTACAATGCGCATTTACCATAATCGCTTTAGATGCTCATAGAAACAAAGGATGATTTCGAGTGCCGACGGAAAGGTAATAAGTTTGATTCTTGTTCTAATGATAGTGAGTTCGAAAACTGGTTATAATAGGTTCGAGTGCTGATTAAATGATAGCAGGTACTAGTATTGATTAAATGGTAAGGGGTACGCTTCTAGCTCTTGTTATAGTGGGTTCTAAAGCTGGATATTATAGAATCGAGTACTGACAGAAAGGCAGTGGGTTCAATACTTGCTCAAATCATAGCGTCTTCGAGTACTGATAAAATGGTAACGGGACCAAGTAACGATAAAAAGATAGTAGGTTCGAATGTTTTATCTGACTCGAAATTGTTAGAAAATGTATATTTTATTTATTTTCTTCAAAATTCATTCGTCCCGCAGTGAACTGATCGTTAAGACACGGTTCCCAGCAGATCGCCGAAGTCAAGCATCACTGACTGCGGTCAGTGTGCGGGTGGGTGACCACTTGGATCAGTCTGCGTAGGGACCGAGGGTGTGCGGTATTGGTCCTCGTTAAACTGCTCTACCGTAAAGTGCTCGACTTCACGTGCAGGTCGTCGGACTACCGAAGCGGGGGTGCCATCCCCTCCGCAGAGGATCAAAATTGTGATGGCATGTCTTCGGATTATCCACCGAGATGTTCCCCAGACCGTCGCCAATAGCCCATTGTGCAGCTCTAGTGCGACGTAAATTAACAACAACAACTTAAAATAAATTATTTAAGCTATATGATGTAACGCATCCATAGTATAACAGTTAACCAGGACTTCTTTAGCATATCCTTATCCTTGATACCGCTATCAACAGATTAATGGGATAAGCTTAAATAAAAAAACAATATTTAAATATTTTCTTGCTTTAGCTTTCAAGCAATATGTTTCATTCAATTCTAGAAGTAACGAAATTACTGAGAATTTTCCTAGGAGAAATATAAGAAAAAATTTTATTCATAATTTCTCTAAAAAAAAAGTATGTAAAGCCTATCACTGCGTATTTTTTAAATTTTTTTTTATCAAAACGGATTAAAGAATTTGCGTATTTTTTATTACATATTTCAAATCAGATAATTATTCTAAAAATTGCCCAACTTTGACTTCTTCTTACAATTTTCTATATTTAGTTTTTGCTGTTAAACAAAATCAGGTTTTCCCTGATAACAAAATATACTATAATATTATCTTGCAAACTGTGCTAAAGTTGAAAAATCATTTTAACAAACATTTTTTACATTATTCGCTAAAAATATTTAAGTCATATTAAAAAAAAGAAGAAAAAAAAAAACAGCAGCTTTCTTAAAGTTAACGGTGTATTACATAAACTTTAAATAAAATTGCGGTTCGAATTTATTCATTTAAAAAATAAGGCATACAAAACTTTATTTTATACGATAAGTCAGGGCAAAATGCTTTTGAATTCTTATCAGCAATTGACAATTATTTTGAACGAGTGTTAATTTCGAGAAGAAAATTTAAATATTAATACAAATTAGACAAATTATATTAGTATATATCGGGAAAAAAACTACACTGCTGGCCACAGTAAATGCAACACCCTAAAGGAACCATGCCAATATCATGAAATTGGCAACATGCATTAGCGGAGGTGAGATATGCAAACGATTAGAATTTCAGTGCAGACGCACATTACCCGCACCTGTGGCGCCACTTCAAAGCGCTATTTAAGGCTTGGAGATTTCGACGATTTCTAGTTCGGCAATTGTGTTTTTCTTGTGGTTTCTTCAAAAAACGATCAATTATGCCTCGTAGAAAACAGCGATCATCTTTTAATCAAGTATCCGAGTTCGACAGAAGAAGGATAGTGGCCTACCGAGATTGTGGATAATCTTTCAGGGAAATCAGTAGTCGTGTTGGACGAAACCAAACAACTGTAATGAGGATATGTGATCGTTGGATGTAGAAGGGTACGACGGAGTGTCGTGTACTCCTCTAGTACGCATTGCCGGTACTTTAAACTGGCAGAGCTACATCTCCGAGGTGCTGGAGCCAGTTGTCCTTCCTTACCTTCAGAACTTGCCTACAGCCTTATTTCAACAGGATAATACGCGACCACACGTGGCACGCATTGTCCAAGGGTTCTTCGTCAATAGCCAGATTGAATTGCTTCCCTTGACAGCCAGCTCGCTCTCCGGATCTTTCGCCGATAGAAAACATGGGGTATTGCTCAACGATTGACCCTGATTACATCCACAGCTGCCACACCAGATCAACTTTGGCAACGCGTGAAAGCTGCTTTGTTTGCTGTAACCCAAGAACACATTTAAAGTCCATTTGAATCAATGTCGAGGCGTGTGGCCGCGGTGGTTACTGATTTTGGCAGGAACCACACTTCACAGAAGTCTATAAATTTAATCATTTGATACTTGGACAACATGTTATCTACAAAATTAATTTTGTTGTGATATCTCTTGTCTTTCTTGGTGTTGCAATTTGAGTGGCCAGCAGTGTACTTGGTAGCATAAAGAAAGAGAATTTGAAAAATGTAAAAATATGATAAAATAAATTGGTTGAATAGTTGTGTGAATCACACATGGCCAGGAAATTACAATTTAATTTTCAAATTAAGATGTTAGGACGATATATTAGATACTAAGATATTTTATGACGCTTAAAAATTTTGACTATATGTATTAAACAGCTCTTTATGTTCGGCATATTTATAGTCTTTGTGGAGACTTTCAAAACATCAACAATGTTTCAGATGATTGTTGAGGATGTTACAAGAGTTTGGTTCAGAACGATATAAAGATACCTTTTTCATAGTTAGTATCTTCATTGATATTTTTATTCGTAACTTATTAAAATATACACTGATGATGGAAAAAAATCCCAACATCAAGAAAAAATTATTGTATTGAGTATAATTTGTCTAAAATAACAAACCCCCCAGACATTAGTCTGGACCTGTGGCGGTGACTATGGTAACGAGGTATGACTATTTCAAGTATGGGTGCGAGGTCACTGTTTTGGAGTAGTTTCGGCTCTGGTCGGTGCGAAAAAGGGAATCTTTTTCTTCGGTCTATTGTGTTAGTCCTAGAGTGAATGTGAGAATTAGTCCTAGAGTGTTGAGTGAAAATGCACCATTCTTGTTTCCACAGCACCATGCTGCCTCAGACTTGGTGACGGGAGGAGCTCTTAGCATAGACAAACTATACAGTGAAATTTCGAAAGTGCGTTTGTCTGAGTATTATATTTAATTGATGAAAGATAATTGATTGTATTATATTTAATTGATGGTATTGAATTGATACTGGTACATTAATAACCGGTGTAACCACCAGAATTTTGAATGCAAGCATGCAAACAGGCATGCATTGTGTCATACAGATGCCGCATATCATTTTGTGGGATGGAGTTCCAAGCCTGTTGCACTTGGTCGGTCAATATGGGTATAGTTAATTCTGTTTGAGTATGACGCTAAAGTTGTCCAATGAAGCAGGCCAAGGCAACATGCTGACATTCTGTAGAGCATGTTGGGTCACAACAGAAGTATGAAGGCGAGCGTTACCCTGTTGGAAAATACTGCTTTGAATGCTGCTTCTGAATAGCAACAAAACAGGTTGAATCAGGTTGACGTCCAAATTTGCTGTCAAAGTGCGGGGAATAATCACGTGAGAGTGGAATACTAGCTACAGGGCGTCTCGCTAAGAGCTGTACTTGATGTTGTTGTTGTTGTTAATTTACGTCGCACTAGAGCTGCACAATGGGCTATTGGCGACGGTCTGGGAAACATCCCGGAGGATGATCCGAAGACATGCCATCACAATTTTGATCCTCTGCGGAGGGGATGGCACCCCCGCTTCGGTAGCCCGACGACCTGCGCGTGAAGTCGAGCACTTTACGGTAGCACAGTTTAACGAGGACCAATACCGCACACCCTCGGTCCCTACGCAGACTGATCCAAGTGGTCACCCACCCGCACACTGACCGTAGCCAGTGATGCTTGACTTCGGTGATCTGCTGGGAACCGTGTCTTAACGATCAGTCCACTGCGGGACGAGCTGTACTTGAAGTAGTCGATTTGTAATAGTCGTTGTGTCCCTGCAGCCCAAATTTATGATGCAGACGCAGTACGGTGCGCCCCAGTAAGAATGAACCCTAAAATTTGTTTAATCAGTTTCATGCAACAAAAAGTAACAACCGGAAACTTTCTCATGAATATTAGTAAACACAGCAAAACCAAAACGCAACACAACTGAAACAGACAGGACTTATTTCAAACGCAGGTATGGGTTTTTAATTATGTGATTATACCTCAATTATGTGATGTTTCAAGCTTATCTCCTTTTTATGGAAAAGAATATTAAAAACTAATGTAGAGTTTTAAAATGATTAAAGTTTTGAAAAATAAATCGTCATTTCTTAAATAAATAAATTGGCGCCAAAAGAATTCCTAACAAGGAAGATCTCCATAAGATTCTCACTTCTGTTTATTTATAAATTGTTTCTTTTTTTTTCGTAATCTATATATGTTCCCACTTTTATAGATAATTTCCCATTTCGTGGTAATTTTTTCTGATAAAGTGGATTTTTAGGCTCACTGTATAATCTATTCATAATTAGTGTATATAATTTATTGTCTAATGTGTGTATATTTTATAATCTAAGTTTTTAGTCTTACCTTCTAAGAGTCATAGTTTAAAGTTATCGTTTTTTATGTTCACAATATTTTTTGTTTAATTATTTTTAGGTCTTTTCGTCCCTATTTTAACTCAAAACTTCATCCTTATTTATCTAGATGGTAGCTAGATAAATAAGGATAGGAAGGAGAGAAAGATGATAGCTTTAAATTATAACCCAATCAGTCAATATCTTATAAACCTTTATTTCATATCAATATACAGTAAAACCTGTCTATAACGATACTGTAGGGACCTAATTAAAATATTGTTATAGGCAGGTTATCGTTTTTGACAGGTTTGAAATTTATAAGTATATATTTAAAACTAATGATAAATTAAACTTCTTTTATAGGCTCCAAATGAAAATTTTACTTAGAATTATGAAACAGCACACAAGAAAAATTTACTTACAATTTTATCAATCAAAACAGAAATTATTTAGAAAAATAATTGGTTAGTTTTGTTTGCTTATTTTTGGAAGCAATTTCCATGCACATAGATTTCAGTCCATCTAATGAATTCAAATGAACATCAGTTACATTTGGTAATGTTGCAACAAAATCTTGCAAAGCGTTAATTAGCAATATGGCATTCTCGGGTGAAATCTTGTTGTGTTGCTGCTGCATTGATGTCTCATCAGTGTGTCACCCGTTTTTCTGATGAAACTCTCTCCCTCCTACAATACCCCTTCACCCATTTCTACTGCTCTAATTTCCCCTAAAAGTGGCTTTTTTTCTCAGAAACAACGAAAGAATATTACATACAAAAGAGATGAAAAAAAAAAGCATTTTGTTATCTCACATTTAGGCTCGATGGGGAGTCGTTTTCCAACGGTAGAAAAATTGGAATAGAACTATCAACTATCAAAAGAGGAAAAATTATCGTTGTAGACATGTTTAACTGAAAAGTGGTTATCGCTATAAACAGGTTAAAAATACATTGAGTAAATAGGAATTTCACCGGGACCTCAAGGAAATATCGCTATAGACAGGTTTATCGTTGTACACAGGTTTCAGTGTATATATATATATATATTTGATTTTTGATAGTGAGCATTAATTTAGAAGCATATCAGAGCTTAAAATTATTGATGGCCTGTTGTTAACTTTTACTCTTGCATGTGATAATAAATCTAATTTATAATAAAATTTTGCTTGTACATCAAATATTTTGTTATGGGTAAATTTTTAGTATATCTTTTAAATTAATTGTTTTTTATTAAATAAACAAGTAACCCAGCATCATGACAAGTGATGCTAAATACATTTATCTTTATTTCAATGGAATGAACTACAAAAAAATAGTTATGATTACTCAAATAGGGAAAGCCACCAAAAGAGGCTACAGATAATATTAAATAAAAAGAATTTAAATTATTTTAGCTATATTAATTGAAAGAGTGGAACAACCAGGTAAGTGACATTTTTGAACAAAGAAAGAAATTGTTTCCGAATTATTTTATTGCCAATTAATTAAAAGGTGGGACTAATAATTGTTTGCTTTATTTTATTTACCACTGACTAATTTGAAATAAAAATCATGTATGCATATTGAAAACTGATGTGGATTAGTTATGTTAAGATTTAAATGAAGACAAAAACAGTTCTGTTACATTAAACATACCCATATTGATGTAACCACTTTTTGTTACTTTCTCTGATTCATGAATTCCTCTAAAAAATTCACTTACCTAGTTTTTCTATCAAGCTTTTTACTATGTTGGTATATACTTTTCAGCTATGAGCATGATTTTGTAGAGTTTCTCAGTACTGATTTATTATTCTTTACTTATTTTTATTCACCTCATTTGAAGAACAGGTATTCAGCTAGTATCTCTATAATTAATTATGCAACTATGAAATATAACTAATTATTTTCCAATTGCATATTTCATGGATGTTTAATTGGCATGTGCAAATTTAAACATTACCTACTGCTTCACAAGTGCAAAATTATGAAATGGTTTATTAGCATAGCTAATATACCTGATTAGCTAGCTAATGGTATGGTTAGACTTATATAAAGCTCAAAGTTATTTGAAGAACATAATTGATATTTTTACAATTTTAATAACTCTTTACTACTAGTAATTAAACTATTTCTAGCCTTCTTTCTTAAATTTTAGGAGCATCTAATTTTTTGTTATGGGTAAAGGTGCCCCACACAAATATCGGAAACGGAGTACTCCATCAAAAGCATCAAAAAGTCAGAAAAATCGACGTGAAAGAGAAAAGATTCTTCTGATTGAAAAAACTGTTGAAAATGATGAAAGGTATGCAAATATTTATTTAAAATAATAACATTTTTATCTTTTGATAAGTATTTATTATCCAATGTAGTCTGTTTAAACATTATTAAACATTCTCTCTGACTCTTTCAAACCTATATTCAGTGTTAGTCACTACAGAAAAAGTTACAAGCTAGTCACAAAGCAAGTCGCAACAGTACTCCATTATTAGAGTTGAAAATATGATAGCAAAATCTTTTATTTCTTTCACATTCTTTAGTTTCACAATTTTTTTAAAATTAAAAATTCATATTACAGCTTTATAATTTGATATTTTTAATTATTTAGTGTATTGACCACAAAGGTATTTTCTATCATGATCACACTGTTTTATTTCAAATTTTAAAAATGATAATTGAGTTTCAAAGTACCTATGTAATTATATAGTCCATACTCTTTATTAAGACCATTCAATTGTAATTACCATATTGGTATACTACCGTATCTTTCAGCGAAAGCGCCGCGGCGCTATAGAAAAAAAAGTTTATTCTTTCCTACATGCGGCGATTCTGTGAAATAATTTTTAGTGCCAAAAAATTTATCAAGGAAAAATTATTTAAAAAGAAATAATTTTCTGAGAGAAAGACTTCATTAAAAAAATTATAAGGAAGTCGACAAAATATTCGCCCATATCGCGATCTGCTGCAGAACAATTTCCAATTTTCAGCAACTTTCGGCAGCAGCCTGCAAGGAAATAAATAAACGAGATAATAATAAAAAAAAGCATCCCATAAGGAAATCAATTTAAAAGGTATGTATCCAGGGGTCTGTCCAGGCCGAATTCACTACCGTTTAGCAGTATCTTCACAAATTCAACTTTGGAAAAATGGTAGTTTCACAAATTCAATTTTAGGAAAAACGGTAGTTTCACAAAATACTTTTTCTTAAAATTTTATTTTTGTATCCCTTAAGAAACGATAAATCCATATTTTTAAGTTGATTTTTTAACATAATTTTTAGTTTTTCACAAATTAGAAAAACCTAGACAGACCCCTGGTATCTTATATCCAACCCCAGCTTAAAAAAGATCACAAGCTGAAAATCCATTTAGCGCCTTGGAAATTGTGATTGGAGCGAACAGATAAGGAATTATCCCCCTTTCTTTTCCCCAACCCCTTTAAAAATAACCGATTGATTCCTCCTAAACAGCTGCAGTAGAAATGACAAGAGGAGGTGGGGTACATCCCTCTTTTAAACAGTTTCTTCTCTCTTTCTATGTTGAGTCATATTGTGTTATTTCTGTTAGGCGAAAGGACATTCTACGCACTAAAATTTGACCCTCGAAGTTTGTGAAAGTAAAACTCGTTTCCGCTTCATTCATTCCTTCTTGAGAATTTTTTTGGTGCGTGCTTAGTAATTTCTTATTCCTGTTATTAGTTATTTCTTTATTATTAGTTATTTTGTTATTATTAATTGTTTCGTTATTACTTTTCCTTATATTATCCCTGTTAACCTTTGCCTTCTTCATCAACGTAATGGATTCAAGAAAGAGCTACACTGCTAGATTTAAGCTGTCTGTAATTAAGCGGGCTGAAGAAATCGGCAATCGGGCAGCGGGCCGAGAATTTGAGATAGACGAACGTTGCATCCGTCGATGGAGAGAGGAAAAGCCAATTATAGAGAAAATGCCTGGGAATAAAAGGGCCAGGCGAGGCGGAACAACTAAGTATACCCATGATTTTTTTCAATTCATCGAAAGCTTTGTTTTGTTATTAAGTGATACTTGAATACTCTCCTATTCTCATTTGTACCCCTTTCCGCTTTTTGAGGGAAATGGGGGTGAAGAGGGCATATTTTCCACGAGAAATATTTTTCAGTATATATATCATCTCACTGAATATAATGAGACTAATTCCAACCGAGACAATCAGTTTAATAGTTGTAAGGATTTTATGTATAAAAAGTACGAATTTGTTCTTGAATCTATTTACTCTACTGATATTGCTATCTAAAACAGTAGACATAGTTTTCTTTGCATTCGTGAATTATGCACATACGAGTCAGTCGAGCAAAAAATTGAATTTTTTTTAATGTATAAACAATACTTTTGTTTAGCGCAGACTGATGTATGCACTTTGCATTGCTATCCAGAAACTATCTGCACATTAGAAAATGTGTAGGAATCCTAGCGTTATATTTGGAAACAAATTTCTGAGAAATGAGAAATAATGTGTGAAATCATTGTTCAAGAAGGACAATATCTATTTAAAAGTAACCCAGAACTGTATGTAATATGGAAAGGAGACTATTAAACTTTTTTTTTTTATAACGATAGGTGAAGTTTGCGACTCATTGTTAGAAATTAATTTACCGAACAAAAATTTTTAAACATTTGATTAAAAACTTTGTATTTAAACTTTTTTTAATAGATGTTACTAAAACTAATTTAATGTAACACATGTCACCCTGCTCTAAAATCTTAATGGGAAAAATTATGAGAAATCAACATTTTAGATATAAAGATAAATGAAGTATGGTATGTTGTTCCTCCTTTCCAATGAAATTTGTAGATAGATATCTGCATCATCCTGCACAAAGTCATCGGTCTTTCCCCAAACAAAGTGTCATTATTATTTTTTTAAATTGTTTTGTGTTTTGTTCCAATTTTTAAAAATTTTCATTTGCAAAACCTTTTTGTTCTTCAAAAATATCCGTGTAGCTGTAGAGTTAAAATTTTAGTCTTATCAAGTTCCTTTTCCTTTCTTATTTTTTTTCTTTTTTTCTATTTCAAATATTCGTGAAAGTAAGTGCTCATTTAACAAATGTAAAATTGTTTGAAGTATGAACACTATTATTGCTAGCATAACTCTAGCGCCAACTGGTAAAAACAACTTTATTTTACATTGTTTTGTTGCTTTTTTTTTAGCTGAATTTTATGTAAACTCTTTGTTAATTCATTTTAGGTTATTCTCTCCAACCCCCCCCAAATAATTTAGAAATTACGTTTTTTGATGTATTTTAAAATATTTTCTTGTATTTAATGTTATTTTCAGACCATTTGAAAAAATTATTTATTATGTATGCTTATTCCAAATAAACCTGTATCAAGGATGATCTAATTCAGCCTTGCCTTAACAGTCTACAACTGTAAGCAATGGACCTGCTAATGGATTTTATTTTTTAATAATTTCGAAATTAAAACTTTATGAAATGTATAAATTTTTTTTATATTTATTATACAGATCGTCTAAATGGTAATTTAAAGGTCTCTTTTATAAGGAGTCTGATATGAGCAGAGTCGCGCCTCTGCGGCGACTGCTCCGCAACGGCGATTATGATAACTTTTTTAATTTTTATCGATATGTGGTGCTTTCACCAGAAAATATGGTAAGCCCTGCAGATTCAATGTTATTGTAACTCATAATCAATACTATGTTATTTTAATGCCTTTTAGAATGTCCACACTGAGCGCTTCATTTCAATATCTATATTGGTTTTATTTTTTTGTTCTCTTGAGAACTAGGATTCTGCTATATTTCTACTGTTTCAGTTATTAAATACTTTTCTTTTTTGACTTCAGAGATTACTAAATATGGTATGAAATATCTACGGAAAGTGGAGGAATCCAACTTTCTGTAGATATTTCATACCATATTCAGGGGTCTGTTAACGGACCCTTCACAAAATATCTTTTCATAAAAACGGACCCTTCACAAAATATTTTAACTTAAAAACGGACCCTTCACAAAATAATTTTTCTTTTAATCGAACCCTTCACAAATTTGTTTATCTTCATTATTTTTTTGTTAGTCGAATAAACTCTTCCCAGGGCAGAAAACAAGAAAGATGGATGTAGACGAATTAAGCTTTGTGTTCGGCAGACGAATTTTCCGATATTCGTCGGAAATGATTATTCTGCGTTCAGCAGTATAGGCTAAATACCAAATACAGTCGGACTTCTATTTAACGAACTTCCATTTTACGAATTTCTCTATTTTGCGAATTTTTTCGTGGAACCAAGAACATTTTGGAAATTTCTTCGTTAAATAACTTCTAAATAGCGAAGTGAATTTTCTATTTAACGAATTTTTTTTTGAGATCTACTTTCCCCATTTCCCAAAATATTTGAGAAAATTATTAACTTGTTAACGCATTTTATGGGGGAAATGACCTTGAACTGATTTTCGCATCCCCTTAACTTTTAGAGAAAGCAGTAAAATTCCTTTCCCTTTTTGTTTGCATTTCATACAGGAAATGCAACGTCACTAGAAAAGGGGGGAAAGGGTCAAATTCCTTGAATAGGAAATGAGCAGAGAAGATAAAATGAATGGGTCATCAAAGTGTGTGGTCCCTGGTCCCTTATTGACATGTCCTATTATCCCCACCCCCACTGTTCACTTCCTTTCTAGAAAAACTTTCAATGTTCACTCAGTAGAGCTCCGTTCTCGAAATCGCCTCCTGTTTTTAGATTGCTGATCAGAGTGCTGCTTGTTGCTTTTCTTGCGGCTGCAAAATGTCGAAGCGAAAGTGCCTGACTATTAAAGAAAAAAATTTAATTCTTCAAGAAGTGGATAGAGGTGTAAAAAAAAAAGATATTGCATCAAAATTTGGTATTCCTTCAAGCAGCTTATCAACGATAATAAGAAACCGTGATAAGATTGAAAACAATGATTTACCAAATCCTTGTTCAAAACGTTTGAAAACATGTGTCTATGAAGATGTGAATGAGGCAGTTTTGAAGTGGATACACGCAATGCGAGATAAAAACGTGCCGATCTCTGGACCTTTAATAACCGAGAAAGCAATGCAATTTGCAAAGGCATTGGGACACGATGAATTTCGAGGAAGTAGTGGATGGCTTGACAAGTTTAAAAGAAAACAAGGAATTGTAGGAAAAGTTATGTCTGGTGAAAGTAATGACGTCAGTGATAAGGACTGTGAAAGTTGGATTGCAGAGACTCTTAATAAAATTTTAAAAGATTATAAGCCAGAAAACATTTTTAATGCTGATGAGACGGCTTTATTTTTTCAATGTTTGCCTCAAAAGACCCTAACATTTAAAAATGAAAAATGCTTTGGAGGAAAACACAGCAAAGCAAGAATAACTATCATGCTAGGGGCAAATATGACTGGCAATCAAAAATTAAAACCCTTAATTATAGGAAAAAGCAAAACTCCAAGATGTTTTAAGGGCACAAAATCTTTGGAGGTTGATTATGAATTCAACAAAAAATCATGGATGACGGCAGACATTTGTGAAAAATGGATTCAAAAGTTGGACAAACTTATGATTGCAGAGCATCGCAAAATTGCTCTAATTTTCGACAATTGCCCTGCCCACCCGAAGGATATCAACAAAAAACTGAAAAACATTACAGTTTTTTACTTGCCTCCAAACACTACATCGAAGCTACAACCAATGGATCAAGGGGTGATTCAAAACTTTAAACTGCACTACCGCAAAAGAATGGTACGAAAAGTTATCGCTGCGCTTGAAAATAAGCAATCAATGCCAAAGATCAATTTGCGAGAAAGCATAACAGAAATTTCCAAAGCATGGAACTCTGATGTTACAGATCGCACCATTCGTAACAGTTTTGCTAAAGCTGGATTCTTTGTCAACGCTGAGAATTTGGAAAGTGAGGACGAGGATGATATTCCTTTAGAGGAACTTAAAAAAATGTGGGTATAGCTAAGAGAGAACCACGAAATTAATGATGATGTACGGATAAATGATTATCTTTCTATTGATTCTGAAGCTGAAACCACCGAAACATTAACTGAATCAGATATTTTAGACTTTGTGAAAAATAAAAACAATACAGCTATAAATTGTGAGGAAGACGAAGAAGATGAAGACGGAAATGATGAAGAAATTAGCAAACCTTCATATGATGAAATGTTAAAATCCGTGGAAACAATTCGACGTGGATTGCAGTTTGAGGAGAATACGCCTGAATGAATTTTTGGTGCATTACAAAAATGCGAGACCTATTATGAGAAAAAACACTTTTACAAACAAAAAACTCAGACAAAATTAACAGACTTTATCAATAGTTATAAAATTTAAGAATGCATGTGAAAATGTATGTTTAAAATTACATTTATAATAAATGAAGCAATAATTTTAATATATAAAAATTTAGCATTTTTATTCAGGGGAAAATATATGTAGCATGATAGTATAACACACTGGATAATTTTTTGTTCTATTCTTACTTTCATTGCAGATTTCTTTTATGGGTAAGATTTAAAAAATAATTAATTGATAATAATTTACAAGATAAAGGTGTATCAATTGCAATTTTAATTATTTCTAGTATCCGTGAATTTAAAACCTATTCTACGTTGTGTAAGTATTTCAAAAGAGGATTTTCTATTTAACGAATTTTCCATATAACGGTTTTTTTTTCGGGATTTTGCGACTTCGTTAAATAGAGGTCCGACTGTATTTGTATGTTGCATCTCAAATTTAGAAGCAGCGATTGCTGTTTATGTTTGAAAATGTAATTTTTTTTATTATAATTTTATAGTGCCGAGCATAATCTTGTATCTATTTACAATTTAAAAACTCCTTGAAAAAGTTTTTTGCAATAACCGGACCCTACTTGCACAAATTCATAAAAGCGGACCCTGGTTGAAAATATGTGAGTAATTTTTTCACAATTTCTCGAAAAACGGACCTTTCACAAAATGTCTGGACAGACCCCTGATATTATAACAGAGTTTAAAATGCTTAAAGAATTTCAAAAAATAGATAAAAGCTCAGAAATAAAAAAAAGAGGTTTATAATTGTTTGTGAAATTTTATTTATTACCCAGTCTCAATATCAATGGTTGGTCTTTTAGAGGGGTCTAATTTTGTAAACTAATTGATATAAATTGTTACAACTTCATTAAAGGTTTGTCAACTATAAAGGTCTAATTTAATTAAAATGGGATACTAATGAATATGGTCTAGTGAAAATATTAATGAAAATGGTATAAATGGTGAGAATGGGGATTGTTAGATATGTTTGTTTGAATTTATAGATATATTTGTTTAAATTTTGACATTTATATCAAAATCATTACTTATGCATTTCAGATCCAAAGAAGAAAATCTCAATAATGATGAGGCTTTAGAGTCTAAATGTGATTTACCTGTCATTTCTGCTGTTCATGGAAAAGAATATTTTGAAAAGCATCCTTTTCCTGTAAATTAAAATTTATTTTTTCTTCTTCATTGTATAAATTTAAAAATAATAGTTATTTAAATCAATGAAGTACAATATATTGCACATATTTACCATTTTGTATATACAAGATTTAAAGAAAAAAAAAGACCCTGGATCATTTTGATTGTATATTGCAAACTGGTGTGTGTATTTTTAGCGAAGTCTTAAATGTGCATCATGCAATTGTATATAAAACCGATTTTAAAGTTACACATTTTCACATGATTTTTAAAATCAGGCATCATGATTCATATTTATGCAATTTTAAAATTGATCCGATAGTATCCGAAAATTGATCCGATAGTAGTTACTCCGATAGTATCATATGTTTTGATTGTATTTTTGACATTTATTGATTCTCACGTGGTTTTTAAATATCCCGAAATATTTCAAACAATATAGAAAATTCGAATCGTGCATTTGAGTATTTACTTTTTAAGGCAATGATTCTATCGACATTTTGGCTTTTACTGCTATTTATTTTCCAGAGTATTTAAATCTGATATTTTTTATATGATATTAGTTACAACAACATAATCTCGAAACGAAATACGCATTTGAGTAACCCCATTTTGAGGAGTCCGATTCACATGATTTCATCATCGATCTTTATATTCGGCAAATACAACTACGTATTTCATGCTTTTTAATTTTTTTGTGATAATTATTTACAAACTACAAAGAAGGAACTGATTAGTGCGTCCCCCCTCCCCCCAACAAAATTCTAGAATATCACCCATAATATTAGAATAAAAAAATATTACATGTTTAATTAACAAAATATCTATATACAGTTTTTTTCTGTAAACAGCGCTTTTGTTATTTCAAATTAGTAACATATATGTTTGTTATTATTAAAAGTATCTTGCAGAAAGATATTTGTGCTAGAGAATTTTATCACAGATAGCTTGAAAAATTCTGCCGCAGGGATACTGTCTGTGATAAGGTACATTCCATAGGTATAATAATTTTGAAATAGCTAATATATGTATATATATATATATATTTTATTA
>NC_092205.1:81376238-81404356 GCF_043381705.1 Parasteatoda tepidariorum | reverse complement strand
CATGTCTTGATTTCTGGAGTCATATGAAAACACTGGTTTATGACACCCCTGTTGATAATGCTGGTTGCAAGAATCGCAGTAGCTGCCTGCGAGATATGCCTGGAGTATTGCAGAATGTTCGAATGTCCATGCGCCGAAGATGTGAGGTGTACATTGTAGCCTTTGGCAGAAACTTCGAACACTTACTTTGGCCCATGTACCATATAATTTTTTCAATGTATTACTATAGCGATTTTTCAAATACAGTCTCTTTTCTTTATGGTGCTTCTGTGTACGTCACCGCTTCAGGAAAGCATTTCCGACCCCACAATGCTATATGATTTCGAGTCGTCAGGATGCCCTCTACCCCTTTTAGAAGTTCTGAAACGCTTAACTGAGACACCCTGTATATATATATATTCGTTCTTGAATTTCCTCTTTTTTACTTTTCAACTACTCTCATCCCTGAATTAAAAATGATTTGTTTTGAAAAAAAGATGAGTTTAATTTTTGCTCCTAGACCACTTTTGTCTTTTAACAGTCACTGTTGTTCCTTAAATAATAAAAAAATATTTTTTTATATAAAGAACATATAAATTTAAAATTTAGGGAAATTTCTGTGCTTATTGTGTTTTTTAAGGTTAGGAATTATGAATAAGTTCATAGTTAGTAGGAAAAAAATTATAAGTTGCTATAAAATGTGTTAAATTTTGTAATACTACTAAATAATAGTCAATAAAGAAAAAAAAAATTTGTGCTAATAATTTTTAGGATCAACTGCTGAATGTTTTTACATGGTCTAATTTTAAAAAAATTTGTCCTACAAATAATAAAGAAATACAACTGGGAGCAATAGTGACATTTTTCTTTGCTTTAATTAACATAATAAATAATTGCTTTATTAATAAATGCAAATTTTTCATCAAAGTATGTTTCATGACAGCCACACGTATGTAGATTAAAGTTTTTAATAATTGGTATTTTAAAAAAATGCTTCATAAATCATATTTTACCATTTTTTAATATCCCTTTCTGGAGAATTTTGCATTTAATGGAAATTCTATGAGTTTTAACTATTCCCTGATTATGCCCATATATGTTCTAGTAATGTTCAAAGCATTTTAATCAAGTTTTCTTGTTTCATTCTAACATTTTTTTCATAAATTCCACATTTTTGTATTTAAGCAAAACATTTAATTTCTTTTTTGTTTCATTTTATTAATTTTGGAAAATTTTAATTTGTTATCTCTTTTACAGATTCCCTATAACCAAATCAACAACTCTGATTGTAAGTTATTACCTCAAAACACATCTAATAGTTCATCATATGATAAAGAAAATAAACTACTATTCGATGTTATTAAGTACCTTGATGAGTGCGCTAATGTTGACAAATTTGATTTAGCTGGAAAACTATATGCTGCAAAACTGAGGACTGTTCCTTTTACAAATCAGCAAGCGATGGCTGAAAATCTATGTCGTCAAGTGTTAGTTGAAGCTGAACACTTTAATCTAGATGAAAAAATTTTTTTATTAAAAGAGCAACCCCTTGACCATCTTGCAAATTGTAAAACTCCTACTCACATTACCAACAAAAGTGATCTTGAACAGTCATTTTACCTTGAACTTGAAAAAGACTCTTTGTTTCAAATTATTGAAAAACGCCTATCAATAAATACTAAAGAAGACCGATTTGACAAATTTGGTAACTTTTATGCCACTAAAATGCGATCATTTTCAAGCTTTCAATACTATTGTGCTGATAAGCTCATTAATGAAATTGTCCTAACAGCAGAATTAGGTCGTCTTCGAGCAAGTTACAAACTGACGAAGACTGGTGCCTCTTCACCTCAAATTTTTGCCTCAGGAAAATCATATGCAAAGGAATACCGGACAAAAATATGTGTTTTGCCAGCTTCTGATCAAACATCTGCTAGCAATAAAACACAATCTAATAATCAGTTCTCATCTTCATCTCCTGGTAATCCTCCTCCTCAAACTTCTGCTCCTAGAACTTATGCAAAGAGATGCCGCACAAAAGTTTCTGTTTTGCCAGCTTCTGATGGATTATGTGCTAGCAATAAGACACAGCCTGATAAACAGTCCACATATTCTTCAATTGACCCATCTTCGGATCCTGATGATCCTCCTACACAAACTTTTGCTCCAGGAAAATCATATGCAAAAAAATGTGAATCAAAAGGTTCTGTTCTGGCAGTTTCTGATGGAACATGTGCCAGTAGCAAGACACAATCTAATAAACAATTCACATATTCTTCAACAGAACTATATTCAGATCATGATGATCCTCCTCCTCAAATTTCTGCTCCCAGAAAAACTTATGCAAAAAAATTTCGGACTAAAGTTTCTTTTTTGCCAGTTTCTGATGGTACATGTGCCAGTAGCAAGACATTGTCAACACCAAATGTCATTTCTATCCAAAACAACGAGCATAAATGTCTAGAATCTTTGCCCTCTCCATCAGGATGTAATAAAGTTTTAAAAGTGTCTGATCAAGAGAAAACAAGTCAATCTATAAATGAAAAATTAATGAATAATTCTGACCAAGCACTCAAAAATTCTTTAGTTAAGCCACCTGTATTTCCTTTGACAGCAATACCAGCTGCTATTTCTATTCAAAACAATGAACAACAAAAATCTGCTAGAAATTTGATAAAAGTGGTGTTTATTAAACAGGGCCAACAAGCCGAGAAGTGTGACACTCTTCCGTTGTTACCAGATTAGGCTGGCCAATTTTAATAATCTGGAAAACAAAGAAAACTGGTGCAGATTTTAAAGAGATTGAGATATTTTAAAAATATCTCAGGATCTATCAATATTTTCCTTTCATGCTGAATAGAAAGACACTTCAGCATGACAAAAATTTAAAAGCATTTGCAGATTTTGTGACAATTCCAAGACTGAAAAAATGTATTGGGGTTACACATAACTTAAATTGTTGATAAGAGCTACTGTACCTCAATTTGTTTTATTCATATGTTGTGCATTTTATTTTTTTGTTGAAATCGCCAGTTATTTTATTCTAAAACAAATAAAAATATTATGATGAAAAATGATTGTTATTATCTTTTTCATGAGCACCTAGTGCTGGCTAAGTTTTTTTGAATTTGCTTTCAACTCTAAAATTCTGCCATCTCTCTCTACTTCCATGGTTCTGAGATCGTTATCAACATAGTCCAACCATCTTGCATATAAATGACCTCTTTTTCTTTCTACTATTTTTGAAAATGTTTTGATGTTGGTTTTTTGGTGGGACCTGAATCTTTTGTTTGCTTTTACTCTGCTTGGTGGTTGATATTTACTGCATAGCTCATATTTATACCTTATTTTCCTTAATTGCTGTAAAAAATAGAGCGGAGACTTCTTTCAAAGATTTATAATTTATTTTCTTCAGAACTTGGTGTTCATATAAGTCAGTCATTTAAGATTATTGATGTTACATATTTATTTTACTATTTTAGGATATAAATATTTTGACTTTTTACAAGTAGCATCTATCTGCCATTTTAAACATATCATAAAAAGCCTATTATTTATTTTGCACTTAATATTGTTGGTAATGAGAGTGTCTCAGTTTTTATAACTCAAATTCACTGACACCCACAGAAGTTTTATTTTTAATTCCTCACCTTTTTTTATTGTTAAAAAATAAAAATTTAACACTTTAACTGTTGTAACTACTTATTCCTAGGCTTCACATTCTAACTGTAATACCTGCTTCTCTGTTCATTGCTGTAATTCTCTATGTGCTCAGACAAAATAAATAGATTAGATAAAAAATATTCAGGATTAAAAAAACTAATTCCCTTATGTAATATTTTAAAAACCATGCTTTTTATGTAGTTTAATCAATTAACTAAGACAATTAAAATGGAAGCTAAGAAACAAGATTACAGCTGTTATCATTGCATAATGTTGTAAATTTTTTTAATTAAAAATTGTGTTTTTAATTTATTAAGTAAAAGAAGCTTTATTTTTAAGTCTGTCTCATTAAACAACATATTTAAATGTTTACTTTTTCTGAGATTATTCATTTACTGCATAATCAGTGTTTTCCAGACATATGTAAAATAACAAACAATTGATTTATAAGTTCTTACTTAATTACAGAATTTTTTTTATATCTGATGAAAATTAAATCTATTTAATACTTGGCAAGCACAATTACTCATATTCAGAAACATTTTTATTGACGAAAACTTTGTATACATATTTACTTTTTTACATAAAAACATTCCAGTCACAAAACAAGTGAATTCAAACGCCTGCCGATGAATTGGTTTTTACATTGGAAAATGTGGTAAATGATGTGAAGATGTTGAAATACTATTGGTATGACAGAAATAGTTTTGAAGGAGCTGCACTTTTTGAGAATGTTCGAATAAATGATGTATTTTCATTGAAATGTCTTTTTGCCTTAGAATTTTGACCATGTATTAAGATAAACTGAACAGTTGCGGAAATTATTTGAATATAATTAGAGAATACGCTTAATTTCTTATTGTTGCAAAATTTTAGGAGTTAGATTACTGAGTTGGAGTAAATTGAATCTGAAAATATTCTTTAAGAAACAAAGAAATTTTTATACCAATCTTTGGGCAGTTGTTGAAATAATAGATGTTTTTTAGTTGGTAATAAAAACCTTGGATTTAAAGATATGTGAGCCTGTTTTTTGAATTTTCAGGTAGATGTCAGATTAAAATATTCTTTTTTTGACTCCTAATGACTAATCATATGTTGTATTAAAAATTCGTGAGTATTTTGTTCTATTGATCGTGTAGGTGTTGAATCAAATATTTTTTTTGACTTGCAATGATGAATAAGTTGTATTTAAAAATATGCTTGAATTTTGTTGATATATTTGGGCTGGTGTTGGGGCAAGATTCTTCACAAGTTTGCAAAGAAGAATTTTGCTTAAATATTTGAGTTAGTGTAGGAATGGTTTCAGGTTGTTGGAAAGAATTTTCTAAAATAATCGGCAAAGGCGTTTTGGAAAATGATGACACTGATTCACTTGGAACTATTGTTTGTAAATCTTAATCTATATTTGGATTTATTAGATATTGGAAGCTGCACAGATTTTAAAGAAGTGTTACAAGAAAAAACATCAGATTTTCTTGAAGAATATTTCATGAGAAAACATATTCCAGAGGATGCTCTAAGTTTCCCAAAACATCTTCAGAAAAGGTTTCATTAATAAGCTTATTTACTAAAAAGTACTGCAAAGTTGATAATGATCTCAACCTAGATGCATGAAGTTTGACTGAAGGATTTTGCTCTAAAGATTTTAGAAGACTTTTTTTTCTCCATTTTAGTGAGAACCTTATTTTTCAGTGGACAAATATAGTGAGGGTCAAGTAGCCACAAATTAGTACTAGTATTGCTTTCTGCCTCAACAGGAGAATCCAACTCTTTTAGTTTTTGCTTTTTATCAAGGGAGTGAAACACACCTACAAGTCTATTCAAATAGCCCTTTTCAGCTTCTACCAATACTTTATTGATGAGTTTTCTAGCAAACACTTGTTTAGTTTTTCAAAACTGATCCCAATTTATAAACAATACTTTTCAGTTGCTTCAAACTTATCTTCATATTTCCCAATCATTAAGATATTTTATAACCTCGATTAATATTTTATATGTTGTATATTGATATTGTGTCACATACTTGAAGACAAGATGGTGCTAATATCTATCATACAAGAACAAAACTAGAAAGAAAACACAAAAATGCTTATTATGAAGAAAATATTCAAGTAAACAAGGAATATCAAATTAATAATTAAAAATAATTTATGCTTCATTCATATTTTAGAAGTAAATAATCATAAGATAATTATAATAAAAAAATAACTACCAAACAATACAAGTAAAATAAACAAAATCTAATATCAGATTTAACGCCACCATACAAATAATAATTTCCCACTTTTAACGTCTTTTCAGCTTGGTACCCTCTCGTCGCCTATATCAATAATGTCAAAATAATCCTGACATTTAGTGCATCCTCTAAAACTATTACCCTAAAATACTGATGATGAGTGAGTCCTGTACAACTTCTAATATCCAAACAAAAAAAAAGTAAATTAAACTTAATTATCATTCACCCGGTAAAAAGTTTCTAAAAACTATCATAAATGGTTTCAGGACAGTGTGCCAATACCAATTTTAGAGTATTGGAAATGTGACAGCCATAAATTGGGAATCAGAGGTAAGTTCAGCACCTGGAATTATGGGATCTAGTAGTGATACAGAAGACTGGATCTTCAAATCCACATCCTTCATTAAATGAAGCAGCAGTTATGCTGCCACGGACATTAAGAACAAGAGAGAAAAAAATGAAAGCCTTGGAATTGTTAGAAAATTCAGTGTGTTTTGAGACCAACAAAGAAGAAACAAACAGAAATGTTAGATTTTTTTCATTAAAATATTTTTTCTTCTTTACTAAATAAATTACATTTAAGTTTCAGATTATATTCAGGTAGTTAACAAAATATAATAAAATTTGTACGTTCCAAGTAATATCTGATCCTTCCAGCAGCATGGCTCTTCTAGTTTCCCTTATTTATGAAATTATAGTCCTTCTCCACTGAGTCAAGCCACCTGATTGGTGGTATTCCTCTCTTTCTGTTTCCCATGAAAATGTGAGCATTTTTACTGGTTTGTTGTTACAAGTTGGTATAGATGCCTGAGCCATCGTAGTCTATTGCATTTTATGGCTTTAGTGATATCAAATTCCTTGTATTGGTAAATATAAAGTTAAACAAGGATCTCCAACTATTTTCCTTATAAATTTTAATAGGTTTTCAATTTATTTACATCAAAGCACATACATTCTCTCAGAAATTTTTGTTTGTTAATGCTAAAATCTTAAATTATGTTGTGCACAAATTCAAGTAGAATGAGAAATTAAGAGGGTTCAAATACTATATACTCTTTAAAATATCTTATTTTTATTAAATAAACTTACATTATTGTCTTTTTCATCTTCACATGGTTCAACTTTTATCTCTACAGTATGCAATGTTGTAGACATAGAAGGTTCTCTCTCTATATATATATTGATATATAGGCTTAACAAGCATAATAATATATTACATTTTATATTCTATTGATTTAGGTGAATTATATTTTTAATGAAAATAATAGAAACACTCTGTGAAGACACTCTCGGTATTTGACATTTTTACCAATTTCTACAGAAGTATAGATGGTTTTTTCAGTTAAAAAGTAAGTTAAGATAATACTCTACTTGTACCTTTCAATCAAAATTTAGTTTAATTATAGATCAATATTTGAATACATCATAAAATTTTTCCATTAGGCTGTAACTTACTGTTAAGTCTTTGCTTATTATATGTAATGCAAACACTCTGTTTCATAAACCTAATGAACATAGCACAAAAAACAGACCACCCTGAATAACTTTTGATCTAATGATCGGAGCTTCATGTTCTAGGACTCAATCTTAATGGCTCAAGGGGTGACCTTAAGTATACTAATTATTAAGTGCAGAGAACATTTTAAGTTGTGACATCAGACACAAAACCGTACTATCTCTGAATAAATATTCCTTTTTTTCTCTCGATGGATTTGGATTTCCAACCCTCAAAATATAGGGGGTAGTCGCAATCTGGAAAATATGGTCTGAATGGTTTGACAAGGCCACCCCTTGAAACTTTAACATTAAGTCTTAGAGCGTGAAGATGCGAATCATTAGATAAAGAGTTATTTAGAATGGTCCGTTTTTTATTTTGCGCACAGTACATTTACATAAGTATTGGCATCAAGAGAAATAATATTTTTTGCTGCATGTTTTTTTAAAAATATAATTAGAAATTATCTAGAAAAATTACTTAAAACTGAAGATTACTTCATATTTGATATAAAAAAATGTATTTAATATTTGGCAAGTTGTGAGTATTTGCAATATGAACTTAATGAGCTTTTGAAGTATTAGTTTCATACTTAATTTTTAAAAAATATTTTTTGGCATATATCCATAGCAATTAAAAAATGGTTGGCATAATTTAAAAGAGCAATTTTATAAAACATTTTCACCAAATTTATATTTTTGAATCATAAAGCAAGATACAGTTGTGATGTTACAACACTTCAAAAATTGCAATAAAAACTTTAAAAGTTTATTTACGTTAATTTCCACTAACTTGTTTTATTTCATAATCGGCACTGCATAGCTCGCCCATTTATTTTTTAAATGTTAAATTTGTAGCCTTGTGATTTTGAATCCAAACCACATGACAAGGGAGCTCTTTGATTAATCATCAGATTTTTTATTTTTTTTTAATGGAAATAACTGCTTTAATGTTACATGGAGAAGAAAACTATTAACGCTTAGCCACGTCAAGGGAATTTTAATGAAATCTATGATCTGGCTACCACTGCAAAGCATTTTATGTCACCACTGGGCAGATGTTAGTCTGGTTCTGAATGACTGGGAATCAAACCTTGGTTCTGTCATCAGGAGACAAGCGTTGATCTCTTGAACCATTTTAGCTCACACCAACTTGATTAATGTAAATATAAAAAAATGCACATTTTCAGTTCTTATTTTACCAGTTGAATGATCACAGAATGATTTAAGTTCAATTATCTATTGTTAAATAATAATATATATATCCATAATATGCAGCATTAGATTACCTTTCTTTCAAAGAAGTTCCAATATTTTTGTACACACATATATACTAAGTTTCATGAAAAAGAATGAACATTTATCACACAATAGCAGAACATTTGTGCAAGATTGAAGACAAATTAATTATTTAAATAAAAAAGACTAGTGATTTCTTTTTGATGGTATAGTTTAAACTTGTCACATTTTTAATAATTATTTCATAACTGCGGATGAGAAATTTAAAAAGTTTTCAAACCAAACTGGTTGCAGTATTGTATTATTAGAAAAATATTAATAAAAAGTTCAGCTCACACTCTTTAATGTCTGCTGACATCTAATATATTTTTAACTAGGAGAGAGCAATAAGAATGCCTGATAAATATTTTTACAACTTTGAAAGACTTTAAATAAAGCACATGTCAAAATAAATTGGATGGTTTTCTTTATTGAAGTTTCTCTTTTGGAAACAAGTATTCAGTTTACCCAAATTTATGAAACCATGCATCATTTTGTTTCACTCAATGGTTTGATTACAGCATTTTTAATTAATATCTAAATTTATTCATCAGAAAAATATAGTATAAATATTTATATTGCACATGTCATTTAACATACTCTGTAACTACAGTAAAAATGGAAATATTGTGTGAACCAAAAGTGGGAAAACAGAGTTCAACAGTGGCCATTCGATAGAATCAAATCCAAATCACTTTTCAATTTTTGTTCTAGCCAAAAAAATTGTCCCAAATTGTTAATAGATTATCACTTGATCATTTGATTTAAAATATTTATTTGGTCAATTGATTATTCCATTTGAGTATCTTTTTACAACAATCTCATCCCAAACAAGAAATCCATGTCACTTAAGTTTTATGTGGACATTTAAAGTTATGAGTCCAAAATTTACATAGCATACAAAATAGCATATAAAACTGTACCTGTAAAAAAGTTTCAGAATAGGGCAAGCTTGTCAAAAGTAATAAAATTTTAATTAGGAATATTTTTTTGTCTCTTCTGTCTGCAAGGAAATATTAGTCTGACCACTTTGTTTAAATGCATTTCTTTTTAACTGGTACATTTGTCACTCTTTTCCTCATTATCTTTTAATCCTGTACTTTTTACATGCAGCTGATCACATGAAAGATATGCCTTTGACTTATGTTGCTCGAAATTTATATTGAAGTCTTCGGAGAAAATTCTTCTATACTTATCTTCAGAGACTGGCCGTATATTATTTTCTTCACAATAATTGGCCACATAATCTTCATACAAACTACATAGTGAATGTTCCATTAAGATATACTGTTTATTTAAATTCTTATTCATGCTATAATGACTTTTATATTTAAGAAAAAAATGTATATGTTTATGAACTTGATTTATGTCACTGTCCGAGTATTTAAGAGGGTGGGAAGCATGGTGACCTCGTCCATCAGGAGGTAAAGCAGAAGTCGTTTTCATTTTCTTAACAATGTTATTAATACGTCCAACATGATTCTGCAGACCTAAAATGCTTGCAAATGCTTTCTTACACACCGCAATTTGGTGACCACTTAATTGCATATTGTAAACAACAGACACAGAGCGTCTACTATCACCTTTCGTATATCTACGTTTCACATTTTCAATTTTTATTAAATCAAAGATAAATTTGTTTTGGGCATTGAAATCTTGCAACTTCCAAAATGTATGAAATAAAATTTGTCTTTCATTTACTTCTATTTTTTCAAAGCATTTTTTTGGACATTTACAATCTCGACCTATTTCTGCTGATTTCACCACTGGACCTTTCCCACCGTACAGCCTATAATTTTCTCCTGAATTTCTTTTCCTGGAATTCAACCTTCTTTTACTTTCACCCCTCCTCTTTTTATGAACACATTGTTGCTGTGGCATCTCTGGAATGCTGGAAGATGCACTTTGCCCAACATCCTTCAAAAACAAAAAAATACATATTTATTTCTTGTTGACCATATTATATTTAAAATGGATTTAGAAAATTTGAGAATTTCTTAAATTGTAAGAATTCTTAAGATGACTAGCAGCCTGTAATGATTTAGAAAAATAATGAAACTCCCATTGAACTGCCTGGAATGATTTAAAAAGTAATAACCCACATAATCAGAATAATAAATGTAAACAGACTTAGTAATTAAACAGCGGTCCAGAAAATCCTCCTAAAACGTAAACAAGGAGAAGGGGATGTTCATTTTCATACCTTGCATCTAATACAAAGAAACAGGAGTTTAATCACACCTTAATCATACTTGAAACATTTAAAGCTTTCTTAGTGTGTGCAAAATTATAAACTGGCCACACTGAATAACTTTTCATATAATGATCAGATCTTCACGTTCTATGACTCCTATCTTAATGGTTCGAGGGGGTGACCTCAAATATGCTTATTAATTAGAGCAGACGATATTTTAAGTTATGAAATGAGACAAAAAAATGTACTTTCTCTAAATAAACATACCTTTTCTTCAATGGATTCGGATTTCTGAGCCCCAAAACATAGAGGATAGCCGTAATTTGGAAAATATGGTCCCAATAGTTTGGTCATGAGAGTGCTCCAAAGTTTGGATCCCTAATGTCGACTTTACTTTTTACATATTTTGCCACATCTCGAGAAATTTAAAAGCAAATTGAAAACATTTTACTTACAATTAAAAAATTCATTTATCAAATTTTTAAAATATGACTTTTTTAACATTTTATTTCTTAGGAACTATTCGACAGATTTCCCTCAAATTTTTTACTATTTTGCTATGTAAAATTATATTCTTTAAAACGATGTAAAAAATTATATTCCTTACTTTCTTCCTTTGATATTATTTCGACTAATATTAAATAAAATAATAACAAAAATGGTAAACATTTACAACATTTATTTTTTCCAATTATTGTCTTTGGATACATGAACTCTATAATTGTGTGCAAAATTTTTTCAATTCACTTAAGAAGTTCTCGAGATATAGAGAAGTACACAAAAAGTAAAATTAACACTAAGGGGTCCAAACTTTGAACGGCTCTCCCGACCAAACTATTGAGATCATATTTCCCAGATTGCGGCTACCTTCTATATTATGAGGGTCAGATATCCAAATCCAATGAAAAATGTAGGCATGTTCATTCAGAGAAAGTATGTTTTTGAGTCTGATTTCAATGAAATTATAAATTGTTGAAATTATTAATTTGAAACTAGAAAATGTAGAAATTCCCAGAGCAAGAAATTTTAATTTACTTATTATTATTTTCCTGCAAATTAGATGAAAGTTATTTACACACAGTAAAAAAAGAAAAAGAAAGAATAGTAAAGTTAGTTTCTCCAAAGAAAATTTAAAAACTGCCGCAATTTATTAAAAAAGACAAAAAATTCAAAATTGTCACACACATACTTTATCTTTTCTTTGGACCCCATAAGCAGAATATTTTCAAATGTTCTGCAACAGGACTTATTAATTATACAAATGTTATGCAAGCATTTCACGGCGAAAAAAAAAGTCAACTTTACGTTAAAATACTATATTTTCATTAATTAAAATGCAGGATCATACACAGATACGCTACATTATTTTTTAAACCAAAGCAAACATTCTTGATTTGTTACTTTTTCAAATATCATTTTAAAAAAACTTGACTATCTGTATCTTCAATAAGTGACAGCCTTTTCGCAGGAAAACGCTGCCACTTATTCAAGATACAAATTGTTCTGCAGGACTTCGTTTGTTCTGCGATGTGCGTCACAGTTTTAGGCACTTTCTGCTTCTGGGCTTTGGACAAAAGCAAAATTAATTAAATTTAGTAATAATTAAGTTCCCATTATTTGTATAAAAACTTGTGGTTCCTGCAGACTAAATTTTTCTTGCAGCCTCTTTCTGAAAAAGGTTGTGAAGCCTTTTATAAATGATGTAAAGATAAGTGAAGTAATTTATCTCACATTGTTATTTATGTTAATTTTTTTAAATATTAATTAATAGTGTATACTTACAATTTGAAATCTTTCATAAATTAAAAAATAAATAGAAGTTTGCTGATTTAAAAACTGTGTGATTTACTTATCTCAATACATTATAAAAATAAAAATCACAGCAAAGTAAGTATCAGATTAAGATCTTGAAGGGCAAGGACATCACAGGTGATTCATTGATTGAATGTAGGGTTTAGTTGCACAAGGTCCAAATGAGGACATGCTGTGCCAAACAATATGGTGAAACACAGGTGATTCAAGATTAAACTATAGAAATAAAATAGTTCTAAAAATTTATCAGCTTATAAAACGTTAAAAAAAAAGCCTAACATCTGCAAATTAACTATATTAATTTTAAAATTCTTTCTAGCTTTACCCAATTGAAGTGCATTAAATTTCTTTTTTATGACTTTTCTTGACTATTTTGTATTGGAAGGGAGAGATTTGTTGAGATCTTAAAAAATGAGGAAAACATACAAATATAATATTCAATGACCATTACTCCTGCTGTTGAAGTGTGGAACTACAAACTAAAACATGAAATATTTAATTAAAATTTTAAGAAACATATCTCAACATACATTGCTGGTATCATCATACTCTGAATCTGGTGCAATGTCAGGCAAAATTAGTTCATCTTCATTTTTATCACCATAACAAGTTTCTACATATTCAGTTGCATCACATTCATCTTTTGGTATAGTAGAATTAAATGCTGACTTCATTTCAAACTACAGAAAAACAAGAAAATAAATCTTAATGTACGTATAATGTATAGCAAGCTAAAGAGAAAATACAGTACAAATATTTAAAATCTTTCCAAAATCAAAAATTCTGAAAATTATTCTTTAATTTATTAGGCATTAAAATTCAACAATAAATATGGTTTTAAGATTTCTTACTTGTAACATACTTCACTTTGAACATCATAGTTTTAAAATGCTTTATTGATCGAAATAGTTTATGTTGGATTTGTGTTCAATATTATATTTCAAGCTCCACCTGACTAATACCCAAAATTTAAATTTTCAAGAAAAGGAAGTTTAAGGATAATATATATCTAATATTAAAAAGAATCTTAAAAGAATTGGGGCATAATCAGATTCGTATAATATACACGCCATATTACATTTTTTCATTTTATATTTCCGCAAAGGAATTTGCCACTTAGGCGAAATTTGTTTTTACTATTACTAAAAAAGAAAAAATTCACCTCTTCAAAGAAAGTTTGTCTTTTGAAAATTCTCAAGAAAAAAAAGTTCATTTTTGCTCTTTTTCCTTTAGCAGGTTTATTTGATTCTTGGATATTAGAAGCTGTGCGAGACTCCAACTTGTTGGCATTTTGGGGATATATTATTAGAGGACGCTCTAGACATAGGGATTTTTTAATATTATTGATATCAAATGAGAAGGGACCACCTGAAGAGATGTTAAAAGCGGGAAACCGTTACTTCCGAGTGATTGCAAATTCAAATTCTACAGTACTACTATTTTTTGATAGCAATTTTTTTTATTTATTTTCTTCCATTTTTTTATTCTTTTCTGATTCTTCCAGCAACCATTTATGCAGAACTTTGATTTCTAAACTGCAGCTTTCTTTTCAAAACAAAACAAATTTACAGAAAGATATTGGAAAGAGATACATCCTCAGGTGTTCACTCTTAGATCAGTCAATGAATATTTTTTTAATAAGCAAATGGTCAAGATATTTAGTTAAAGTTATGGTCAGCAAGATTATTTTTGGCCAGATATGTGAAAAATAAATTCTTAACATTTAAATAAGAAGAAAGAGATAATGCAATGAGAAGATAAAATAAAATATATGAAAATTTTTAATGACATAGATTTATTTCAAAGAAATACTCGTGACTAACAAGTATTTCTTTGACTGTAATGACTAAACTTACACAGTTTTTGTCAACATAGTAGAAATCTTTATGTGAACTAGAAGCTGTTTGACTAGGAAACATCTGCTTATTTTCCTCATCACAAGGTTCAACTTTGATTGGAACATTCAATGGCATAAACATTTAGGTATCATTCTCAAAAGAATTTGACTAAAAAGAGAAGCTATATAAGATATTTTTTATACATGGAGAAAATTACACTGTTGACTTATTTCATAATTGCATTGTTGAAATTTTTAATTTATACTAATACATTAAAACTTCGAAAACATGAAGCGACACTAGAAGCTAAAACTACATTGAGTTTACAGAAATTTGGCAATTTAAACTGAAAAAAGTATGTTTCTTATTACAAGAATAGTTCAAGGTATAAAAAGTAGATGATTCAAAATTTTCTTCAGTAGAAACCATCATAAAAGTTATTTGTTATCAAAATTATTAAGCTAGATAAAAAAATAACTACGAAGAGTGAAAAATATAGTAAGCAGAAGGGCCATTACAAAACAGTAGAATTAAGCACTTCTGCCTTTTAAAGCTTTCCATAATTAAGATGGCAAAAGTAAAATCTATAGAAACTATGAAAAATCTTAGGGCATAGAATAATGAGAAGATATTTATAATTCATTCAGAATCATGATTATTCAGATCATTTTTGGAAACTTAATTTTTCTTCTTGTTACATCTTGATTACCTCCAATATTTTTTCTTTTCCAAGTCTTTGTTCTTCTGGAAGGAACACATTTGATGAAACTTTTTGCTTTAGTCTGAAATAATAAATAATGATATAGTTTACAATGCATGAAAAGAAAATACAGTTGATACATTTTTAGAAACATCAAACATATTTCAATTGCCAAACCAATTTTTTCTATAGATTATTTCAAATTATTTTTTATTTATCCAATTTAGATTATTTTTCTTACCTATAACACACCGGTATTTTTCTACACAAAAAGCAGTAAAGTGAAACAAATAAATATTTTGCCGTCATAATGATTAGTTTTAGACATCACTTAGCTAATAAAAATACTGCTTCACTCCCATTTTATTTAGGGAATGATATATATACGTCTTAAATAAAATATTGTTAAACTCACTTATATATAAAAAAAAGTCAGAATTTTCTTTTAACTCATAACATAATTATTCAAGAGAAAATTAATTGTTAAATAAGATAAGTTCAAATTAGTAAAGCTGAATCTATCAAAGCGAAAGAATATATCAATAGTTGGAATTTAAAAGCAAACACAATTGATGCCTTTTTTTTTTTATAGATAGTTTTGCTTTAAGCCACCTTACTGTAAAAGGTATTTCTTCTAAACTTATCAACAATATTTATTGGTTGCTACTGCTCCGTCAAAATTTTTACTAACAATTTGACGTAGTTGTTGTTTTCATTTTCATAGCTTTATTATTCATGTTTTCTACTGATGTTATCAGAGGTCAATCTAGGCTATATTTTTTGGGGCTGATTTTCAAGAAAAATATTTTTGTGAAAATTTCTTTCTTCACTTTTTGGCTGCTTCCCTATAGTTTTTCACGTTAATTCCAGAATATTTAATACATTTTTATGACATGTGAATTTTAAATTTGAGTTTTGACTTTTCGACACATTCCATTTGTGAAGATTCCATCACGATTTCACATTATTCGATGATAGTTTTTCGATAATTATTTAACAATTTTTTTTGGATAATTTCACATGGTTTTTTTAAAGTCTGAAGTATTTAAGTTGATGTTACCACAATGTACGAATTTTGATTTCAAGTCATCACATTTTGACACATACGACTCATAATTTCAGGTTGTTCAAAGATAGTTTTTTCAGAAGATTTTATAATTTTTTTCTTGCTCTTTTAAATGTGTTTCTTAAAATTCCAATTTTCTTATGCTATCTTATCATGATGGTTGAATTTGAATTATCACTTTCTGACACGTTTGATTCATGACGATTCAATCATAATGTCACATTGTTTGGTGACACCTTTTTCAAAAATTATTCATCATTCTTACACATGGTTTTTCAGTTTTGAGTTATCACTCTGTGACCTTTTCGATTTGTGACTAATCCATTGTAATTTTACGCACGAATGATAATTTTTTCTTGATCTTTTCAACAAGATTTTTTAAGCTTCAATATTATAACTATCGGATTATGAGAGACAAAGAAACTTTGAATTCAAGTTTTAACACCTTTACTTTTAAGCGAGTGTCATCGTAAAATCACATCATTGCGATCATAATGAGAATTCTTGTAGGGACAGTTGTCAAGAATTTGAATTTTGTGCAGGATTTATTTTTACATATTAGAATTCTTTGAAGGGGTCGTTTTTTTTCCTTTCGAGATTGAAGTTTGTGAAGTAATTGCAAAACGGTTTCCTTCTGTATTGACTCCTGGTTATTAAACCACTGGTGGTTTAGCAAAAGGGCCAAATTTTGAGAAGGTTTCTCCCCTGTACACTATTTTTTTTATTCAATTGCATGGAAAAACAGGTTTTGCTATGCAGAGAAGACTGCAGGTTAAAATATGACTTACATGATTTCTTCTACGAGTTATTGAATATTAAAATTAAGACCATCATCAATTTATTTGATGAGAAAATTTATTTATTTAAAGAAAAAAAATTAAATTACTTTCCTCTCTTGAGCTAGAGTCTAACTCACGAAAGAAAAAAACATTGCTTGGTGTTAAGATGCCATGAATCAGTGAGACATATGTTATATGTTACATTGGTCACAATATGTTATATTCACAGATATATGCAATATGCCATTTTGATACAATAATACAAAACAAAACAGAAAATCAAAAGCTGATAGCAGCATACTATTCTTTTACATCAATTGGTCCAAGAAACCATTGCTAACTATTTTATGGTGATCCATATCAAATTTAAGTCGTTTTAGACCAACAGACCACCATTAATGCAGTCATGGAGAAAATATGAATCAATTCCTTACACAAAAAGAGTAAAAAAATCTTGGTAATTTCCATCAGATAAAAGAATGCAAAACTATATATATATGTAACATAAAAAGCTTCTATTAATTAGTTTCTTCGCTATAAAATAACTCCTAATTCCTTACTAATTAATTATTCAAATCAAAATGTTTTTTCACACTTTTAAAAACTACATCCTGTTCTTAAATCTATTTTTGGCTAAGGTATGCATAATTAAATGTAAGGACATTTTCCCCCTATAATCTTTGTGCGAATCAATAGACCTTTTTCTTAAACTTATAGTAATTCCTAAAATTTCCCTAAAATATAACAAAATAGAGGGAAATTCTTTTGCTACTTTCCCTAGGATAAAAACTTAAGCACACAGTTTTGGAGTGTGAATTTTGAGATCCGCCTTCGATAGAAAATGTCTTGAATATACTATGTGAAGCTAATAAAATATTTTTCTTTCCAACTGCCATCTGCGTGGCCTAACAACACTCACCATGACTGTTACCCTTTCATATATATATATATATCGCACTCAGGCAAGGCAAGAAAAATAACATAAGTAAAAAAAACTGCAATTTTGAGGTTATGTCAATAAAAAATATGCATTGCCCTATCAAGCTTAAAAAGTGTCCCATCTCTAACTCTCATTTTATCCAGCCGAGGACAGTTGTGTCAGTTTTGTGTCTGAATCAGAATAAAAATTATAGTATTCTTTAAGTTGATTTTTCTCAAATACTGCATTTTAGAGTTATGACACATTTCTTGATGGGGTGTGATATATATATATATCCATAAACATGACATGAAAAAGACCAAAACAAAAAAGTTATAGCTTGTAGCAACTAAAATTAAACTACTAGAATTTTTTTTCAAGTAGGTACAAAAATATTCTGGAACCATGGTTATTGTAGTTGCCTTGGATAAAATGTCCCCCTTACAAAAAAGATAAATTCTTTTTAAAATTAAAAACATTACTAAAAATACACTTAAAAAAGTTTGAATATATTTCCTTGTAGATACTTGTTGAATCTACCTGCAATTGCAGAGTGAAATAGGCTACTTTGTGTAATCACAATTTTTTTCCCTTAGAAAAAAGAAAACAAACAAAAAATGGCTAGCTCAATGGTGGCTATGAGTTTTACAGTTTTAATTTGCCGTTTTATTTTAAATTTTTAATTCTTTGCATATCTCTATCCAGTAGAAATTTGGCAATTGTTTTGGCGTATGTACTGATACGTATCCGGATCCATACCAGGCCGCACTTAGGTTTCATAAAAAATGAGTCTAAAAATATAGATATAAAACATGTTAGAATTAGAAAATATTAGGAGAAATAAGAGTTGAAAATGGCCAACCTTTTTCATTTTTCAGGTGTTCCCTTCTTCCGTTGTTCATTTTTTTCCTCAGTGGAAACATATTACAACAGTATCGAATACTACAATAGTATGTAACTCTGATGCAAATAAGGACTCTTATTATTAACTCAAACAGACATCATACATAAAATACCAGGCTATGTGGCAAAATATTTTAAGAAAGAGAGGAAATAACTAGTAAATATCTGGATAGCACGTTTCATTCTTTATATTAATCTGTCTTCCAAAAACTTTATGTAAATATGGAATCCTTATTCATAAATAAATCAAAACTTTCAATTAAAAATATCGGAATGCACGTCCAAAAGAAGAGGAGAAATTTTTTGTTTTTTAAAACAGCTCAGGTCGAGCTTGATTACGATATTTTACTTCATCAATTTTGTAGCTTACAGCTTGCATTTACAAAAACGTCTTTGTGTGTGAAAGTTATAAGTAAAAATATGATGGAAAACATCTTGTCTTCAATCTGTCAATTATCCAAAATAACTGTAACCATACTCGTTGACTGTAACTCTGCTGTAAACAGAAAATAAAATTTGATTTTAAACGCAGAGCTATAAGCGATAAGCCGAAAGCTCGCCGCACTTTACTATACTCAATACTAAAATTTGATTATATAATTGATAACTAATGAACGAAAACAAAACATTAAATATAAAATAAATATAGGCGATGTTAAATTTTTATAACTCATAAATGATTATTAAATGTAAAACAAAGGCTTATATTTTTGAAAAATAATTTATTCAGCTGTAAATAATAAGCAAAGATCAAAAGTAGTTTAAATATTTTAATGAAATAATAAATTTACTTGTATATGATATTATTCATTTTTAATTGTTTGTCTTAATATAGTATGTGTATGGAAAGAACTCCCCATACCATTCTTCTGGAGCAGTGGCAGTGATGGTTAAGAGAGAAGCTCCATTTATATAACGTGCTATTTACATGCTGCAGACTGCATTAAACTCTGTGGCGAGGGGAGTTCTTTTTATAGACAAACTGCAGGTCAGCCACTGGACAAAATTATACTGAGATTTCTTTGCATTCTTTCCCATTGAATAACATGGTGAAAAATAGTTTTTTTGAGGCAGGAAAGCTTGCAATAAAAATTTGAAAAAAAAAAAAAAAAAGCTGAGGTTAATTTGAGAGGGTTTATCAGTGCAATTATGAAGAACAGAGAAATGTCATAGAATTCAATCAATCGGTAAAAGTCAGGAAGTTATGCAAAAAGTCAGGAAAAATGTGATAATTTGAGTATGAGGTACATCAAGTTTAGTTCTTTCTTTTTTTTTCCTTTGCAAGAAATTTTTTTTTTCAACTATCATGGCGTGATTAAGTAATTTGTAAGATATTTTCTGTATAAGAATGAGCCATAACTGAAAAATTAACAGTAAAATTTACGTCCCTGATTCCAAAAATCAAGGTGATTCAATAAAACGAGAAAGAAAAATCAGGGAGAATGTTTAAAAATTTATTTTCTAAAAGTTCTTGCTTACCCTGTTAGAGTAATGAATTGTTATATCACAATATTTAATAAGCTGTATCACAATAAAAATACAGGGAGAGGTAATTAAGACGAAAATCAGCGTATTTGCGTCCAAATGGCCTTGGAAAGTATCTAGAGCAGTGTTTCTTAACCTTTTTGATATAATGGACCCCTTTTAAAAACTTTTAAGAAGTCACGGACCACCCCCCTGCAAAAAAAAAAATAATAGCAAAAAAACATCAATTAATAGAAAACATTTAATTTTATTATTTTAATATTATATAAAATTTTTAAAATTAAAATTTTTAATGTGAAGGTTGCTGCTGCTTTTCCTTAATTAATAAATTGAATTGGGGGATGGTTTTAGACAAAGTAACGTGCATATCATGTTCAACATTCAATCGATTTCGATGTTATGTTTTTATTGTCACAAGTGTGGAAAAAGATACACGGTGGAAAACGGAATTATAGATGTAGCTCGTCTTACAAGCAATGGGTAGGCTTCCAAACGTTTTAAAAATTAGGAGCAGTCAGCGGACCCCCAAAATATAACTCATCGACCCTGTAGGGGTTCATGAACCACAGGTTAAGAAACCCTGATCTAGAGAAATAAGGACTGCATATCGTCAGTGAGTTTTTAAATCTGGACATAGCTCAAAATGGATGTGTTCGAAAATAGAGGCGGAAAAAAAACCCGAAAAAAAAACGCCTTTTTAGTTTTTAACCGAAATGTAACAAAGCTTGGAATTGCATGCTTACTTTTCCTTACTTATCTTAACACTAAGCATAATCAGTACGGAACTAAGTTTCTGGCTGTAGGATCCGGGGTGGCTTGGTACATTACAAATGTAACTTTTCTTTTGCAACCATGATTATAAATTTGTAACATCTGTATTACCTTTGTAAGAACAACTGTTGACTTTTAAAGAATAGTGTAATAAAATGTACCAATTGATTTTAAATGGACGATATCGGATTACGAATTTATTAGGATACATCAGTTTATTTTTTAAAAAGAGAAAAGTACTCATAAAAGAGCTTTGAAAAACGAAATCCCACATTTTGAGTTTTGTCCATATTTAAAAACTCACTGACGAAATGACAAAAAATATTACTTTCCTAGTTCACTAATTGTTTAATGAAGTTAACAATAATTTTATGGAATAATGTTGAATTTTCCATAAAAAAATTCTCAACAAATGTGTTTTCTCCCTTAATCGTTTCCATTTAAAGAACACAAAATAATATAAAAAACTAAATATTTTTAATTATTAAATGCATAAATTTACTTTAAAAATGAGGGTAAGGAATGATAAGGAAACCAATTGACTAAGTTTGAAAAAAAAATGAGTACTTGCAACACGAGAAGAAGTGAACTGATTATGCCTAATCATGTGATTTAAATCAAATTTAATTGGATGTCTAAGCGAAGTCACTTGCAGGTATCTTGAAAGGGATGCTAATTTGGGTGGTGCTACTACGAAATGTTAAATGTGACTTTGATAAAAAATACTAATTTGCATGATATAAATCTCGATTAACAACTATTTGTCCATGTGACGGAAATATATTGTTTCCCAATCTGTCGCCAAAAGCCAAATTACGAAAATTCAAAATGTGCATAATCTCAGTTTTCACCAATTTAAAATTGGTCGTTTTGACCCCAAAACAACCGCTTAGCAGGGAAAATTTGTACACTATTAATCAAAATCAAAACGCTTGGAGGGTCACACAAATAACTTGGCTACAAGCATACAAAGTTCGCATTTAAATCCCATTAGTAATAGGATAATTTATTTAATGCATATTTTTATACAATTTTTTGGTTTAAATTATGATAAAGATAAAGCAGACAAATATTTTTTGCATGTGTTATAGTTTGGAAAGAAAAATGGCAATTTACGGTTAACTAAGGAGTTTTATCTTCTGTATAATTTTCGGTTCCATGGGAGGTCTATTATTAAAAATCTGCTTACATTACCTTTTTAATAATCACTGTTAATAATCACTTTGTTAATAATCATAATTACCTTTTGAGATCATTGAAGACTTATGAAAATTATGAATTACTCTACGAATTTTTATACCGAATAAACTTTGGGGAGCAATCTCTTTATTTGAGTAAATATTTTTATACCGTAATCATTATTTTAAAAGAATATTATATTTTTATTTACCGTGTTCTTCATTAGACTAGCTGAATACTCGTTCTCCGTACGGGATGGGGAACAAAAGGTAAATAATCAATAATTTTGCATTAATCAACACTTCCAAATCATGCACAAAATCGAAAGACACTTAATCAACAAAATAAAATAAGCAAAAATTATTCCTTTTCATTCTTATTATTTTTCCCTACCCGGTGGCTTTATGTTATCAGATTAAGATAAATATGCTTTTAGAAGTTCATCCCATAAAATAAAGATTAATCATATTCAGTATGATTTGTTGTAATGCTATTACTAGAGGTCAACTCCTGATAGTAAAAAATTGCCAAATGTAATTCACCAAAAGAAGGATTAGCTTCACATATAATATTTAAACTGTGATATTTAGAATGTGTTACAATTTTCCTCTCTTAATAGATAACTTCGAACTTATTTTATTAGTTCTTGTTGAGGTTTATAGAAATGCGCTTCAAAAGCTTTATCAGTAAACGAAACACGTGGTTTCATTTACCTTTTAAAATAGGAATTCGATGACGTTTTCACCACAGTTGAAACCTAAGCCTAACAGTTGAGAACAAAGCTAAATAATTAATGAAAAACGTTCTATAAAACTTAATTTTGATTGATTAGATCTGCAAGTTGGCAAATCACCCATATTATAAAATGTTTATGAAATCTTATAAAAAACTCTTTTGGGATGTAGCATGCAATATGGTGTTCTGAATGTTATACACTTAATTCGGCGTGAATTTGTTCAGAATCGAGGATTTGTATAAGGTACATACATATATTCTGCTTTATTAATATAGATTTCCTGGGTGTGTGTAAGTTTGTAATTAAAAATCAAGTAACAATTTATTCAGCGCATTTACGTATAACGTAAGTGTTGCCAACTTAGATAAAGAAATAGATTTGCTTTCATTGTTAACTACATACTGTAGATAGCAATTTCAAAATCGCACATAGCTTTTTGTTTTAAGATCTTAAGGAAGTTCATTTCATTACAAAGTTTTAATTTTACTTGGCTTCGAGAAAACTACTGAAGCAGATTTAATTTATCTTGCAAACATAAAAGACCAAAATCCAAGATTACTTTTTTTTAAAATTTGCCCATCGAAACCAAATCGAATAAAGATAAAAGCCTTTTCAAGAGGAAGAAGTGACCTATAGTTCTCTCTCAATAAATTTTAACCCAGGATGAAATGTCAGAACGTGTGTCCTATTACTTCAATAGTTATTCGTTCAAGCACTTACAGGAAGTTTCTCAGGAGAATGAGAGGAAAAAGGAATGGGAAAGAATTCGGAGAAGATAAATATAACGTGATATAAAAGTGGAAGATGGCGCCCCTATGTCAGCACGTACTGGGGCTTAACAGGATTAAATAGGATAAAAACTTGTTTCTTGGGTTCATTATTAGCACCGAAAATAGAAGATAGCAATAAAAAGAGAGGCAACTGGATCAACCTAAACATTAGGAGAAGAAAGTGAGATTTTTTTTGGAAAGTACTAAGAACAAGAAGTTTCAATTTAGAATTTTTGTGAAGAATGATTCTTGTTTTGTCTTTATTTTTTTGAGCTGTATCTTAGTCTGTGGTGTGGGAGCCATGGGAGTATTAAACTTGATAAGAATGATGTGGCCTTTTGTGAAATAAAAGAAATAATTTTGAGAAGATATAATAAAATGATGCAGAATGCAATTAATATTATTTTTTTAAAAAATTTATTTCTTCGTAAAAGAATTTCTTTCAGGAGAGGATTGAGTAAAAAGAAAGAAGAAAAATAATATTTTTTAAAATTTTTTTTTTTTAATTTTGAAATTATGTTTGTGAATTATTTTATATTTTATGAATGATATTTGCATATTCGATATTTTGCATCAGTATTATTTTAAAATTGTCTTGGGGTTTCATTTTATACATTGATATGAGAAAATAAATAAATAAGAGATTTTTTTCTTTATATTTTTTCGGGATTTTCAAACTTAGCGTATGATATGGGATATTTTCAAGTGAATAACCCATTTAACGCATTATTAATTTTACATAAAAATGCAGAATAACCATAATGTTGAATAAATAAATACTAATAACTACAGTTTTAAATAACCTGATTATTGGGCCTACGCAAATAAATTTTTGGTAATAGTAATGAAAATTGAAAATTTACGAATTCGAAATTATTTTCTTCTGAGATTTTAAATTATATATCAAAAGTTTAATATCAAAAATGTTAAATCCAATTTTTTAGGAATGAATTTCACGAACAAATATTTTAAATATACATTTATTAAATCTTATCAGCTGTACTACCACTAACTTGATTTTTCTTCAAAAAAAAAAGACAACAACAATAATAAAATTTGAATTGCGTATTTATTTTGAAAACATTTTGCTTAAAAAATATGCTATGAATTTATGCAGGTCTCTTAGTTTATCAGAATTCTTGTTTAAAGTGGATTAAAAATATACACTTTAAGGGTTGAAAACTAATACTCAAGTGAAGAAAAGAAAGGAAAACGTTATCAAAATCTGGCGAATCATTAACGATGAAGAAAATATTGCGAACATCAAAACATGTTTGGTTGACAGAGGTAACTAATGAAAGTGCAATGGGATTATTTTGAGGCACGTTCAAGTTTCATCCTGCATTTAGACTGGTTTCAATGTTTTTAATACTATTTTCGTGACGAATTTGTAACCCATAAAGTGTATGTGCTTTTACTTCATTATTAGCAAGGATTCTAAAAACCTGTAATAAAGGTAATGATTACGGTACACTTTGTAAAAAAAAAAGAAAAAGAAAAAAAAAGACATAGTTTACGATACACTCTCTCTATATATTTTAATTTTAAATAAAATTAGTTAAATTTATGCATTTTTTCTAAAAAACTCCTAAAAAGAAAACATTTTTTGATTATGATAAATCTTTTATTAAGTTAAAGAAATTATAGCTATGATTCTCTCTGTTATTTATAAATCCTAGTTTTGCCCAAATTATAATTATCCTGTACGTTAGCTTAGATAATTGAATAACAAGTGCTTACTCTGTATTTAAATATTTCAATGGTTAGTTTATTACAAAAATATGTGGCTCAAAATATTTGTCGCAAGTTAAAAGCTTAATTCTAACTTTTCGAAATCTTTTAGTTCCAGAATTTAATCAACTAAAGGTCTTAGGAAAACTAAAATTTCGGATTTCTGCTATGTGAGAGGATTTGTTAATTTAATAGCTTATATTATCTTGATTTAATCTGTTCACCTAGTTTCATTGAATTTGTGAAATTTACTGGGAATTCTTTTCTCAATCAATTTAGATTAAGGATTTTGTTTGCAACTCCCTTCCTTTAACAAAAATAGGCCCCAGATAGCAACAATTTTTTTTAAAAATAAAAATCTTCAATGTTTATGAATGATCATCGAACAAACCATGCATACATGAGACAATGTTAAATTTAACTATACTAGTATACAAGCTATGAGATTTGCATTAAGCTCGCACAAACAACCATTTTCTATTAAGATTGAACCTGCCTTTACAAAACAAGGCTAGAAAAACCTTTTGAAATCGAGGATGAGTCTCATTCTTCGCAAATCAAAAATAGAAAGAGTTCTCAAACAGAGGATAAATCACTTTCTCAAGGTTTATTTTAGATTTTTTGACCTTCAATGAAATAAGCTTTATGTGCGCAGGCTTTTATATACTTTCCACAGCACTTTAAAAGTAAAGCTTTGCCTGATTATTGAGTTTTAAACACTAACAAAATGCTTCATTTGTGAGCTTCAACGAAATTAGAATGAGAAAAGGGCAAAAACAAGGTTTACAGTAAAAGCTAATAAATATGATTTAAGTAAAATTTTTGCGTGCCATTATTCAATCTTTAAAGAAAAGAGCTTGGCAAACTAATGTTTTTATCAAGTTTAAAAAAGTATTAATTGGTCAGCCTTTCTAAGAAAATGAAAATACAACATTTGCCGTAAGGTTACCTGTTGTATGGGAACAAAAATCACTACCTCTTAGATGTTTACATGATATGTGAACCTCTACTCTTCAATCAGTTTCTCCACGTTATTTAAAAAAGATACCACAGAGGAGACTTACCAGTTAAAAAAACTTCATTTGCTTAGAAATATATATAAATAGGAAATAACAGTTGACATGCTCCGAAAGCGCTCAAATATTGGCAATCAAAATGGGCCGCAGGTGGCGTAGAGCAGAACTCTCTACCTATGGCAACACTTCGCATGCTTTTCCCATTAGCGCGTGGAGAGTCATAGAGGAAGGAAGTGCGTTAGTTTCTCTCTTGATTTTCATATAGATTAAAATATTTTAAGTTGAAAAACTATATGGAGCTGAAAACTACATTAAACATAGTTTTAAAGAAAAGTATCACGGAAATTTAAAAAAATATTTTTATTAAATACGAAGGAAAAATATTAAGAAAAGTGAAAATATCGTAGTACATTCCTATACAACTGAAAAGAGGAGGAGAGGGAAAGGAGAAGTGCCAAAGGCATGAAACCGGTCTCTCCCCAGATGGCGTATTCGAGCGTTGCGATAGCCAATAGTCACCCATTTTCAAGGCTTGTCAGACTTGAATGAGAAGAAACAAAACTGAATTGAAATATAAAACGTAAAATTGCCGAAGAAAAATGGAAAAAATAAAGGGGAGAAACAAAACTAGAAAAATCACAATTGCCATGAGAGAAAAAAAGATTGAAACAGAACAAAAATAACCACAGTGGCCTAGAGGGGCAAATCAAAGTCCATACGCTATGGAGGAGTAGTGAGGAACTCGTGAAGTTAACAAGGGAGTCAGCATTCATATGAATGAAACAGGATTCCCGGGCATCGAGTAAAGCTGATGTTACTGAAGTGGAAATTATTGCATTATCGAAATTAAATTTATGCTCAATATTCCAACAATGTGTCGCAGTTGATGATTTCTCCTATTCTTGATAACTACTAATGAAACTTGTTTGGTGAGCAGCAATTAAAAAATATATAATGTATGAGTAATATAAGTTCCCAAATATTGCCTCTGTTACTTACTCTTTATGAAATGTGATAAATTTTATAACGGATAGTAATCCCAAATTATACAGGGTGATTCTATAAAAATGGGCAAAATTTTAGGAAGTGATAGTACACACTCAAGTAAACAATTTTTATCAAAGAATGTATGGTCGAAAACAAAGCGCAAAACCGCTAGAGGGCGTCAAAGTTTATGTTCTTATATGAGACAAAAACACACAAAGAACGATGAAGTTAAGTTACAAAAGCAAATTTAATGGCATGTGATTACAATAAGTGTTCAAAACAGCGGTCGGCAGCAGCTATGCATGCAGTACAACGGCGAAGAAAAGATAGGTGAACATTCTGAAACACACCAGGCATATCACGAACTTTCCCTGCAGCGACCGAAAGCTTGGTGACTAGTAACGCAGCGCAGTAACTCGCAACAGGAATGGAGCTTTTACGTTTGCATCAAACAACTTTCCAAATGCGCCAGCACCTTTACGTTTTGTTTTCGACCATGCATTCTTTGATAAAAATTGTTTGCTTGGGTGTGTACTATCACTTCCTAAAATTTTGCCCATCTTTTTAGAATCACCCTGTATA
>NC_092205.1:81348382-81375058 GCF_043381705.1 Parasteatoda tepidariorum | reverse complement strand
ATCAAAATCTTGGCTGATTTCAATGTGCTGTTGGATGTTGTCCGCCATTGCTTCTGTGGTTAACGTCACGTTGTAATCCAACTGCAGTTGAGTTGGACGGCAATTGTAGTTCAAGATGAGCGTTCGATGACGTATACTATCAAACTCACAAATGGACCAATCAGAGGTTAGCGCTGATTTCCAGCTGACGGCGTCCTGTCCTAAGAAACCAGGCCTTAAGAAACCAAGCCTTTAGTCAACTTTTCAACTTTCTTAGTCAACTTATACAACGTTTGTCGTAAGGTTACCTGTTGTATGGGAACAAAAATCACTACCTCTTAGATGTTTACATGATATATGAACCTCTACTCTTCAATCAGTTTTTCCACGTTATTTAAAAAAGATACCACAGATGAGACTTACCAGTTAAAAAACTTCATTTACATACTTAGAAATATATATACATAAATAGGAAATAACAGTTGATATGTTCCAAAAGCGCTCAAATATTGGCGATCGCAATGGGCTGCAGATGGCGTAAAGCAGAACTCTCTACCTATGGCAACATTTCGCATGCTTTCCCCATTACCGTGTGGAGAGTCATAGAGGAAGGAAGTACGTTAGTTTCTCTCTTGATTTTTATATAGATTAAAATCTTTTAAGTTGGAAAACTATATGGAACTGAAAACTACATTAAACATAGTTCTAAAGAAAAGTATCACGGAAATTTTAAAAAGTATTTTTATTAAAGAAAAAGGAAAAATATTACGAAAAGGGAAAATATCGTAGTACATTCCTATACAACTAAAAAGAGGAGGAGAGGGAGGGGAGAAGGGCCAAAGGCATTAAACCGGTCTCTCCCCAGATGGCGTATTCGAGCGTTGTGATCGCCAATAGTCATCCATTTTCAAGGCTTGTCAGAATTGAATGAGAAAGAACAAAACTGAATTGAAATATGAAACGTAAAATTTCCAACGAAAAATGGGAAAAATAAAGGGGAGAAACGAAACTAGAAAAATCACAATTGCCGTGAGAGAAAAAAAGGTTAAAACAGAACAAAAATAACCACAGTGGCCTAGAGGGCCAAATTAAGGTCCATGCGCTATGGAGGAGTAGAGAGGAACTCGTGAAGTTAACAAGGGAATCAACATCATATGAATAAAAAAGGATTCCAGGGCATCGAGAAAAGCTGATGTTACTGAAGTGGAAATTATTGCATTGCTGAAATTGAATTTATGCTCAATATTCCAACAGTGTGCCGCAGTTGATGATTTCTCGTATTCTTGATAACTACTAATGAAACTTGTTTGTTGAGCAGCAACTAAAATATATATAGGGTGTACAAATTAGTTCGGTCCATTTTTAAAAAATGGCTCTGCTGTTATGAATGTTATATAGTGACAGCTGGTATCAGTGGTTTTAGAGATGTTAAACATCTGTCAATAATATTCAGTTTATATCGCTTTGAGTTTCATATAAAAACCTTGTTTTTTACTTTGTTGAATATGTCAAATTTTGCGGTAATGAAGCACCATTTGCGGGAGGCTTTATGTTTCTACTTTAATTAGAAGAAAAGTGCAGCTGAAGCACATCGAATGCTTGTAGAAGCTTAGGTTGACAATGCTCCAACTGGTAAATCATGTAGGGAATGGTTTCGACGTTTCAAGAATGGTTAATGGTGAATAAAGATTGGTAAATGGTGAATGATAAATGGTGAATAGTTTTGTGTACTACGAGCTGCTACAAACTGGTGATTCCATTACGGGCGATTGGTATAGGCTACAATTGATTCATTTGAGCCGTGCTTTACGAGAAAAAAGGGCGGAATACGAGCAAAGACATGACAAACTTATTCTTCTGCAAAATAACGGTCAGCCTGATGTCTAAAAAATCGCAAAAAACTATTTGGAAATGCTCAAGTGGGATATTTTACCGCACCCGCTGTATTCTCTGGACATTGCTCCTTCTGATTACTGGTTGTTCCGACGGATGCAGCATGATTTTGCAGGTCACCAGTTCACTTCTTTCGCAGAAATCGAAAATTGACTCCTAACTTGGATCGCCTCAAAAGACGAGACATTTTTTCGAGATGGAATTCGAAAATTGCCTGAGAGGTGGGAAAAAGTAGTAGCCAGCGACGGACAATACTTTGATTAATCTGTTCATTCATTTTGTTCTGAAATGAATGCATTTTTGAACACAAAACGGACTGAACTAATTTGTACTCCCAATATAATGTATGAGAAATATGAGTTTCCAAATATTGTCTCTGTTACTTACTCTTTATAAAATGTGATAAATTTTATAATGGATAGTAATCCCAAATTAAATATAAATTACGCTCAATTTAGAAAACTCTTTTGTCTATTATGAAATGTTCAATTCAAAACGCTGTAAAATACATTTATTTTTAGAAAATAAAAATGTAGTTTTTGATGTTCCATTTGAAAAATTGTTTTGATTAGACAAATAATATTTTTTAACACAAAAGACGATTTGATATATTATTTCTCTTTTGAGGTTAACAAAATAAATTTTACACTTTTGAAACTTCATTATACTGAATTATTCTATGCAAATTATTGGCAAAGGCCTAAACTTATCAGTCATTGAAAGAAAAAAAAAGAAATCGACAGAATTTTAAGCATTGTATATTTTTCATGAATAACTTTCTTTTAAAATTAAACTTAATCTTCTTTACGTGACATGAAAACTGTTTCACGCAAATCATACACTAAATGAAATTTTTGAGACATTTTAACAGATATATCAAAATGACTTTATGTTGAATTTTCCAACCGCTAAATTCTAACAGTTTAAAGAACACAAATGTGTAGTAAGAAAGTTCATTCTTAACTACTGCAATCGATATTTTTATGAAATAAAATGCTCCATTTAAATTATCTTTTTATTTGAAGAAAAAAAAATTCCTTATGAAATTGTGAAATGAAAGGAAATGATGATAAATTACTTGTCCTTTAAGCTTAGAAAAACAAATTTTACACTTCTAAAACTGCATTATCCTTAATCAAATGATTTTAAATATGATAAAGGTGTTATAAAAAGTGTAAAACATTAATAAAAAATGTAAATTACAATGTAAATTATTGGCAAAGTGCTGTAAGACATTAGTTTCAAAAAGTGAAACTCGCAATTTTTACCATAGTACTTTTTATGAATAACTTATTTCTTTAAAATTGAACTTTTATCTTCTTTTTATGCCATGAAATCTGTTTCGTACAGACTATACAAAACTATAAATACTAAATTTTTAATGGCATTTTAACAACTATATCAAAATGACTTTTTCTTGAAACGTGATCAATTTTAAGATTTTTATTCCAGACATTCCTGCATTAATATTTAATGCTTTCAGTATTTTATGCGGAGTTATTTTATTTTTTGAAAGCTTTCAAAAAGTTGTAAATTTTTTATTTAAAATATTTACAGTGTTTTGCTGTCATCATCATTTTAAAATAACGTAGACATTTTAAGTTTTGGGAATAAATATATCAGACTGAAATTTATAACTCTGCCATTATGTTACTCAGATCATCATTTATTATCTTATATATTTATAACGATAAGAAAATTTAAATTTTTGGATCTGTAATTTTCAAAGCTCTTATTTACAAGGTAAAGAGGATATAATTTGAGTTTTCTTTTATTTTTTAAGGTAGAAAAAAAATATTTCAAGTAATTTTTTTATTTGTTTCCAATTTTTTTACTAATTTAATCCTTTGGTCTCAGATAGGACACCGGTGTTCCTTTTCTAAATTTTTTTTCTGACTCTCTATTTTAAGTAAAAATGCTTTCGGTATTTTTTAATTATAAAAACCAATCCAATAGTTACTAAAAAAATCTGTTAGATTCTCAGAATTATATTTGATCTAAAATGTAAAATCCAAAAAAAGTAGTTTGAATTTTTTTTAAACTCAATATTCAAAAGTTTATCAATAACTGTTTTGTTAATTGAAAAGATTTCAATGATAAATTACTGTTTCTCTTAGGTCTAAATAACTGCAAATAAATGAAAATTTGAATAATTATTTATTAAATATATTGTTTGAAGCCACGTTAGGAAAATTTTACCCGTAAAGCAGAAAACACTGGCGTCTGATGCTGTATTTCTTAAACAAAAATTATTAAAATGCTAAACATATTATTTTTTTCACTTATTTTGATCTACATTAATGCAAAATAAGGAAAAAAGTACGAAAAATAGTTTTAATAAGAATTCTATGTCAAAGGGTTAAGATAGCTAACTAGATTTTTTTTTCGTTCATGTTTAGCTAAATAATTTTATAATAATAATAATAATAATAATAATATAACTTTTTTTTTTGAAAAGTAACTTCGTGTTTGAATGTTTAATCTTTTCATCATAAAGATTTGATTATCCTCTTAAATGAAATAAAATTTACATTACCTTATAAACCCAAAATGCAAATTTCCACACTTTCTGTTCTCGGAAAATAATTTTTTAAAGATCATAAGTAGTTTCGTTAAAGATGTTAAGACAAAATTCATGGCCTTCCCCACCCCCCCCTAAATCAAAAAATATGGAAACAAATGTATTAATAATACATTCTTGAATCAATTTGTTTTTATGTTCAGTAAGTTTCTTCTTCAATATTATCTTTCTTTTTGACACGCCATTTATCATGGTTTGATGTGAGCAATCATGTTGTTACGCCATTTGTGTGATTTTTATCATCAATCATCAGCAGAAAAAAAAAACCACATTTGTAAGATGTCTTATTAGGTTTCAGGTATCAAATTTATGTCGAACATCAGAATCGTTTGTTTCACAGGAATATGATGTTCGGATTTTTGTGATTATTTTAAAAATATTAAACTTGTTTATTTTACAATACAGTAATATTTTCAATTTCTTAATATGCAGTGAAAATATTTATGAGTAATTTATATGTTACATGATTAATTTTAAGCTCAAATTTGTGTAAATAAAGTTATAAGTTACAAAACGGTACAGCACAATATTTTTAGAAAAAATATTAATCTAACTTATATGATATAATGGAATAAAACACTTAGTTCCATAATGCAGCATACACGGTAAAAGAAACTCCGCATCAGATTACGGTAAAAAGCATCGACACTCAGGGTGACGATATTTTTTAAAATCCACTTTTACTGGAACACGCTAAAGTGTGATTTTTTACAGTATTAAAGCAAAATAACTGAATTATTCTAATTAAACAAATATTACTGTAAAAATTACGGTATAATATTTTACGGTAAAAATGAATTTTACATATGATGCACTTAAAGTGCTGGTACTTTATACCGTAATTCGATCCGGAATTCTTTTCATGGATGTACTTAAATAATTTATAAAGTGTTCCTACTTTTTATCAAAGATAAACTTAAATTTTCTCAATAAAATCAAAAACAAAAGATGCATCGATTCAATATCTTACAATATATTGATCTAATGAAACATTGCAAGAATCATTTTCCAAATACAATCCTGCTCATAATTTACGTGTGACTGCCTGATAAATGAAATCCATGGCTGGAACATTCATTTCACCGATTCTCTCGTATATCTTGTTGGCAGAAAGTTAAACTGCTGTCATTACAGAACAACCATATGCTTCGGCATTTTTTTACAGAGTGAGTCATTCTAAACAACAGAAGTTTAAAAAAGGAATGGTTTGTTCTATTTTTTATTTTGCATCACTCCCATCACTTAGTTAAATATAGTTATTAAGTTAATTTTACTTATAATTAGGACTGGGCTATAAATCGATATATCGCGACATATCGATTTAACGCCTGTATCGGCAAACCGATACAGCAACTTTCATTCCAAGCGATACATCAGAAATCTGATTTAAGCCGTCGAGTGAAGAAGACGATATAGCGATACACGCAAGGACTTTCTCTTACGTTCCGATGCCAACTCGCGCTGTGGAAGACGATATTGTTTCGTTATGTTGAGACGGCCTTGACTGATGAGCGGTAGAATCAGAATCACTTTTGAGACCTTATATCGTTATATCACATGTTCGTTTTCGCACCTTCGCGATTTGAAATCGTTTCTTGTAGATTATTTTCAATGGGATTAACTTCGTGATCGCCGTCGTAACCTTGTTCTGAACGCAATCTATTATTGAAAAGAATTTATAAAGAAAAGTTTCTTCATTAATTAGGTAAGTTTTTTATTTATTTTCTGACAAAACTTTTTTTATATTTTTAAATGTGAAAATTATCGGAAATCTAATTTAAGGCACCCATAAGGAATTAAATTACAAAGTAAATAAATTTGTTAGGTTATTTTTTTACTTTCTTTTAATTTATTAAAAACCTTTCGGATAAAACTTCTAATAATTTAATGGGCTTCTATTACTGATTTTAAATTTATAAATCTTGAGTTGTTTTTATTTTTAGAAATAAAGTTAAAACAAAACTTATTTTTTGGACATAAGTCAATAAACTTTATTTGTTCAAAAGAATTTGAAAAGTTTGCGAATTTTATTCATTTCTTTTTTTTTTTTTTTTTAATTACTACTTCGTTTTATTAGAGAGTAAAATCATTATTTTTTTTTAATTTTCGTTTTATATTATTAGTTAATTAGCTAAATATATTACCGAATATCACAATTCTTTTGTTTTTATTTTTAAGAATTTAATTAAGAAACTTTGCCTTACTTTGTTTTTCGTTCATAATTCGGTCATTATTTAATTTAATTTAATTATTTATATGAAATAATAATAAAAATAGTGTTTAAGAAGCATTTTTTTTTTATAAAATTTATTTAGCTCTTTGTTTTAAGCATACAAATAATTTTTTAACGAACTTATTTTTTAAATTTTGTTCCTATGCTGTTAGGTAAATATATTGATAAATTTCACTTTTATTTATTTTTTTATTTTTAAACTAAGAAATCTTTTGTTATTTGCGTGATCATTTTTAGAAAATATAACAAAACTTGTGTTTACTTCTTCATTAAGAATTTGAACATTACGATCGAACTTAATAATTCTGTAATTATTTACGCATAATAGTACAAGCAAATATTGATTTGTTAAAAAAAGTTTCTTTTTTTAAAAAAAAAAAAATTTTTTTAACACTTTGTTTTAAGTGTATAATGAATTTCTTAACAAACTTTTTTTTTAATTTTTTAAATTTTCTTTCAATAATTTCAGCTAGATATCTTTATAAAATTCTCTTTTTACTTTTAAACTGAGAAATCTTTCAGAGAACGAAAATTTTAAGAAATTATTGCAAATCTTATGTTTACTTTTTAGTTTAAAATTCGAACATTTTTAATTTTAAACTTCGGCTTTTAGTCAATCTAACTTTTATTTTAATTAAAATATATTTTGAAATTTTGAAATCAGCTTTTGTTTAATAACAATTTTTTTTTTCATTAAGGGTGTTTTAGGGATGAACTTAAATTAAGACTGCTTATACCTTATAAACGATAAAGAAGTGCAAATATTTCATTCTGTATCTACACACATTTTTTCAATAAATATTTTAAGTAAGATTTGTACATCTTAGTCAATTTATTTAATATCTTTCTTTAGCAAAACATATATATTTTCAAATTTATAAATTGATTTAAATCAATATGCGTATGAAGTCTTGATAGAAATCTGACTTTCTGTGCCTTAAAGTAAATGAAATTCAAAAATACTATATAGCGATACATCGCTATATCGCGATGCAAAACTGACGATATATCACGATATATAATTTCTAATATCGCCCAGTCCTACTTATAATACAATTTTTTAATCCTGATGTATGCGAACTAAAACAGACTAAACTCATATTTACTAAGAAAGAAATGTGCTTTATTTGACTTAACCGTCCTTATCTATAATAAATGCATTCGGTTAGAAAAAGCTTAACTCGACCTATACTGCCAGTTATAGGTAAAGATAGTTAGTTTTACCACAATTAAATATTTTAATTTCGATGTGAACAAACCAAATTTAGCGAAATTTAACGTCCTTAATAATGAAATATGCTTTGTTTGACTATAGCTTTTTCTAACTGAATACATTTATTATAGATAAGGACGGTTAATTTGACCTATACTGCCAGTTATAGGCAAAGATAGCTTTACCACAATTAAATATTTTAATTTTGATGTAAGCAAGCCAAAATTAGTGAAATTTATCGTCCTTAAGAATGAATATGCTTTATTTGACTATAGTTTTTTCTAACCGAATACATTTATTATAAAGACGGTTAGTTAAACCTCTATAATAAGTTATAGGTAAAGGCAGTTAGTTTGACCACAATCAAATATTTTAATTTTGATGTAAGCGAATCAAAATTAGCGAAATTTAATCTCCTTAGGAATGAAATATGCTTTTTTTTAACTATTGCTTTTTCAAACTGCAGTTAAGAATGTTTAGGTAGTTGCACATTCTTAACTGCAGGAGAACCGGTAGCAGCAACCCTCGAGCACGGCAGCGGGTGCTGCAGATTATTTCAGCTTCTGCAGATTATTTTTTACCAAAGTTTTATTTTTATTTTTAAAAAGCAAGCGAACAAATGTCTGAAAATTGACAAAACTTCTTTTTAAAACATGTCTAAACTTGTTTCGAATAAAAATAAAAAAGTTGATTGAGCGAACACTCCAAAAAACAAAAGGTAATTATTTTTTTATTCTGTTATTTGAGTGCAGGCTTAACTCGAACGGGATTTATTCCTCTTTTTGCTTTCATTGTATAAAATTCAACTTAAATTTAAGCAACAAAAAGTCTTTATGCATATCTTTTAAGGACCTATGATGGCGTTGGTTAATCCAATCTTTAGTGTATAGTGGAAGTAGTATCATTGTAGTATTAAGCCTATTTTTGGCTGTATCATATACATTTTCGTTTGTTATGAAAGAGGGATATTTAAGAATATAATTAGGGGATATTTAAGAGGAATATTTAAGAAAGAGGAATTCAAAATTGAAATTAATTTTGAATGGTTGGGCTGAGGGCCGTAACCCCCATTTCTAACGCCAAGAATTCAAAATTAAAAGTAAAGTAAATTGTTTCCAACCGACAGTTAGGAGCATGGGAAGAGAACCATGGTTGGACAAACCGATATTTTTGGTGCGGATGTTATTTTTGAGTTGTTTTATGTCTAAGGGATTTTTAGCGATAACTGTTAGCAGTATGATTTTTTTGCAGCTGCTATCTCAAAAAATAAGAAATTTATCTCCTTTTTTTTAATTTCAGCTTTTCGATATAAAACGAAAACTAAATCACAATAGAACTATCATTTTTCTAACATTTATTCTTATTTATTTATTGTTACGCATATATATGCAAGATCCTACAGCTTATGATTCTTTGTTAAATTGAAAACCAAATAGCAAAATTTAAAAAAATGGACATCACAAATTAAAAGTATCCATCAGGGGTTATTGTGGAACACCACTACGCTGTTAAACATTTCGAAATAGCTTTGGAATTATGAAAACTGGAAGTTTTATTTCCTTTTCTTTCTTGATCTGTTTTTCTTTTTAATTTTGTAATTGATCATTAAGATGAACTTAGGCAGGTGATCAACTCAAGGTGTGGTCAACCTCACTGGTTTTGCTGTGTTTCATACCTTCTAACAATTGAGGTTTCTGCATATTATTTCTTGTGGTAATTAGCTTAAAATTTTCTTGAAAGAAACCAAATTATTCTAGATTTCTTGACAGAACATATGTTCATCACCATTTGTTCATTTTACCTTTTATTTATCCGTTTAAATTATTTATTTGTATTTGAGGACAAAATTCTTTGCATTTCAATTTATTAAACCCTTATATTAATATAACATTTGCTACCACTATAAAAAAAAAAAACATTTCTAAATCTGAAATTCCGTAGTTATTAGAGGGTATGTTATATTATGAAGTCGAATTAAACACCTTGAGTTGATTATTTTGTAAGAGTTGTTTTGTAATTATTTGTCATTTTCTTTCCTTTCTCGCGGCTGTTAACTCTACAACAGCTAGCTGGCTATGACTGCTAGCATGTAAGTTTTGATTAATCTTATTTGAAATGAAATGTAAGTTGAGGTATATTGGAAAAAAAGTAGGTATATATGCTTAACACTAGCTATCCATGCGTGTAAATCCTGGAATAATACAGGGTGTTCCAAAATTATCTTTACATCACCTGGCTTGAAATTGATTACAGACTGGAAGTGCTTAGGGCCACCAATGGTGCGCATGTTGAAGTGTACTAAACAAAACTTTATTAGTTGCAGTAATACATGCAAAAGACAGAATATAAATATCTTGTTTCTTTTCGAAGTTATGAATTTTTGAAGTTGTAAAGAGAATTTTGGAACACCCTGTATATTCAGAATAAAAAATATTTTTTAAGCTTAAGTGATGACATGTTTAGAGCAGCTTTCAAGAGAACTCCTCCAGACAACAGACTCGCGTCGCAGCAGGATACCATGGTTACGAGGAAAAGTCACTTCGAATAGGGGTGTAGGGTGAATAGTTTTATCATGATCTTTGCGTAGGTCAGTGTGAGTAAACCAATCAGCACCTTCATTCCTCTGTTGCACCCTCATTAGAAATGTGCTCTAGCTTGTAACCATAGCAGCAGACTGCCCCAGATCTTAAGTCTGAAGGAGTTCTCCTCAAAGCCGCACTATAAATTAGACACATGTTTTCTTACACTAAATGTAAATGAAAGACACTTTAATCTTGCCAAATATTATATTTTCTGCGAAAGATAAGTTACAGATATTACATAATCACAGCAATATAATTATTGGAATGTCAATTTCAAGAAAGTCTACAGATGTTCCAGACTTTCAGTAATATAATAATTTAAGCGTCATTTTCGGGATAGACAATTTACATGCGTTCAAGTATCACAACAATATCATTATATGAATGTCACATTTTGTTGGAAATAGCATGTGCAAGTTTTTAATGATGGTAACGATGTGACATCACATTGATCTCTTTTATTGTTTTTTAAAACATCTGCTGAAAATTCTTGAGAAAAAATGGAAGCATCCTTTTTTCTTGATTTTCTTTTCAGCATGTTCAATGATGTTAAGATCACTATCGCTGATGTCGTAATAATCTCTTATGTCTCTTATGAAGAATTCCTCATGTTTTTCCAATCTAAAATTAAAAAAAAAAATCACTTTATTAAAAAGCTTGCCAAAAATTTTTTTGCTGAAATTATTTTGTTGTTGAAATACGATTAATTAATTGTTGAAATACAATAAATTAGTTCAGTTGATTCAGTTAAATTTCTAAAACACTTAATTCTAAACGTTTGTAAGTAAAAATGTTAATTTCAATTACTAAAACTCAGATGCAGATTAGAAATTTATATTTTAAATTATGATTTCTTTTAATAGTTGATTCTTTTAAATATCAAGTTATTGTTAATTTCTTTTTTAATTTTGTAACGTTTTCAAAATTGATATATTGATTTTTATTTTAATTAGGAGGTTTTCAAATTTGCCTTATAAGTGCAATTGTAGTTGGTTTGCTCACCAATACTTGTAGACTGTATTTTAAAATGTTATTCCGTTAACTTTAAAATAATCTGTTCAATTAATTTAAATTTATTTCCCTTTTTAATTTGTCAGTTCTTCGAATTGCAACTGATCCCTCCTTTGAAACGGAATTATGATTATTTTTTATATCCAGAGCTTATTTAGTAAAAAGTTTTAAGTAAATATATTGAAAAATCAACCATCACATACACAGATCAATTTTCAATATTAAATTTAAGGAGGCAGCAATTAAATGTTGAATATCATTTCTTTTTTTAGGGAAATGGGACTGAGGTATCATCTTCGTAAAATATTGCGAAAGACGCAACATTGTTTTCTCAACTAATTTACGTAATAAAAATGAATTCTCAGTTATGACATTTTTCGCGATAAAAAAAGTTTAGATTTAATGGATTTTAAAATTAAATTAATTACTCATATAACGAACAAAAATATATTTCACGCTGTTCGTTATTTATAAAGGTTAATTTTACGTTTCTTATTAAGACTGTCGAAAATTGCATTCAAGTAGGTTCCAAAATACCTTTTCATCGCAATTTAATATTACGGAGACTGACACGCTAAATTCACAAAGTTGGTGTTCAAAACATTAAATTTCACCAAAACAGCTGTTTCTGTGTTCAGTTGATTACAATTTTTAGCATAATTAGAACAAAACATAAATTTAACATAAAATTGAGACAAAATTGCCCTTTCAAATGCACATTAGCAACCCATTCATAAAAAGAAGGCACCATTTGCTGTGACACCTCTGACCATGGGTTGCTTTGCAATTCTCAATAGTTATGATATGCTTTTCAAGTATGTAAATAATCATGTTCTGTTCTGAATCACTTTATATAATTAAAATTTTTGAAGTAAAGAGTACCTGTTGTCCGGAATACCATATGCAATGGAATCCTTTTCACGATATACATCCAACTTGTACAATTTCGCTATCTGTTCATCAGTGAATAGGTAAGTTGGATGAACAAATTTATCTCTAAAGATAAAAAAGAAGGAAAAAAGCAATTTATTAGTAAAATACAATGCTTTTGTTAAATAAATGTGTATTTTAAGTGTGTGTCCTCACTAAAATTAATCTGAAAATCTCTGAAATCTTTTTTGAAGAAAATACGAATTTGCTTGACCCACTCTTCAAAGTCAGCTTTTTCTTTGTTTTCTACTGAAAATCTTCAAAAGAATTCTCTAAACATTTCGCAAATTTCTTTTAACTGGTATGTTTGTGACTCTTATAGTATTAGCAATTATAATTTTCTTATTAAACAAAGTATCATTAAGTTGACATGTTAAAAATTTAATCATAAATTTTTTTTCTGCCAAAGCAGGAAATTCTATTTTTTCATATATCACATGCATTTATTCTTTACTTATGTAATAAGATCATGTTTTATAGTTTGTACTGTTGATTCAAGATTAATAAAATAATAAGCTACATTTTTGTTTAGGACACAAGTGTATTCGTGTTATTAGATTGTACTTAAATTCAAAAGTAGCAATGAAAGTACTGTTTGAGATACGTTGGAAAATAACTTGAACTCTGAAGCTCATTTTTATACATATATTAGATTACCACAAAAATTTTATTAATTATTATACCTAGTGAAGTCGTCTTCAACTTTTTCCTCAACTACTACATCACCTACGACTTCAGAATCAAAAACTTCACCATCAAGTTTATCTACAACTTGACCCTCATCAAATTCATCATCGTTAAATGCATTATCACCAACCTCATTATCACTCTCATCTTCCTCATCAAACATCGGCCACTCAGCCTTCAACTCCATCATACACTCTTCGTCACTAAAATAAGAAATGAAAAATATTCTTTTAAATACAGGGTGCTTACACACAAAGTGACCACATTCAGAACCCTCTGGAACCAGCTACACTAATTAAATTTTGACGAGACTTGGTATGTACGTCATACAGACCATGGGGAAATGATTTCCGCAACAAAAGAACAGCTCAAATTTGAACCACACTTGTTACTCTTAAAGAACAGAAAATTTCCCAGAATCGTTGAAATTTATCTAATTGAAGAATGTATCCAACGTGCGCTTAGTGTTATGTGTTAAAAGTGCTTTTATATTGAGTGGTAGAGAGAATAAATTTTCGAGGGATTTCAGCAACATGGCATGTAATACTGGCTTTAAATTAANTTTGCTTGACCCACTCTTCAAAGCCAGCTTTTTCTTTGTTTTATACTGAAAACCTTCAAAGGCATTCTCTAAACATTTTTCAAATTTCTTTTAAACTGGTATGTTTGTGACTCTTATAGTATTAGCATTTATAATTTTCTTACTAAACAAAGTATCATTGAGTTGACATGTTAATAATTTGATCATTCATTTTTTTCCTGTCAAAGCAAGAAATTATATTTTTTCATATATCACATGCACTACATGACTCCTACTACATCACTCCTTACTTATGCAGAAAGATCATGTTTGATAGTTTGTACCGTTGATTCAAGATTAATAAAATAATAAGATACATTTTTGTTTAGGACACAAGAGTATTCGTGTTATTAGATTGCACTTAAATTCTAAAGTAGCAACGAAAGTACAATTTGAAATACGTTGAAAAATAACTTAAACACTGAAACTCATTTTTACGCAAATATTAGATTACCACAAGAATTTTATTAATTATTATACCTTGTGAAGTCGTCTTCAACTTTTTCCTCAACTACTACATCACCTACGACTTCAGAATCAAAAACTTCACCATCAAGTTTATCTACATTTTTACCCTCATCAAATTCCTCATCGTTAAATCCATAATCACCAACCTTATAATCACTCTCATCTTCCTCATCAAACATTGGCCATTCGGCCTTCAACTCCACCATACACTCTTCGTCACTAAAATAAGAAGCGAAAAATATTCTTTTAAATACAGGGTGCTTACACAGAAAGTGACCACATCCAGAACCCTCTGGAACCCGCTACACTATTTAAATTTTGACGAAACTCGGTATTTACGACATATGGACCATGGGGAAATGATTTACGCAACAAAAGAACAGCTCAAATTTAAACAACACTTGTTGCTCTTAAAGAACAGAAAATTTCCCAGAATCGTTGATATTTATCTAATTAAAGAATGTGCTTAGTGTTACGTGTTGAAAGTGCATATTATATTCAGTGGTAGAGAGAATAAATTTTCGAGGGATTTCATAAACATGGCATGTAATACTGGTTTTAAATTAAGATAGGGTCCTACATTCATCCACTTTAAACACGGCCCTAAAACGTAAGATTACGTGTGGGGATAAGAATCCCCACAGACAAAAATAACATGGATTTGGGTCAGGTGAACAAAGAGGCCAGACTGATGAAAAAATTCTGTATATTACGCGATTCTCGCCAAAGTTAACACCAAACAGTTTATTCATTTGGCTTCCAATGTGAAAAGTTTCTCAATCTTGTATAAAGACACTGGTTAACAATCATTGTCGTGAATGATCTGCTATCAAGTGAGGTCACTGTACCATGGACTTGGGTATTTTTACTTTTGGTTAAGGAATCTAAATATTCTAGGTACAAAACCTCACTTGGAAGATGTACCATAGTTATAGAGCATTGTTACAGAGCACGTTTTAGGATCTTGAGGAGGGAGTGTCAAAGATAAACGGTCCAAGTATAAGCAAGCCCATACCATGCAGTAATGCAATCAGAATTCGGGTTTTGAATAGGGTCAATTTAATTATAACAAACCTCTGCATTAGAAGTATTTTTATTTCAGAAATTTGGTTATGAAACTGATAATCAGAGTTTCTTTTAGTTTACAGACGGAATGGAATACCTGAACAATGTTAAATGTTATGGCCAAATTTTCTTGTACCATATGCAATCTTTAAGGTTTGTTGGGTTGACATAATATATGCTAAAGAATTATTTCTGTAGACGATATTTTAAGAGATAAAATTAGACAAAAAAAGGTACAATCTATAAAAAAATATGATTTTTATCCTTAGTCCCTAAAGCATGAGGTGGTGAACTGTAAACTCATAAATAGGGTCACAATAATTTTTCCAGAAGAGCGGCTGAAACTTCGGATCACTTAATGTCAGTTTTCTTTTTTCCTTTGCTTACTTGTCTGTTTTTCAAGCTGTTTACGTGAATAAAAAATTACACATATTTGTAAAACTGGTTTAATCGAAGATATTTTCATTTTTATTAATTATTGTTTTTGTTCTATAACAGTCCAAAAAATATTGATTACCAAGATTTACAAGTGTTTGCTTATGCTAAACAATAATAGCGAAATCCAAAATTGAAACAAAACCAGACAAATAATTTCTAAAAAAAAAACATTAAGAGAATGAACTTTTTGAAATTTCACAAGTCGGGTGCATGGAAAATTATATTAAGCATTTAAAATAATTATTATCAAAATATTTATAAACAATTCGAATGATTATACCTTTCTGACTCATCATCACCATCATCATTAGCTACCACTGTCAGCTTTTCCCCATCACACTCAGTATCAGAGCTAAAGTTGTAAAAGAAAAATGTTTACTTCTATTGATTTTCGTAAGATCAATTTATTGTAAAAGTGATACAAAAATTTCTTTGAAATTCCCTTTTTGCTTGATTTAATTTAAGATGTATTTTTCAAAACAGATGCAAAATACTTACATGTAGTACATTTTTCTTAATATNCTTTTTTTGCTTAGTTTGATTTAAGATGTATTTTTTAAAACAGATGCGAAATATTTATTGGTAGTACATTTTTCTCAAAATATATATATATAAGTTCTAAAAATGTTTGTAGTTCTTTTATATTTCGTTTTTTTACTTCTGTTTTTAAGGGACACTTTCCATAAGCAAGTATTATTGTTATAAAAGTTTTCCATGAATATTAAATACCCTATGTATAAATTTCCCATGTTTCGTATAAGATCCTAAATAATATTTTAAAGTGTTTTAAAACATAATTTAAAAATAGTAATCAAAAAATTTTCCCACGCTATTGAATATAAATTTCTTGGCTTCAAATAATCGCTTTGAGATCAGTGAGGATGGTTACTATAAAGAACTTATAAAAAGTAGTTGTAACAGATTTAATTATAATTCAGTTTGCCACGGCATCCACTCTAAGCGAAATTGCCTGCTAAATGCCATCTAGCGAGAATATTTGCAGTCTCCAGCTACTGAACTGTTAGGTTGAGTCTATGTCCGCATGCCAGTAAATGTTATCTTCTCATTTCCTTTTTAATAATTATTATTTGTATTAGTTTATTTCTATGTGACTGTTTTGTGCTATTTCTTCATGTGTTTCAATAAATTTAATAAGAGCTAAAGGAAATTTTACTTTCTTCTAGCACAAACAGTAGTTACATAGTGATATTTCTTTATAAACAGTCGATAGTAAGAAAAATTCTGGTATTAAAATTCGTAAATGTATAATTTTAAAATTATTATTCTTTTATTATATTTTATTGAGAGTATTAAGGACGAATAGAGGGCAAATTGTTCAGGACATTAATTTTCTGTATACAAGTTACACATATATATACAGATCTTATTGTACGAGGGTTATCAGCTACAAGATTTCAAAAATAACTACTTACACTTGGTCAATACCAGTCTCATCTAATTCGAATTCATCATCGAATTCAAATTCATCCACATCGAATTCGTCATCGAATTCGCTCCCATCCTCATAAGCTAAAATATTAATCAATATAAAATGTGTATAAATCTTGTTTAATGATCTATCAATTGATTCATAAAAGAAAATTTTACTATAATGCCACACTCAGATGCTCTTTCACTTGCTACTTACAAAAAAAACAACAACTCCATAAATATTGATTTCATTAAAAAAATAGAAACGTAGATTCTAAAAAAAATATGGTTGTACACATTTCTTCCTTATTTCTGTAGTTGTCTTAATATAGTATGTTTTATTTCTGTTTCAGAAGCCTCTTTTTTTAATTCCAAAAAGCATTGTATAACTCTCAAGAGTGTTGGTGAAATATAATCTTGGAAACTCAGGTGATGGTCTCTAGGAAGACAACCTGATTATCATTTGACTATTCTAAGTTATGTATTAGGTCAAATGAATCACGATAATGAAATATGTAATGGAATGTACAAAGAAAATAAAGGATGAAATATTCTGAACAAATATGGTAATTGCTTAACTGTCATGTCATATTATTCAGTTTGAATCCTACTTTTGAATGATATTTATTAGTTCCGGGTTGCCGTAAAAATCCTATTACAGCAGTAAGTATATATTAGGTTTCCTGTACTAGTATATTAAAAAACTACTGTACCAGTAACGCTAATAACTACAATTAATTATGCCTCTTTTATGTCAATAACGGTTAAGGCAATTTTTTGCTGCCCCTGAAATTGATAAGTACCAGTCTAATTACTGAAAGTTTTTTTAAAAATATTTTTAAATATAAACCACTGTCTTGTTTTACTTATTAATTTCGTTCTGTAGGTTTTTAATTTTCTGCTTGTTCCGTGACTTGTGGTGCGCAAGAGCAATAAAATAACACGCATTTAAATTTAGTTTTATGGAAAATAAAAGCATTGCTTTGCTAAGACGACTCAATAAGAATTACTATCTTGATGTTCCAGACATTGGGATGTAAAAGTATTAATGGATGTATATATTTTATACGACTAACATTACCTCTTAACTAAAAGAGTAATGCAGCTGAAGTACCAATGAAATCGCCAAAACAATTCGTTGTTTCATTCTGTGGTGTTTCATTTCCTGTTTATCCTGTGACTTACATTACCTCTTACCTAAAAGTGTAATGTAACTGAAGTGCCAATGAAATCGCCAAAACAATTCGTTGTTTCATTCTGTGGTGTTTCATTTTCTGTTTATCCTGTGATTTATATTACCTCTTACCCAAAAAAGTAATACAACTGAAGTGCCAATGAAATCGCCAGAAAATTAGTTGTTTCATTCTATGGTGTTTCATTTACTGTTTATCCTGTAGTTTATATTACCTCTTAACCAAAAGAGTAATACAACTGAAGTGCCAATGAAATCGCCAAAACAATTCGTTGCTTCATTCTGCGGTGTTTCATTTCCTGCTTATCCTGTGACTTACCTTACCTCCTACCCAAAAGTGTAATGCAACTGAAGTGCCAAGGAAATCGCCAAAACAATTAGTTATTTCACTCTGTGGTATTTCATTTCCTATTTATCCTGTGACTTACATTACCTCTTACTCAAAAGTGTAATGCAACTGAAGTGCCAATGAAATCGCCAAAACAATTAGTTATTTCATTCTGTGGTATTTCATTTACTGTTTATCCCGTGACTGACATTTCCTCTTACCCAAGAGTGTAATGCAACTGAAGTGCCAATGAAATCGCCAAAACAATTCGCTGTTTCAGTCTGTGGTGCTTCATTTACTGTTTATCCTGTAATTTATATTACCTCTTAACCAAAAGAGTTATACAACTGAAGTGCCAATGAAATCGCCAAAACAATTAGTCGTTTCATTCTGTGGTGTTTCATTATTATTTTATTATTATTATTTGATAAATTTAATGAGTTTAGAATGTTTATTTTGGAAATTGCTTTTCATTGTGATAGCACCAAAGGAATTTCTCATTTTCGAGGGAGTTGACAGGTTGACGGGATAATCAAAAAGTACCTTTTTTAATACTACCATGTAACAAAGTATTTTTATTGGAGTTAAGTTCAAATGAATGAATGGAAAAAGTGTTGGGAAAAATTTCAAAGTTTGAAGCAAAATATTTTTTATAATGTATAGATAGTTTTTTAATTCATGTTAACGATTTCTCTGTTTTTTATCCAAATGTAAGTTTTTGTAAAATATGTTGATTACTGCGCAGAAGTTTTAGATTGTTTTCAGCAGTATTCCATTTAGATATCTAACTACAGATAAAATCACAAAAAGTATGTTTTTATGCTTACGATTGGGTCTGGGATATTTTTCCAGTCCCTTCCGCCAGTTATTCAACACAGCAAAACGATATAAATCGCTTCGATTCATAATTATCACTCAATAAGTTTTTTTAATCGCAAAACACAAACCGCATTTGAGAAAGCTCAAACAAGAATGAATTTTTAATGCATTTATTACCATTGTAATCAGATACTTTCATTGTTGCAACAATATTTTAAGGAAATGAATTGATTGTTAAAACAATGTCCAAGACAGAATTTTTTTATATTTCTGAAAGAGTTTATTATTGTTGTAAGCATTTCATGTGAAGCATTGTTGTAAATATTTAAAAGTTTACAGTGCATTATTGATAAATTCATTTCAAATTTAAAATAAAAAAAGTGCTTTTTCCCCCCCAGAATTGTATTTGACGTAATTTCACCATGCGTCGATAAAAAACTCTTTTAATTTTACTTAATGCAAAGTATTTAAAAACTAGGCTGAAGTTTTTTCTAAGAAAAAAATTTCTTTTAATAAAAAATTTGATTGTAAGTGTCCTCAGGGTTTATCTATTTAATTTTATAACCATCGTTAAACAGCCGATCCAATTCTGGGTTTACGACTACCAATGTTCAACTCCGCAGCCTCGCAATTTTGAATCCAATCCGGAAGACAAGGGAATTACTAAATTAAGTATTGGGAGAAATTTGCCTTTGTAGAGAACTTTTCGTGGGAACTAACCCGCATTTGCGTTGCAAGGGGAAGAAAACCACAAAAACCTCCCTCTGTCAGTTTGATGACAAGATCCTCTAACCAATGATCCGTCTAGTACAGATGATATTTTTACGTCAGCACTGTGGTCAGTAGGAGTCGGGTGCGAAACTCGTATCGACCAGCCTTCGTTGGGATTTGAACCGGGATCGCATCATTGGGAGGAAATCGCTCTATCCCCTGAGCCACCACGGGTTTATCTATTAGGATAAACACAAGAAGATTCACTTAATATACTTTTTCCATACGCTATAAAATAATTTTAGCTCATCTTTACATCAAAAATGGCGGTAAAGCTGCTTTACACTAAGACACCACAGATAAATTTCGTTTCTTGATATTTCCTGACCCCAAGGGTCGGTATATCTTTTGATCATCAACCTCCAAGATTTTATATTTCACTTAATCAACTGTCTATTAAAGAAATAATAAGAAAAATGACGTGTTTCCTAAATGTTCCACATTCAGTTCATTCATCTGTTTGTTAAAATAAAGTTAACATGACTGAAGCCATATACGAGGAATGCAATTTTTAATATTGAGCCCTACTACAAAATATTAAATATTTATATTCACTCAAAAATAATTAATTAAAGGTCAAGTAATAATTCATCTTGTATATCACTACCGAAAATTTGAGCAGAAATTGGCACGCTAATCCATTCGGGGATACTTAAGGCATAATTTAAATTTAAATTCTTTGTGATAGGTATTCATTCATTGATCTCCCTAGGTCCGATCGACGCCTAAAAATACAATATATCACCCCTTTATATCGACCCTTGCACACCAAGAACACTAAATAACCTACATGTAGTAAAACACCAAGAAAGTTTTTTTTTGCACTACATGTCGGAGAGTAGGTGACGCCATTTTTAGTTTTCGTAACACTAAAATTTATTACTATAGCAAGATGCTGTACGCAAAAGAGTAGATAGAGTTATTTTAATGATATGATATTAAAATCATTAATTTATGCTGCACACATGCACGAATTCCTAAACTATTAGTTTGTAAATCAAAGCTACACGCAGCGTAGAAAGAATATCAATTTTGAGTGGATAAAGTTACTTTAATGATATATTAAAATCAATAATTTATGCTGCACAGATGCACGAATTCCTAAATTATTAGTTTGTAAATCAAACCTACACGCAGTATAGAAAGAATATCAATTTTGAGTGGATAAAGTTACTTTAATGATATATTAAAATCAATAATTCATGCTGCACATATGCACGAATTCCTAAACTATTAGTTTGTAAATCAAATCTACACGCAGCATAGAAAGAATATCAATTTTGAGTGGATAAAGTAACTTTAATGATATATTAAAATCAATAATTTATGCTGTACACATGCACGTATTCCTAAATTATTAGCTTGTAAATCAAACCTACACGCAGAATAGAAAGAATATCAAGTTTTTCGAACATAGCTTCACAGAACAGATACGAATAGAAATTAAATACGATGAAACAGCTTGTAAATGAGGTCTTGGTGCCAGAGGCGATCAAAAGCTTTTCCCACTTCCAGCATCAGGAGAGCAGTGGATTCTTTTTTGAAAAAGCCATGTGTAATGCTTTCAATAATTCGAACTAATTGCTTTGTGGTAGAAAACCTTTCTCTGATGCCTGAGAACAACAAATTGACGCCATCACAGAACTTTTTACCTAACACCGTGGCAGCTTTACTGCACCGTTTAACGAACAGCACCGTTTGAGTGTTTAAAAAAAGTCATAATGATCGCTAACGCTTGAAAGAGTTTCACAAAATATTTTTTAGGTTGTACCAATATTTAGATCAAAGTAAAAACACTTGTGAAGCGAGTATTTTAAAAAAAATGTGAAATGATCACTAACGCTCAAAAGAGTTTCACAAATTTTTTTTTTAGGCTTAAGTTCTCATATATTTTACTTGTTAATCGTATGGAAGCATGATATGTTCTTAACCGAGATTAGTGTTTTCAAACTTATTTATTTTAGTTCTCTAGGCCTCTTCATTTAATATTTTAAGGCATAAATGTTAAAGAAGAATTGTTCGATAATAAAATATGAAAGAGTTTTTTATATATTGTGACATTAAGTCACAGCCTAATTTCTAAATATCCCGTTTTGTTAATCAAAATACTTATTTTTTCCGGCTTAATTTATAATTTTATGATACAATTTTTATTGTCTTCACCTTTTTCTTCTCNGCCTTGCCCACCGCTCCAGATCCACACCATTGTACCACTGTTGGTTTTAAAGAAAATAAATTCTCTCATTTTCCGGCTGTTGATGTGCTATCAAATTCCTGTTGAATAGTGTGACGTTGTGTTATGTCAGTGATCTACATCAAATAAAAAAATGTTAGTGCCCATAACATGGACTCGCTCATTCTTATAGTGGACTAGATGTCTTTTTTCCTTGCAGCCTAAAAAAAAGGAGGACAACTTCCAAGAGGTATGTCTTTTATGAAGTGTATTTCTTCAGGATAAGTATGAACATTTGCGGCATGATGTGTTGTGCAAACCTATACAGATTCGTTTCGGCCCCAATTTATCTCTTAAATTCTCATCATCATTAGTATTTTTTTATTTTTATAACAACCCAGCAACGAGCCAAGATAACATATATATTTTTACAGGCACCATTTGGCTGAAAGTTCTACTCTAAAAGTGTAGCTTCTCTTAAGAGTTTGCTATTCAGCAGATACTGGAGGAACATTAACTGGAAGTACTCCAAATTTAGCTCTGAAAGGACTTATGGACATGTTAGTTAACTTTAGTTACTTTTAAATTTGATTATTTTTTTCATGAAAATTTGAAATTTTCAGAAGCAGTTTAACTTTTTTTCTATGTTTGTTTCTTTTTTTAACACAATTGGCCGATCGACTTTGGTTGATATGGTGGCAGTTTCTGTAACACCATAAAAGCTGTTTTTGGGCAAGCTGTTTTTATGGGTTTAACACCTAATTTTTTCAAGCCATCATTTTTTTTCAACTTAGAGCAAACGGTTAAAAGTCGAATTTGGTCGATTTTAAGTTACAATTAAAGTTGGGAGATTAACGTCAACACTAATAAAAAGGCATATCTCGAACGGGCGTTTCAAAATCGGTAGAGAGGAATGTGGGGGAGTAAGTATTTTTCACACGTCATTCCTCCTAAAACAGTTTGAATGAAACTTTATTTCACACACATGCACATACGCATTCTTGGCTGATATTGGTCACCTGCTAATATTTAACAGAATAATGATTTAGCTTTTTACTAAATGGAAGATAAAGTTAAGACATGACAGGGAGATGGTATGACATGCTCTTACGGAAACTGTCACTACATCTACAACAATACATTGTCAAAGCCGGCGATTATTTAGAAAAGTAAAGTAACGTTAAACCCTTAAAATGATACAAATACTGTTAAAATTTAACAGCATTTTGTATTTCAAAAAACCATTAGGGAACCTTGGAATTGTCTTTATTCATCTATAATTGTATACTTTCTTACTTTAGCCTTCACCCTGAAAGCACCGAAATAACTTTCGGGTCATGGATGTTTTATAACATTGCTGGAATGCTTATCTGTGTTTTTATTGGATGGCTCTACTTGTGGATGGTTTTTATTAAGTCTTCGTTAGTAGTAATCTTTTATGACATTCTATCATTGGTTTTCTAAAAGAAAAACACATTTGATTAATTAGGAAATTTTTTGATTAACTTTTAAGAAAAATTACGAAAGTTTCGTATTTTTAAAATACACAAATTACGCTGTCCAAATGGCAGCATTAAAAATCATTCTAAACTTATTGCTGTTGTTACATAGCCAGTCATATATATTCTTAAATTATTCGCGTTAGAGACAACGTATAACAGTTAATAAAAATACAGCAAATTAATTTATTTTCCTATATTCAGAAAATTAAGCCTAAATGTTTCTAAAGAAGATATTATTTCAAAAAGATATGCCAATATTAAAATGATTAGCTCATTTGAAGGTTGAAATTAATTACATTAATTTAAAAAAATCTCAGACAATAATGAATTACTTTAAAAAATATATTGGCTTATAAGTTGTCACTTAAATACAGAAACCACAGATTATAAAGTGTAAATGATTTCCAATTTTTTAATCTGAAATTTAGTTTAAATAACCATGAGGGCAGTTTTAAAATTCATTAATTAATCAACTGAAACTGTATTATGTTGCTGAAACAAAACAGCATTAAAGTTAATTAAAAACTTTCAGCCTGCTAAATTTTAAATTTCAACTCTTTTGACTACATTTTAACTAAGGCAAAGTATGTCATACAAGTTACTATCTAAATTCTTAGCAGAGAAAATTTTAATAACTAACTTTGCATTGTAACCGTATCTATTTGTTAAATGCACCAGATTACGAATATGATGTTAGGTCATATTAACCATCAGTCCAATTTCTCTTGGGAGCAGCTAGTCGTGAATAACGACGAGCGAACTGCAGCATCAACCTAATATTTTATTAAATATAAACATTCTCTAGTTCGTCTCATATAACCTTAGAAAACGTATTCATCTCGTATGTTTCCTTTGAAATTACTGAGACTTATATTATTATTCGTAAAATTTTAAAGGTATGTAATGTGCGCAAAGAAATAAACGGACTTCCCTGAATAACTTGTGAAATAATTATCTGATCTTCACGTTGTCACTCTTAATGGATCGTGGGGTTGACCTCAAATATGCTAATTGATTAGTGCAGACGCTAATTTAAATTACGAAATCACACACAAAAACGTTTTTTCTCTGAATAAACGCACATTTTTTTGACAGATTCCGATTTCTGATAACCAAAATATAGCGGGTAGCCGCTATCTGAAAAATATGGCCCGATAATTTGGTCAGGAGAGTGCTCCAAAATTTCGACCCTTTAATCTAAATTTTACTTTTTGCATATTTCGAGAAATTTTGAGCGAATCGAAAGCTTTTTACCTACAATTATAAAATTCATTTATCCAAAGATGCAAAAATAATTTTTAAAGCAAAAATAATTAATAAAGATGCAAATATTTACCGTTTTTTATTATTTTATTTAATATCTGTGAAAATTTTTTTGAATTGTAAGTTAAATGATTTTTTACATCGTTTTAAAGAATGTAATTTTAATGGCAAAATACAAAATTTGAGAAAAATTTGTCCAATAGTTTTTGAGAAATAGAATTTTTAAAATATGACTTTATTTGAAATTTTGTCTAGTAAAATACAAAATTTGAACGAAATCGGTCAAATAGTTTCTGAGAAATCGAATTTTAAATATCTGACTAATTTCAAATTCGATTGCGTCCAAAATATTTGCGATTCCTTTAAAACGTTCCACAGGTATTGTGAGATAAGTAAAAAATTAAACTAACATTGAGGAAGTCAAATTTTTGACTGTTTTCCAGACCAAACTGTTTTGACTATATTTTCAATTTCCCAGATTACTCTCTTATATTTTGAGGGTGAAGAATTCAAATTTGTCGGAAAAAATCTATGTTTGTTCAGAGAAATATTGGTTTCTTTTGTCTGATTTTCTGTCTACACTATTTTACTCTTGTACTACAAAGATAGAGTTCCAGTTTGACAAAATCCGACAATTAAATTTTATGAAATCCAAAGTTTTTTTTAGGTAAGCGAAAGTTTTTTTTGCAAGTTGCCAAACCAAAATATATCTAATATTTAGTTTTAGAAATTTTGATATTTTCGTCAATTGAAATCGCATAATTTATAATCACACCAAATATAAACATCTATTTTAAGTTACTGAGTGGCCCAAAAGAGGCTGATAATTTTTGAAAAGTCAATTAAAAAGTAAATTTAAATAATGGAAGGAGATAGATATGCACAATGTGATACGTTGTGGAGCAAGATAATTTTTCTCACTAAGTTTCGAAACTAGTTGTAAAGTTTATACACAGATGCCGCTGCTAAAGCAAACTGTAAAGCTATGTTTTCACAACCACTCTATTATTATCATCAACAAACGTATGGAATAGATGATTAATGTAATGGATGATGGATTGATGGATTAGTTTTTAATGCAATAAACTGCCTTTTTTTGTAACTGAATGAGGGTTTTTGTCTATTAAAGACATGACCACCTAGTGATTAATGTTTCACAAAGAGATATTTTAGTGTTTTAGATCTAGAAATTTGGTTTGATTTATTAATGGCTAATAACGCTCAATTCGATTTTGCAAATCTAATTAATTTTTGAAATAAAAGTTTTAGTATTCTTTAAAAATTTATTTTTTATATTTCTTTAAAAATTATTTTAATTATAAATTACAGATATCGATTTTAATTTTGTTTAAAATGTTTCTGATATTTAAGTTACGAATTGTTATTACCACTTATTTTGGTTTTACAAATTCAATTTGTTGTTCAAAATAATGGCTATGTGTAACCATTTAAGAAGAGTAATTTTTATTTTAGAATAGTTATTTTTTATTTTGAAATAAAGAATAATTATCCTAAGATAAAAATTATATATATATAT